>NW_028262369.1:24966666-25271500 GCF_047370975.1 Nipponia nippon | reverse complement strand
GATCTGGAAGCTTACCTCCTGGGGCGACGGCTTTGTACACGTGGCATGCTAGTGCTGGAAGAAAAGCTGCACGCCCTATACAAAACCTCAGCAATAATGCATCGGATCACACTGATCCTACCATAAGGAATTGTTTTCAAGAGAGAAGCAGCAAAAGGAGTACTTAAACACGGATCCCGCAAGCTCTAAAAGGATTACTGGAGCACTCTTCCAGCTGGTTTCTCTAAAAGGCGGCTATTGGTACCCAGAGAGGAAAGAAAATAACTGTAAACACTGTACAGCCTCATGCTGCACTCAAGCCTCACTGTGTCATCCTACCGCAGACTACAACTTTACAAAGTTCACGTTGAAATCAGACAGACTCAGGCCTACACGCTACATCTGGCAGAAAAAGTATGTGCACTGAATTTAGGTCTTCCTGTTCTTTTACTCCCTTTTAATAATTTCATATAGATCCTGTGGCTAAGGAATTACTGATAAAAGTAACACTTGAAGAAAGTGGGTTTTTCTGTTTTGAAAGGCATCATAAGCCAGTGCAGCATATAGTTCTTGAAAACAATTTATTACACTCCACCATAAACATCCACACCCAACTTCTGCAGAAGTCTTCTCACATTTAGGTATATAAAGGCAGACAACGTCAAGTGGGATTCTCGCTATAGATTAAGAGATTTCTTCTAAATAATGTATTAGAAGGGCTAAAATGTCCTAAAGTGTTCTGTGGAAGATCAGAGGCCCCTCCGAGAAGTCTTCTGGGGAATCTGAAAGAGTGACAGAAAGAAAAGTGTCTGCCCAAATCACGGTGACAGAACTAACTCATACTCGTGGATTTCTTTGAAAAATAAATATTCTCCGGTGTTACTCTCTCTATATGTTATTCTTTGAAGTTTTTCACTCCAAAGTAGCCAGCAGAGTTTTTGATACTGGTACCAAACCCTACTAAAGAGCACAGGTGATGGTAGACCCTTTCTTGAAAGGTCATGCAGTATCCACTGAGGGACGCTAACAAGACATTATCCAAATAACTCCCAAGATTTGTACAACTCCATTCCATAACGCACAATTTCCACACGCAAATAGCAGGTTTCCCTCTGTTCCAGATTCTTATCTGGTATTTCTTTGCCCTCGCTAAAATTGGAAGAGCACAAATGCTGAGGCCAACTGCTCGAGCATCCTGGAGAAGTTAACGCAGTGGTCACCCCTGCTGCTGGAAACGCTGCTGTTTGTGCTACAGCAGCATCCAGAGGCCTCAGTGCTTACACGCAACAACATATAAAACATATGGTAAAAGATACTTCTTGCATTCCCAAACAGGGACAGAAATCAGGAGATAGATGTGGAATCACAGCTCCTGTGGATGGGGTAGGCAGAGAAGTGGGGAACGGTGCTGGCGCAGGCTAGAGGTATTTGAGACTTCCCCCCAGGGACAGTCAGCAGCTGACAGCCTGCACCGGGGGAAGGCTTGGAAAGGCACGGGGGAGGCAAGAGCCATGTGTATGTAGAACAACGGGCAGTGTCCAGGGCAGAGGGCAGTGAGGGGGAAAGTGCTATGGGAGAAATGCCTGAAGCAAGAGAAGGAGCGGGAGGATCACAGTAAGATAAATGCAAAGAAATAAACTGTCAATAGCTTTAAAAGTTGAGATCAGATGATTGCCTCCAACACGGCAGAGAAGACTGGCCCATATCCTCATCAAACACTCCAGGTGAGAAGCTGATTACAGCAGCAGCCTTTTGAATGGAGTTGCAGGAACAGGAGGCAGGGGACAAGGTCTGTTGGTCTCTTATTTTTACCCAATGACCATATAAGATGCTGCAATCAATCATAACAATGCTAAGAATAGCATCACAGAGCTGGAGTGGACGCAGTCTTTTACAGCGACTGCTTTTTCCTCACCTGCTAGACGAAAAGATTTTGTTTGAAAGAACTGTGGAAGAGTTTCCTTTCCGTGGCTGAACCTCACCAGTCTGCTGCCATGGCACGAGGTTTTACCACAGTGATTCTGTTGCATTAATCTATCACAGGAGCTTTGCTGGATAACTTTCCCCCTCTATTTTCTGAGCAAACCACACACAAACAGCTGCTCGCCAAGCCAGAAAACCACGTGCAGGCGTTCAAAAGCAATGTTAAAAATAAAAAGCAGTACAGACTGCTAAACTAAATGCAATTCCAATTAATAAACTTTCTAGACTTCTATCAGGGCTAAGAGGTCAGGTGCATGATAGAAAGCAATGCTATGTATAACATACATACTCCTTCACATTTTTTTATGCTGTAGCACATCTGTATTCCAGCAACATGTCAGGTAGGAAGTTGTAGTGATATTGATAAATTATATTCTGTCCACATCACTAGGATGCCAGTAATGTTTCAAAATGCCTGGAGGATCAGTGGGCGACTCTCATAATGTATATATAAAGAAAAATCTTGTTTTGTCTCCCTAGAGACAGTTTCTCTTCTAATGGAGTGTGGTCAGAGGGACTCCGCTTAATTCATGCATTTAACTCTTGATCTCCGTCACTTCACAATGTTTTTGTGCTAACTACAACGTATAGAGGCCATTAGGCAGTAAGACTAAGATTGACTTCTCTTTCTTCATGGATTATACAGAAGGAATGGGAGCAAGTCGGGCTCATTAGCATATATTTAAGGAGTTCATGGGGTTGGCAGTAGCAGAAAGTACCCAGCAACCAGCAGAGACATTTAATTCTAAACCTTGCACATCAACATTAAAAGGAATATCTCTACTTCTCACTGTTACATCATTAAATTAACCAGAAAAAGCTAAACTAGGACCTCTGGAGGTGCTGACAACCGAGAAAGTCTTCTGAGCTTAAAGAAAGATAACATGAATTTTAATTATTGTAGTGAACTAACTGTTAGAGTACTTATTCCCCTTCAGCGGAAAGAATTAGTGTTAAAATGTGTGCCTTAAGTCTTGAGGTGCAGCGAGGCATTCAAGGAACAGGGCTGTGCGTTTCTGGAGCCTGGGGAGCGCAGCTCCATCCCAGCAGCACTGCAACCACCGCAGCCTCCATCCGGATGCCCTGTGGTGATTTCTAGTCACATAACCTGGGCTGGCGCATGCAAACCTCAGACTCGAGGTGCAGACTGCACCTGGGAACCCACCAGGCGATGCAGCATCTCTCTGGAAACCTCAGCTTCCTCATCCAGAGAAATCAAGCAGTGCTGGCTTGCAAATGCAGTTGGGTTCAACCCGGATGACTGAAGGTTGTCTTTCCACGGGGCATCATCACTGCAGTGAGGTGGCCAAACAGCCCGTCAGCCTACTCCTCATCTCTCCCAGTTTGCAGCTGGGCCCATTAGGGCTGATGTGAAAACACACCGCCATGTTCAGCATCAGCCTCGCAGGTATTTCAGGGATGCCTCATCTGAGAGCAGGAGCCTCTTGTAGACTGGCAGGATGCCCAGATGAGAGCAGCAGGAGTTTCAGCTACTTCCACCCATCAGTGCTTACAGACCAGTAACTTGAGCCATTAAGCAACCTTCAGGTGCCACTGCCCAAGGAAAGAGGAGGGACTGAGAAGTCTCACTGTGAGCAGCAAGGAACATGACCTGGCCATGAAAACGTGGGGTTTGGCATGGAAAGGGGCAGCAAAAGGCTCTCTTGTGCCTTCCCTGCTCCCCAGCCCCCTTATCCAGCACTGGTGGCCCCAGCCTGGAGCTGAGAGTAGCAGCCAGGCTCTCCCCTCCCAGATCACTGGCCTGCAGAGAGCGGGTCTCCACAGAGACAATTTAAGGCAGGAAGATAAGTAATGCTATTTTCACGCAAACCTCCCAAATAATAGACTTTAGCGTAACTGAAATTCTGGGAATGGGATAAGGCTTTTCTGCTTAATTCACAGAGAATTTGCATTCTGACGCTTGCACCCCCTCCCCATACACACACATCCAAAAAGAAAAACCTTTCATTTAAGCATTTGAACCTGCTCTCGCACAAGGCAGGCTCTGGGTGGGCGCTGTGGGGTGGGAGGAGAGGCAGGGCAGCACAACAGGCCCACGTGTGCCTATACTGCAAATATCCTCCTTGCTTGAAATTTTGAAAAATGTCAGATATCAAAGAGCATATGTTCAAAGTGCCCCTGAGCAGTCACAGAACACTACATTTACAAACAGAGAAAACCAATTTGAATCACTCAGTACATTTGCATGCGGCATCTGTAGGATGTTTTAGAATCAAGATTAACATGCCCGTTGAAGCAGGGGGGCCGCGATGACAGGCAGGGTGAGCCGGCTCCGCAGCCAGGGAGCGGCAACGGAGGATGTGCAGGGAAATGGGAACCCTTCACAAAACCTCCCAGGGGACAAAAGCAGCTTTGGGGTGCCCTGCTGGCTGGTGAATGCCAATACAAAGGCTATTTATTGCTTTTGCAGATTATTGCTGTTTTTACCACAGTTGGTAAAGGCCATCTGAAATTAGATGTTAATCTTGTGCCTGGTGGCTGGCAGAGATCACACTCGGGCTCAGCAGCTCACAGGGGTCCTCTCAAATGCCCCCAAAACAGCAGGCCCTCACCCTTCAGCCTCTTCATCACCTTTATTCATGAAGAAGTCAAGTTCAAAGAGCAAAACGAGGGAGGCAAAGCCCCCTCCAGACATCTTCTCAAGCTCATTTTATGTAGTTATTGCTTATAATGAAACAGGGATGTTTGGGGGGAAGGGCGTTTAAAGTGCAGATTGCAACAAAAGGCCTCAGTGATGTCCTGCTTACCGATGCCATCATACTGGATTTACCCTCGCTAAGAGGTGGCTACCGCGCTAGGGTTGAGGAGCTGGGGCTTTTGAAGCATAAGGCTTCAGTTTATCAGGTAAATTAAGCCAGGGAGGTGATAAGCCACTCTCTGAAAACCCTTCAATAATCACAGTGATATATGCCTTGAATTTGCACTCCTTTCAGATTTCCCCAGCTTTTTAATGACAGAAAAGAATATCTCAGTTTCAGAAATATTCAGTGTCCTCTATTGTCAGTCTCTAGCTTAAAAAATAATTAGGTTTACTGTCTTGCTAGCCTGTTATCAGGTCAGTGCAAGATGCTGAGAGATCAGTATGCCATGGTAAGAAATACTTCTGTCTATTTAACCCACTAATTCAATCTCAGTAAACAATGAAACCCATGAAGTATCTATTTATAAAGTAAATACAGCAAGTAGAAATCAAATATTGGTCCTGTGTCAGGCCATTAGCTGAGAAGATACTGGGAAGGTAACAGCCACGATTTTTATAGTGTTAAAAAGGAGTGGTTTGTTCCTACCGTTCTTCATCATTTTTTTCATGTCCATAAGTGTCATCCTGAAGATGTTATGGGGAGCACTGGAGGATCTGTGCTAAGTGCTGAGTCCTGCACTTCGGTCACAACAACCCCAGGAGAGCAACGAAGTTGGTGAAGGGTCTGGAGCACAAGTCTTATGAGGAGCGGCTGAGGGAACAGGGGTTGTTTAGCCTAGAGAAGAGGAGGCTGAGGGGAGACCTTATCGCTCTCTACAGCTACCTGAAAGGAGGCTGTAGCGAGGTGGGGGTTGGTCTCTTCTCCCTAGTAACAAGCAACAGGACGAGAGGAAACGGCCTCAAGCTGTGCCAGGGGAGGTTTAGGTTAGATATTAGGAAAAACTTCGTCACCGAAAGGGTGGTCAAGCATTGGAACAGGCTGCCCAGGGAAGTGGTTGAGTCTCCATCCCTGGAGGTATTTAAAGAATGGATAGACGTGGTGCTCGAGGACATGATATAGATGGACTTGGCAGTGTTAGGTTAACAGTTGGACTCGATGATCTTAAGGGTCTTTTCCAACCTTGAGGACTCTATGATTTTATGATCTGAGCAACTGCGATCCAAGAAAACACTCCCAAAGCCTGTGCAAGTCCAGGCACTGTGCATGGCAGGACTCGCCATCCTTTCTTTACACCATGGAGGTAAAAATATCAGACATCAAATAATGGAAGCACATAGCATTCAGGCAATTATTGCCCACTGTCAACAGCTCATTTAAACATTTTCTTCTGTAAATGCAGCTTTGTGGACCGGCAATTTCCATAAAGCTATTCATTCTCCTTGGAATCTTTCAGGTATTTGCAACAAAAGCCTGTGCCTCCTAAATTAGAGTGTTTCCACTCAGACATCCTCCCTTAGTGCCTCTGGGGGGGGGGTTAATTGGATTACTTCATGGAGATTATTTTCCAGTACAGTCTAGACCTAAATATATTGGGATCTACCTTCTCTCATCGTGCTGGTGGGGGACTCCAGCACCCCATGGGAGGACAGTCCTGGCATGTGGAATGAAATAGAGGAACTGTGGACATCCTGGTGGTGCTTGGGAAGCATCACCAAGGCACCTACCAAAATTCTGGGGGAGGGTAATTTAAAAATTTCCAGGTTTTAGTATTTAGCACTTTTTTTTTTCTTTATTTTTTGAGCTAAAGCAGCCCATTATGTCCCCTCTCTTCTTCATCCCCTAACAGAGTTGAATCAACTCCAGTCTACCTTTCCCATTTTGCAAATCCAGCAGAAATTGTCTGTTCTGTATTCTCAACATCCATTCATCATACAAATTAATGAAGAAGTTTCAAGTGCCAAACCAATACAGCTTTAGAGTGCAATTAAAAATGCATTTAATTCCACTAATATTTCACAAAGAACATTTTCACAAATAGCAACTCCTTTCCAAAAAAGAAAAAAAAAAAAAAAAAAATCACACAGTAAACATCACAAGTGTCTAAAAGGGAATTGCTATTCATCTCTGGGTATCCTAAATTCAGTAAAATACTGTGGCAAAATTGTTTTCTAATGAAACAGTAATTTAAATGTAATTAATTTCATATTTGCCATTCCCTTTTTACTACACTGATCCCTAAATTAAGGACCTTAATGTCTTCTATGTCATTTAGGGATTTAATGGTTTTGATCCAGATTTAAAGGTTTAAAAGTGTTTTGTTTGGAGTTTTTCGTATACTCTCGTAGGACCCATTAAACCTCTGCCAGAATCAGGGTGCAAGCTAATGGTAGTTTCCAAATAAACCTGTATTTTTAAACTGGGGAAGAAACCTCAACATTTTCCATTCCTAACCAACCAACTCTCATTTCTCCCTTTTCATGGTAGAGCAGTGCAGCTGAGGTGGATTCTCATGGGATGATTTCTGACCCCAAACACATTTCAATATGGGATTTTTATTACTAAAACCAGCCATGAAAAATGGAGTACTTTAAATCACAAAAGACCAGCTGCCGCAAATGAGATGTTAAAGCCAGCTTCTTATGACTGCAGTGATCCTTATTAATTTCTCGTATTCTATTCCCTTTGCAGAACATGGGCTGCTTCTCTTGTGCCACCATTGGGCAGCAATGGGTGACCACCTAGAAGGCAGGCTGGTGATACGGTCCTTTCCCACTTTACCCGTTCAAACCACAACACAGAAAATACTGCAGTATTTCTTACAGACAACGCATAGAAAATGCACAAGCCCCCTGGGTAAACCCTCACGTACTTCAGCTGCATGGGACAAGCACAAACCCACTGGAGGTTCATGACTGTCCTACAAGAAGGATATTAACTTCAGTTAGCAGCATGTGAGGGGACACAGCTTGCACACCGTGGGAAATATGATGTCCAAAGGCAGGCAGGAGTAAACCCTAAATGCATTTTTTTAGGTATATCTGGATGGCTTTTCAACAGAGTGGTGCACTCCTCTGTGACTTGCACGGTTTGTGTCATAACTTTAATGTACTAAAACTACTGTTGTTTCCTCACATACAAGGATCTCCCCTTAATTGTCCACATAGAGAATTTAAATAGTTCAATGTGGAGCTGAATTCTTCATTTAAGTGGTTTCTGTCTTTATTGGATAATCTCTTACATGTGCTTCATTATATCAATAACAGTAGGAAATTATTGATTTTTCTAGAGCCATTAAGTTCAATTAGCTTTACAATTCAAATGGAAAAATGGTAAATTACCTTCATTTGATGATAAAAACGGTAAGAGAAAAAAAAAGGATAATACCCTAATTTGTGAAGTGTGTGAGCAAAGTGGTAAAGGTAAAGCAAACAAATGAATATTAGCATAACAGCTCTAATCAGCACCGTTCGGCATTTAAAACTGGCATCATTATGCTTACTGGACTGTGTAGCAGTAAGTAGTTGTGATGTTGTTTACCCACTTAATCTTGTGAATAAATTAAAGCAGAATAAATAATAAACAATAGGAAAAAGGGTGGAAAATCATTTAGAACAAATTAAGCTTCTGCTTATCCTCAGCCTAAGGCACACACAGCATACCCTAAAAGTTGTTGAGTATCAAAATGTAGTGAAGTTGGAAGGAAAACACAGACCCAAACCTCCCCAGGGTCTTGGGAGACAAACCTGGGCAGGTCCCACCGCACGCTCCCCTCCCAGCCCAAGCCCAAGCCCACCACCTGCAGAGGGTAGGGCAGACCCCTGGACATTGCTGCGGATGATGCACAGCACATGGGCAGCGCTGGCTCTCTCATCAGCGTAGTCCATGTGGTGTACAGGCTAGGTTTGTCCTCCCCATAAAAGAATGTTTTAAATATTTTTCCCCTTTTTTTTATATTTTACCTCATCAGAAAACCACTTTTTTTTTTTTTAATCAGTTTCCTATATTCCTATTCATTCAGTCCATTTGCTACAAGCTTTTGGATCAGCAGGAGTTTCAATGGTATACACAGGAGTTTTAATGCAATACATAAGTATCATGCAGGATTCTGTAGAAATCAAACTTAATAACCTAGTCTAGCTTCTGCGCAAACCGTGCCTATAAACCCCAGGGGTATGCAGATCCATGAATTACAAACTGAAAGCCTGATATAAAAATCCATTAAAGCATATGCTAGTGATCAACTAATATATGATAAGCCACCTGATCTAGAGTGGATTTTACTTATTAATTTTACAGGAATATAACATTTTTGCTGCTGTTCACAAATACCACATAGAAATCCAAGTAGAGATAAGACCAATGAAATAGTAAAATAAAACTAAGCACGTAGTGAATGAAATAACATTTTTTTAAAATTTATATCTAAATTTGTTTTTTAAAAGTTAATGGAAAACTATAGCAAAATTTTATAATTTTATTTCAGTTACTGCTCTCAGATGACCAGATTCAAAGCTTTTAGCTGCTTTTCCCCCCCCGGGTGTGGGGGGGGGAAATCGTAGTTGGTTCTATCCCTGTTTACTACAGCACCAAAAAGAACTTTTCAGCAGCTTTGGGTTGCTGTCCCTACTGCAGATTCTCCAAGGAGCACTTCCCTCCACCCAGCTGGACTTGCAGACACTTTGTATGAAGTCCAGGGAGGAATTCCAGCGCCATGACGAAGCATATGCTATCTGACATGAGATTATACAACGAAATATTTTGCCTAACTGATTGACCAAGCAAGACTGAGAGCTTTAAGTCTTCTATATTCAGTCCATGCTAGAAGGTACCGTGCACCTTGGAAGACTGGTATCAGGATTTGTAAAGCCTCCAGGAAACCTCTTGTGTGATGCTGCCTTTCTGCCTAATACTGTTTCAGTTCCCAGCCATGCCCAGACTATTGATTTCTGCAGCGACTACAATCAGTCATAATGAGGAAACAAGAAAGAAACCATCCATCCAGACATAAACCCACAATCAGATATTATCTGGAGCTCAGTGCTGATTTAATTTCTACTGACCCAGTCGTTTGGGTTGGCTAGAGGTTTTGTGCAGGACTAAGAGTTCACTTTGTGCCCAGCAGTAATCTTAGCATTATTACTGTGTTCATCATCTTCAAGGCATTCTACAAACAGCAAGAAAACATTTTTTTACTTATTTCTCTTATTCTCACACGTTGAAGTTTGTTCTTCTTATTTTACCTTTACGGGTTGGTTTTATTAATAATAAGAAAGTGTCTAGTTATTTCTTTATCAAATATCATGCTAACTAACCTTTTTTTTTTTGCTGAGTAATTCACCTTTAACATTCTTCTTTTCTTTTCCCCCCATGAATTCCTCCTCTCCACACTTCATATCCAGCTGCCATTAACTTCACTGCTTAATACTATAAAACCCAGATACATTCATTTTCCGGATAAGGAGTATAAACTTTGAAATTATGTATTCCCAAGGCTTTCCACCACTGGCAGCCTTCTGAAGAGGACGTGCTTAGTTCCTCCTCCCCTTTTCTTTTCTTTTTGTCCTCTGCCCTTCCCCCATTTTTGTGCCCAGTTACCCCTCCAGTTGTTTCACTTTAGCCCCACAACGCTTAAAATGATTTGTGAAGCTGTTTCTTTTGACCTGGCTTTGTAGCACAGAAAGGTCTATACTTCAACAATAGTATAAAAAAATAAACAGTTTTATAAGTGGACAGAGGTATGGAGCCTGCATAGCTGGATCCAGATCAAGCTCAAGAGAGCACACCACCACAGAGAAATACATTTCATTCAAATATTCCCACCTGCAGCGGTCAATGTTTCCAATGGCTGCTCCTGACACAAGATGTAGTCCTTGGTCTTTCGTGGCCATGGGCTCTCATGTTGCCATCTGTGGGAAAGGCTTTCCTTCAGCTCTGATTTTTTTAGGACACTAATGTGAAACGATGACAAGAACCAAGATATTCATGGGTTTGTCATCTTTTGACAGCTTCGTCCCTGTCCGTCACAGCAGTCCATGATCTTGGCCCAGGGTATTTAAAAGACTGCCCTAAAGTCTGGGACAGAGGCAAAATGCACTAGGCTAGTGTCTGCCTACCAAAATTCATCTGCGACTCAGTATCTTATTTAAAAAGCCTTTCTGTGAGCTACACAGAATGACTCTGCAGACTGCATGTGCCCACGGGCCTTCCTTTGGGAACTCTTTCTGCACGACGAGTTAAAGCTTACCCAGGCAAAAGGCAGATGTTCTTGAAGGCAAGCATAAGGCTGTGGAATCAACTGCAAAGCTTCGGAGAAAATTCACACCCATTCACCCCAAATGCAGGACAAACCTTGATTCTCCCTGCTTTAACTTCAGTACACAGCAACTGATGCATTAAAAACCAAAAAGAAACTCCTCCTGCCTCAGAAAAGACTTCCACAATAACAAAACCACACAAACAAAAATGCTATTAAAATAAAACACTCCACTGCTCACACTTCTCTTCCTGGGGAGAGATGACAGAATAAACACCACATGATAGATGCTAGTCCCGCTGCTTAATGCACTACAGGACAGCGCTCTGATGTGATAGGGATGAAAAGAGTCTCAGACCGACAGAAAACAAACTAGGGCAGAATGCAAGAGGCATCCCAGGCTGAAGTTTTTGGCCCAGGGCTGCCTCTCATTAAAACTATGCAAAAATTGTCACTTCAACATAAAGCTAAATGCAATTCAGCACTATTGACTCAATCCATGAGGTTTTTTTCTAAGCCTGACACTGGAGGGAAACCTTCTAGTGCTCCCATAGATAAGCAGAGCTAGATCTGCAGAAAGCCCCTAGCTGGGGAATTTTGCAGAGTTGTCATGCAAACGCTTTATTTGCTCCTTGCTATAAGATGCTCATCTGGTGCAAAAGATCTTTTCAGGTCTTGCACTATGAAGTCTTTTTGCCAGTCATTCAATCATTTTATTCCACTTCCCCAGTATGGTCACACTATGGATTTCTTTCTTTACTAACGCAGTCATTAGTAATGGGAGAATAACAAAGCATCTATCCCAGATTTCAAACCTGTCGTCAGATCTCTTCTAGACTTCATGATTTAATTTCTAGTAAACACTTCCAGTCTTAATCTTTGAAAGTATGGCTTTTGTAGGTGTCAGGAAAATATTTTCTATTTAACATTTTGAAAGAGGCTGTGTATAAGAATTGATTTCCAGGTGTTAAGTTGTAATGTTGAAACCAACTGTATCTCTCTACCAAGCCCCATGTGAAATTCTAATAACCTAGTGGCAAAAATAGTCCAACACCAAACACACTGGCACTATCACTACACTTATTTCTCATTCAACTGATATATGCATTTCTGATTAGTTCCTGACTGTGCTCTGTTCATCTTTGATACCTTCAACCACATTTTCAGGAACAGAGCCTTCTTCATTAGGAACCAATGTTCACAGGCAGCCTGTTATTTGTCATGCAATTATTATAATTGTATGTACGGTAGGAAGGAAAGAAGTTTTGGTTAAAAACACTGAATCAGGACTTCCCCATACAAAGCATTTATCCTCTTTGAGCATCACCTTCATGGTGATAGGATTCTATTAGACCTACTTACTCCATACTCCCACCTTTCCCTCATTACACATATATACATTTATATACGTACATACAGGACAAGAAGGTGTTTCACAGAAGTCTGCCTTCCAGATAGCACCATTCCACCTTTGTATTGTGTAGGGCATATTACAGCACTGGGGCTTAGCCTTTCTCCTACAGAAGTTGCTGTGTCCTTTCCTACTAAATTTCTAAACCAGTGTGGTCCCCACCTCCAAAGCTTGATGTTACCACTGTTATATTGTTAAGAATCAATAGCAATCACTTTTTCTTAGGAGTTTTTAGGATTTTTGACTAGAAAACAAACAAAAAATTTGAAAAAAGAAGTCACCCTTCTGCTGAAGAACTGAAGTAGCCTAAAGAAGAACTACCTATTCTTCAGCCGTTATTAATTAACTACATAAAATATGGTACAAGTGTTCATCTACTTTGTACATATGCACAGGGGGCCTGAACTTTTAAGAACATGGTGACGAGAAAGCAGAGGGTGATTGGAACAGAAATATCAAGAACAGAGAAGTATTGCACAAATAGGAGTACTCTACTTAGAGGTTCCTGAGGGAGCTGGAAGAGAAAAAGAAATAACAAGTAGATGTATTAAAATGTGAGCAAACTCTTAAGCAGCTGTGGTGAAGTATCCTATAAAATACCTGAACAGTTAAAAGGAAGCAATGATTGGTCTCTGCACAGGGACCAAAGTTCATATGCTGTGAATCACATTGATACAGGTCCCTTCCAATATTACATTTTCTGATCAGATGTCACACTAGGGTTCCCATTTGGGAGAAAAAGCAGGTTTTCTCCCCTATCTTCATTTTTGATAAGCAGGGCAAGCTGGATTCGCCATCATTTCACAGAAGCCTGAGTGTATTTCTGAAAGAAGCACTCTGGTTCAAGCACAAAGCATCGAGCCTGATGAAAGGGTTGCTGAGTGACATCCTTTGGCCCGGGCTATGCAGGAGGCAGGACTTGATGATCATGATATAACCTCATCTGGCTTTTACCATCTGTGAAGCTGCGAAGCGTAGCCTGAAAGAACCAGAGTTTCTGAACATTCGTAAGGTCTAATTGTATCTGTATCCAACCTAGCATGACAGCTGCGTGTGCTAGAAGAATAGCCAAATCTAAAATAAAATGTGTTTCTCATGACACTCTCCCAAAGGCCATTATTTGAAGGGCAGTCCCACTGCAAATACATCAGAGCTAGCAGCTTGGTTTCAGCATCAGTATATACCAGCCTGTTTTATGCCTGGTTTCTATAAACAGAGAGAGGCCAGTAGATCCTAAGGTGGCTCTTCCATTGAATCAACCACAATCACAGTCAGCCAAATACCATTTAACATTATAGATGATGTAATTCCACTGGGATGCAGTTAAAATGAGTCCCAACTCACTTTCCCTAGAGGAATGCAATTTATCTGGGCTTACAGCTGTTGCATTCACAGGATAAGATTATAAAATAATCCTTTCAGGAGCATTAGGAGATACCGTAGTTCCAGGGTGGCCAGAGCAATAGAGTCGCACTGATGTCCCGGGAAATGTTCTAACTGCGAACGTGATTTGGGGAAATGAGTATGTGTCCTAGAGGACCTCTACGAATTTCAATGTGTCTGCTTGAAAGGCTTGGCTTCTCCAAAAGCTGGGAACTGGGAAGGGAGCCCACTGCATGACCAAGCATTTTCATGAGAATCAATAGTAAAATGAGCAGAGGAAGAATTTAATGGAAACATAACATGAACTCAGTATGACAGAATTACATCCCCGTGACGCTGCTCTGTAAATATAACAGTTTCATAGAGTTGGTTCAAACCCTTACACCTACATAGTCCATGAACACATTGACGATTCCCAGCAGGTATGGATTTACTGCCTATTATTCATTCCTCCTTAGTAATAATATCAATTTAGCTGTTAGTTTTTGTTTTGACTCAGTGCTTAGGAATCAGCGGGGCGATAAAGCTATTTAAATGGAAATACTATTCAAATGCACAATCACCTGATTGGAACGCGAACAGCTCCTGCTCCTGAACAGTTCTCATATAATAGCTGCTTTTTCCCTCATTAAATGCAGAAATCTGATTAACATTTAGATCACATGTGCTTTACTTACAGCAATTAGGACCAGATACTAGAGTTTTGTTAAACTACGTAGGATTTTTATGCTTTATCATGAAGGGAAGAACAAAGAAGGTCCATAACACTACATCTGGTCCTTTCTAACGCTTCTGTTATACGTGCACTGTCAAGGACAAACAGTAACTTTAAAGAGAATTCTGCAGGGACAAACTTACTGAGAAAAAAATTGGACACTTGGATGAACTCAGCTTTGTAATGTAGTACAATGATTGGTAACACTATAATTCTGTATATTCGCTGGCAACACCCAATTAAACAGTCTAAGGGGTTACAACAGCTACAGATTAGGAAATAGCTGCTAGAAAAACATGTATGTGGCCTGAAAATGAAAAAATTTCTGTTCTGATCAAAAAATAATAGTAATCTGCAATTCATAAGGTTCAATTCAAGTTAGAAAGGATCAAATCTCAGTTGTTCTAAAAGCTTCAAAAATATAACTGAAGAGGTAATTTATGATGTCCACCACATTATTTTTCTCAAGCTACATTGTCACATACTTCACAAGTTGTCATGCTGTTCAGTGAATGCTAAACATACAGCTCAGCCCTTTGAAATAAGAAGTACAACCAGAATTAAACAGCAAAACAAAACACATGAAACCATATCATAAGAATCCCCAAGTATATTCACATTTCCTGCAACAGTCTCCTCTGACTGGTCCCAAAAGTGATTCAAATAATTTTAATGAAGCATTTTCCAAAATTAAATTCCACGCAAATGATGGAAATGCGTTTCCCAGACAGCAGGTCCCGGCACTGCTGGTTTCCCCCAGCCCAGGCGCAGCGTGTGGTTTCAGTGCCTTGCCCCATCAGAGGCTCAGCAGAGCAGATGCCTTTTCATAGACCACACCACCCTCAAGGCCACTGCAAAACAGACAGCTTTCAAAGAGGCAGCCACCCAGTTCCATGGGTGAAGGATGCACAGACCTCACAGCCTCACTGATTCAGGGAGCAGACTTACTATTTTTAGCAGTGATCGACTTCTCGAGAAAGTGATCTCTTGGGTTTCTCAAGGTCTCACAGCTTAGAGACCCCAGCCAGGTGGCTACAAGCACATGTGCAGAGCAGCTGCACAGCAGAGGCGCAGCGAGTCTGCCGCATCCCGTGTCATAGTCTTTGCCCATTCAGCATAAAGCTGATCTGCACCATGCAGCAGATCTGACAGCGGTCCCACACGCCAGACATGCTGCTCACACGGTGACCAGGTGCACACATGCAGTATATCTGATCTGAGACACGCAGGACCTCTAGCACAAACAACCCAGCACTGGACGGGCTTTGATGCATGTGCCAACAGCAAAAGCAGAAAGTCAGTAATTACATTGCCAGAGGTCTCTAATGGTTTAGTTCCTTCAGAGCAGAAATGCAGTTTGTGCCATGCTTGCTTCTTGCCAGCGTGCTGCACAAACCAGGCAGAAAGTTCCTCCTGTCTGCTTTCTTTTGACATGCCGCTCGAATGCCCCACATTGTCTGAAAACACAAAATGCCCGTGTATTTATAAGGGAGTGAGCAGGCATGCATGTGAGGTGGAAAAGTCCTCTCCACAACATACAAAACCAGGTTTAAAAACAATGCAAATCCATTTTCTCTCTTTACAGGTCACCTTTAATCTTTTATACAAGCGCTTACTCAGGTCAAGGTTGAACCGACTTAAGAAAAGGACTCAGAGTCCTTTGAAAGGGACTGTGAGTACAATCTTGTGTTTGCATTTAATTAATCAGCTGAAGCTTTCAAATCTGTACTATTATCTCTTTAATAGACCGGCACCCTGAAGGCTTTTGCAGAGAGCATTGTGGCCCATGGGGCACGCTGATGCAAACCACCGCCAGTTGCAATTCCCAGATTGGTGGCAACTCTACACAGTATGAGACATGCGAACAAAAGAGATCCAAATTCGGGAGACTAAATATTAATTGATGGTAAACAGAGTAAGATTTAGTGGCAGTGATTAGCTTCCCCAGTTGCTTTGCGAGTGATGTTGTTGTTGGTTAATGAACTGTGTCTTTTTCTTTCCCTTTTTTTTTTTTTTTTTTTAATCCTGCAGATGTCCAGCATGGAAGAGCTGTTCCTCAGACGGCTCCCAGATGAACAGCCTAGTGAATGTCTAACTTCCCACGCAGTCTGTATTCCTCAGACACTAATTAGTGATATTTCAGGTGCTGTGAATGATGGAAGAGTCTCCTTTCTTTTCTTTTTTGTTCGAGAGATGTTAATAATCTACATCAGGCCCGCTCTCACAATCACTTTCCACACCGCTAACTTGATGCCCACCAAAATGCCTCGAGGGCCTGAAGGGCACGCAGGAGGGGCCTCACGGTGGCTTCCTGCACAGGGGTGAGCGGCAGCTTCACTTTCTTAACAAGAATGTGAAGAAAACCAGGAAACATTCAGAAACACATAAGTAAGATGCAATGTTGTTGATTTGTGCACTTTATTACCTGCAGCCCCAAGGTAGCAGCAGCTTCTGGCCTGGGTGAAAAGTGCCAGTGAGCCATTGTGCTTTCCACTATTATGGGTATTGATTTATAAGGGGACCAGTAGCATTCCCATTAGCACCTCTTGTGGCATACGGACATCTTACATGACCCAACTGAGACTGCGTAACAAGAGGAGAAATTATCTTTTTTTTTTTTTTAAATAACCAACCCCATTAGCTCTAGGAGAAATTGTGGGGTGGAACGACAGCAAATATTTCCTCTGTCACATTTGCAGTTTTGTAGGCGATAAAACATGAAGGAACCAGAACATCTTGCCCGATCTGCACCCAATAGGACACAGGACTTAAGCAGTCACTAATGGAGAGTGCCACACCCTGTGGTACATTGTGGCAATCATTACAATTATCCTCCCTATTTAAAATGTGTGTCTCGCTTCTAGTTTGCAAGAGGTTCACATTTTCTTGGGACCATTCGCAGAATTAAGCTTTATTGCCCATGGATAAGAGGACACCCTTAGGAACGGACCAGCTCAACAAAAGGACAAAGGGTTTCTGCTCCTCCTCCTGCGTTTTCTGCCATTCATTTTGGCTCCCTGAGCTCCAGCAAGGCAGTGGTCATGGTTACTTTGCTGCTCCTCCCGATCCTTTGCCTGAGGCAATTGCTGGCTTTGCTTATACTTACAGACAGCTCTGACTTCACATCTGTCCCATCTGCAGACAGTGTGCATCTTCCCATAGACTAAAGCAGGATAAAACATTACCAGTTTACATAGCAAAGGGGAAGGAGCAAGACGACAAGTGTTAGTTGAGTTAAATTAGTTCACTATCAGGCACTTTCCTAGCAAAGCACTCTTTTGACATCTTTACTTCAGAAAATGCTGCCTGTAGTTTGCTGCTGCCACGTGAAGCATCCTCTTGCTTTGACAAACTATTGTCAGCAGTCAGTCAAAATCACTCTGGCACCCAAAGCTTTGGGCAGCCCTGTGGGAGGGCTTTTTCCCCACCCACCCATTTCAAGTCCCTTCCCCCCCCCCCCCCCCCCGCTCAAAACCGAAGCTATTTAACACAAGAAAAAGGCTAAAGGAGTTTTTTCTCCAGTCCTGCTATTTCCCCATCCATCACTATGCTGGTAGGTATGCTACAAATACCTTAAAACCATGTTTTTCTGAGCCTGTTTCAGTTTACATCGCCCAATAAAGGTCCCCTCCTTCCCCCCAGGAACTAACGAACAAGATGATTAGCAAATTACTAAATGCAGGGCGAGGGGAGGACGACACGGAACTCAAAACAGCTTCTGAGAACTGATCTCCCAACTATTATTTATGAATCAAGATTTGAACTAGTATCAAGCAGCTCGCTGAATTTGGGATCCGGCTCTCCTGAAATGCTACACCACATCGGTGGGGAACCGTGCACCCGTTGTCTCCGCTGCCATCCCCAGAAGCCGAGAGGAACCCAGGCTCTTCCAGAAGAAGTCCTCGCATACAGCTGTGTGAAATCAACAGGTACTAGAGTAATTTTCTGTAACAATAGCACATCACATGATAAACGAATCTGTTCAGAGGAAGAGATGGCTTTTTTTATTGCTACATCCACTTTATCATTTAGTCTTCCCGCAGAACGGATTCGAAACAAAACCACGTGCATTTATGAGAAAGCTTCTATGAGAAACAGCATCAGCTAAAAGATGAAAAAAAATTAACTTTGGGTTTTTCTCACCCTGCTGTCCCCTCTTCTGTTTTGCCTGCCAGAAACCAAATGGTTTGACTATGGCCTTATTATCCTCAAAGAGGAAAAACAATAAAAAAAAAATAAAAAAGGCACCTTCCTTGCCTGAGTGAAAACCAGACTTGAGGTCAATTATTAGCAACGACAAATCCTTCTGTCATTTTCATGAGTTAGAAAAATCAAAGCAACTTTGATACCTGACTTGGCTCCATGGCCTTCTAACTCCAGGAAAGCTATCAACTAACCTGTCTGTGCTCTGTAGTTCCCCCCCCTCCCCCCCACTAGCACTACAGGTTAAGAGCATAACCAGCACTCCTTCAGTAGAAAAGCCTGGAGCCTTCACCACTTGCCCACCACATGAAAAAAATGTGACTTCAGTTCCCTGCTCTTCCCAAGAGGACTCATGCCATCATTCCCCCAAACACGGCAGCTCCTCCTACTCCAGCTCTACCTCTTCCAGCCATGCTTTCACAGGAAAAAAGTGAAATTGGCTCCACCTTTCAGGAAATAAATGCAAATATGGAGCTCAGAAGAGGGGTCCAGGCTGTGAACGCTGCAGGATGGGGCAACAGAGAACCTGCCTCAGGAAGTGTTTCTGGATACAAGTCATCTCAACATCTGTAAGGCATCAGCTCTCCATATAGGAACACCTCAACACCCAGTTTCAGGCCCTAAATTTCTCTCCAACTTCTAAGAGCAAACATTAAAGAGGAGGAATTCTTTTTAGCTTTGACTTTATGGAGCATCCTTGTTTGCTCTTTTTCTCCTTTAAAAGCAAAAGCTTTCAGCAAAACATAGCTTCCAGGAATCACCGCATTATAGAGTAAGGTCAGAGGTCTCACTTTCAAAGCATGCCTTTTACATTGAAAACACTGGGAAATGTGCTGTGTTCCAGCAAGGCGGGAAAATAAGGTTGGCTGGAGGACCACTCACGCTAGATTTGTTTTCCCCTACAAAGGCTCTCGCAGGGCTCAGGCAATATATTCACAGCCCCATAAATCCATAAATGTTGACAAAGATATTATTTGGGATCACCAGACTTTGTTCTTTCACCTGAGACCAGATCCCTTCTGCTTTTGAACAAAGCACCCCCTTCAGCTACCATCAGGACACAAACCTGTCTGATAGTTCATGCATCAAACTGTGTTGTCCACCTCAGAGCTACTACAGAAATTATTCTATGCAGAAGAAAGGGAAGGAGCAATCAGCAACCATGCAGAACTCAGAATCCCAGGCACACGCTCACTCTCTTTGGCAGAGTTTCACATGCTAATGAGGAAGCGGCATATGTGTAACCTGCCTTAAGGACAAACAGACACAGATTACAGACTCATTATGGAACTTCCCATTTCTGCAGGAAGAGAAAACGAGATCTGTGTATGCACTGCACAGAGCCCTGGACACAAGGATGACCAGAAAACCATAAACAGACTCATGGACACGATGCTCTCAATCTCTCATGTTCAGTAGTCGCATGCTTTAGTATAGTCATCCACATTTGAGAAATGG
Source organism: Nipponia nippon (assembly GCF_047370975.1). Classification (NCBI taxonomy): domain Eukaryota; kingdom Metazoa; phylum Chordata; class Aves; order Pelecaniformes; family Threskiornithidae; genus Nipponia; species Nipponia nippon. Next base: position 25,251,452 of record NW_028262369.1, on the reverse strand, counting down.
CTCACTGTTTATGCAATAGATCTTTATAAAACTTAACTGACACTCCAAAAATCAGTCACCTCCTCTTGCACAAATGATGAACATACATATAGTCACTTTCCAAGGCGAAAAAAATAAAAATAATAATTAAAAAAATAAACCTAAAATAATTCTCTCAACACATCAGTCCTTCACATAACAAGGAAAGAAACCCTACTGTGCTATCCTCTCCTCCAGGTGACAGCAAGCTAAGCAAGCATTGCCAACAGCGATGATATCGTCCAGACTCACAGCCAAGTGAAAGATGGGAGGAGGCATTTCTTGTCTTTGGGTGGAAGAGCAGTAAAAAAGACTTGCCAGTACAGCACTTTTATGGGAAGTTCTGTACTTTCCCTTGGGAAAGGCCTAGTCATTTGATTGCCAAAAAACAGTTAAGGATTGCTACCCAAAATAATTTCTTCTGCTACTGTACCATATGTTTGTGGCTCTAACCAGGAAAAAAAAAAACAAAACCATCCTCATTACTGTAAGCATGGCCAGTCACAACTGAAATATTAAGCTGTCAGACACAATTCCCACTGCAGCCACTGCCTTGAAAGCCCCCATCAGAGATGGTGCATCTCATCACACCTTTTGCATCATGAGAGGCAGCTCCAAAACTGCATTTTGCCCATGTGAATTATGGTGCAGCGAAACAAGGTCATACCTGAGTGTCAGATTCACATTTTCACAGGAAATTTGATCTAGGTTTAGCGGTACATATATTCCTTTTGTTTTAGTTCCTCACCAGGAGAGCTGATTAAATGTGCAGAAAACTTCAGACTACTCATAAGAGTCAGTTCTTCAGTGCAGTGAAAGTCCCCATGGCAGCTGCTCCTCGCTGTACAGCCAGTGGGTGCAAACATGTTCTGCACACCCCAAACCTGACTGCCAAAACCACAGGTACCAGAAATGACTGTAGGATTGCATTCAATTACTGAAAAAGAAAACAAAGTCTCTGCCCACTGCCTTTATTCTGTACTAAAAACCTGCAGTCACAACTGCACTGAAAGGAAAGAGCACAATTATTTATATATTTTTATCAACATTTACTGTTTTGCTTTTTCAACTTCAGCACACCTTAAAAACTTAGGAAAACTGCAGTCAATAGCTCCAGACTCTGAATCTCAGTTGACTTGCAGAATAGCTGAAGAGTTGAGTTAACCCTGATAGACCTGGATACTTTGGGTTTTTTGGTTTTGTTTTGGTTTGGTTTTTTTTTTTTCTTTCTTAACTTGTCATGAGCTAATTCAAGAGCAAGAGCTTTGTTTTCATGCCCATTTGTGCCAGGTGCTGGAGTAACACAGAACAAAGTCCTTGCTCCTGACACTGCAGCTTCAGAAGAGACGTAAGAGCAAGCACATAGAAATAGTGGGATAAGGTTCCACAATAGGCACTAGCACAAAGGAAAAACAGTATTTATTGAGGTTTTGTAGGCACAAAGGTTAGTTTTCAGAAGATAAATAAAAGGTTCTTTTGCAGATGCATATGGCAATCTCCTCCCTATGAGATGACATAAAATATCTACTTGAAAATGGGTACTGGCATTGTATTTGAGTCTGAAGAGTACTCATCACAGTAGGTTGTGAAGCCATGACTAGGTCTGCTAGATCCTAAAGTAAAGGGTGGTGCTACACGATGATTTCCATCATCAAGGTGATGGTATTTTTCCCTGAAGAGCAACACACATGTGTAGATACATGTCATTTCCACCCCTCACCCCCCCAAAAAAGGTTGGTTTTGGCTTTTTTTTTTTTTCCCTCCTTAAGAAAGCAGCCAGAAACAGTGATGTTATCTTTGGATAGAGAAACACAAAGAACTTGCATTCTATTTCCAGCTGGATAATCTTCCAGGACATCAATACCCACTAAAACGTTTAGAAGAGTTTATATACTCTTTATACTCTCTAAAAAGGAAACAGCCTTTAAAAGCTGAGTTACACACTATAATTACTCTAATTCTCTGCATCTGGCATTCAAAAGAACCCAAATTAAACACCACAGAGCACCTCAAGTGCATCCATGGGGCAATGAAGGTGGAATTAACTCCAAATTAAATGGAACGTCTTCGGAGACTGTCGAACCACTATTCAAAGTGCATAGATTAAAACCTTTTTACGTTATTGCACAGATTATTCCTCTTAGGGCAAGGAAAGTATTTTGAGAGTTTGCTTCAACATTTCATAACCCTTCTTGGACTACAGAAATGCCTAAATTGGAAAATCCTGGAGCTAAACACCATAAATATTGGAGAAGTTCTAGGCTGGATCAGCTCCAAACTCTACAGCTTGGAATTAGTCATTGATCTTCTGGTGAATAAAGACCTTTCTCCCTTGCTGTTACAGCAGCGGCAAACACAACCAGTAGAGCAAGCACAGCCACTACTGCTCTAACCTGCTGAACATCTACAGTGCAGTGAGATTAGGAGCTGTTGTTAAATTCAAAGGATGTGACTAAGGGAAGCTAGAGAGCAAATTCTTCCGGGGTTATTTTAGATATGCTACATCATTTGTATAAAGGATTTAGGAAGGAGCTGCTGTGCTCTTCATCCTCAGTGCAATACAGCTGGTGACCCAAACGTCCCATGACTAGCAGATTTAGATTTGAAAGCAGCATGTCCAACATGGGTCACCTCGGACCCATGCACTGTCTCTGCTCAACTGATCTGTGTGGATGCAGCAGCCTTTTCCCACTAATCCAATGTCAGACATCCAAAAACATGGAGGATTGCTGCCTGCTGAAGTGAGATTTGCAGGGCTAATAATTTAGTCCACGTGCTTAAAGTTGAATGGGGCTGATTTTAGTTCAAAGATGTGAATCCTGTTCACTGTGCAGCTATATCATAATACCTAGAAAAGCACAGCTGCACATAAGGAAGTGGGACAGTCTCTTTGAAGGATGTACCCAAGAGCAACCTATGTCTTCGAGCTGGCAAGAAAGACAGGCAAGATGCACAGAGGATTCCAGCTGCTTCCTATCACTGATCTACAAAAGGAATTGTGTTTTCAGGGTCTGAGGCACATGGCACATAAGCCACAAGCCACACAGATGTCTAGCAAAGGGCAATCCACCTACCACCTTCATGGCATGCCCAGGACTCTGCCTCCTTGTCATCCATCAGAAGAGAACAGAGGTGAGAAGGCTGAGGAAGGGAATTCACCCTGCTCTAGCTTGGTGTTGTGCCATAATTTGCAGCTGCTTCACCAGAAAGAAGAAGAATATATTACTGAGAAGACTGGCAAAAGAAAGTCACCCTTTTGCACCTGGGAACAGACTGCAAGTCAAGTGAATTGTACTTATGCCACAGAGCGGCCTGGTCACAGCAACCTGCAGCACATCCTAGTTCATCAGATTTGCAAATGTTATTGATTTATCTACATGGCTCTTTATAAACAGTGATCCTACTACCCACACAGAAATAGCAACAGCTAATAGATTCTCAGAGGATAAATAGCTGAAAGAAATTATCTGGGGGATGAATTTACATTTAGCAAGTACAGAAATCTCATTCTAGAAGTCTTGAGTGCAATTATAGCATTTCTTCTTGATACTCTCTCTCTTTGCAAGACTATGGCAATTGTGTGCGTGTAACCAGAAGCCATTACTACAAATTGGTTAATTTTAATGAATGTGCTCAATACAATGTCTACCAATACAGTATAAGTAAGTGTGAGGACAGTACATATAAATGGCTCAAGAGTTCAGAAGAAAAATGTGGCTACCCTCTGCCATACTTGTCTAGGCCTATAGCTGAGAAAGATGCAAGCAAAGCTATATACATGTGACTGCAGAGACAGTCCCTGGTCCTTTGTTTGGTGTCAGATTATTTCATCCCATTTAAATGTCATTCTGCTATATGTGCTTTAATATATTGTTTGCTGTAATGCACCAGTGATAACATTTGTGATCAAGGCAACATCATCCAACTACCTTTCTCATCTGTTCTTTTTCCATCTTGTCAGCGTACAGCCATAGAGGTTATTTTGCTGCATCTTTCTATATTTCACGCTTTGTCTGTCCATAGGCTTATCTTGCTTTACCATAAATTGTGCAGCCTGCTTATCTGTCTGTGCTTTTAATCTATGCGATGCATTCAAAAGTATTATAGGTTGCTCACCTCCTCTGCTCTAACTCTTTGTTTCCCAGTTCTGTATAACTGTATTTTTTTTTTTCTTATCCTGCTGCAAATTCCCCTTTCCAGATTAACAACATATAAAGCATTTACAATTCCTTCTGTTGTTTCTATGCTGGTAGCTCAAAATTACTTCAAGTCTTCCAAATGAAATCCTAGTCTCTGAAGTAGAGACTAAAGATACCTGCCCTTCTCAGCTACCAGAGGAAGATGAGCATTTGAACACTGTGTGTTCTAAAGACTGCTTTACCAAACTCCTAATATATTTTGACTCTCTCTTTTAGCTACTGACATTGGTTCCTAAAAAGAATTAATTAGATACTGCATGTGATTATGTAATTTTGCATGAATGCTAATTATCCTGATTTAAGAGTTTTCCACATTTTACCTTATTTAGGCTCTTACAGAATTTCTTTGACTCTCCCATTCCAGAGTCAGATTTAAAAGCAGGTTTTTTCTAGATCCTGTTTATGAATGTATTCCTTAAGGGTCTTTATAAATTTATCAGTTTCTTCCCACCCTTAAAAACAATGCAATTCTACAGTTTTCTCAATCCCAAGTCTTTCATGTTAATTCTATCTCTCAAGTTTTCCAATACAGATTTCAAAGCTTAAGTACTGTAATTTCTGGTGTGATTCCCTCCCCCCCCCCCCCCCCCCTTCATTCCTGCATTCTTTTAAAAGCTCCGAAATTTACATCAATTTCTTATGGCATTTATCTCCCATTTCCCTGGCAACAAAGAGATAAAGAATTATTATTTTTTATTTACGCACTAAGTAATCAAACCAGTCCGGTTCAACAAAGCATACATGCACATGTGTCTGTTGCATCAATGTACTTAAACAGTATTTCACTCTGGCCTTAGTTAGTAAATAACCTTTACAAGGTTCTTGAAGCCCTGACATTTTACATTTAAGGATTTGACAAATGCCTTATTATTTACATCTATCTTTTATGCACCTTCCCTTCAGTCTCCACATCTGCTTTCCACACCGTATTTATTCCTTCTCCTTGCTTCATAATCTTCCTTATCACTGTGTTTTATTCTTGATACATGCTTTATCCATACTTTGATTATTCTTGTTCTTCCCTCTTCATTTGTATAGAGGGCATTTTAAATGGCTTTAAGCTAGCTGATTGAATAGACTCATAACAGTTCAATATACAATGGTTTACTGTCCAGTAGCTTTTAGCTTCTCTGTTATATTAATCACATTTTATTCCTGTTCATCTGCTCTTTATTATGTTCTTCCAAACTTTGGTCTATGGAATTTACACATCCTTATTTCTCTTCCTTTTGGTTGTACCTTATATTCATCCATCCAAAGCATTTACAGACACTCATCACCACACATCTAAATGCCAACTGATTAAATTACAGCCAGTATTCTTTGGATACCCTCTCACCTGTTCATCCAATTGTGTCTAGGCACTAGCGAAAATGAAAGGTCAGATGCTGCCCCTAATCTGTTTGCACAACTCCCCGTGGAGCCCAGGGTGACTCATTCCTACACAAGGTCTTCCAGCCTGTCACCCTGTTACGAGCGTGTTTTACAGCAGATGAAGTGAGCTGAACAAAGAACCGAACCAGGCCCTGCGCTCTCCATGGCACAAGGCAGCATATGTGTGTGCACTGAATGGACACTCGCAGCCCATCACATACACTGACAGTCCCCAGTCCTGCAACCATTTCTCCGTGGGGGCCCCAGACCTATGCAGGACCCGTTGATGCCAAGCATGAGCCGCAGAGCGTGTTACAGTAATGCATCTCCACCATATAGGGGACAAGGAGCCTGCCAGTGCGGGAGCATCTGCACATGCAAAACCTGCTGCAGGGGGAGGGTGGAAATTGCAGGCAGTGAAAACCTGATAAACTTGTGATGGAAATGGAAGATAAAGGAGGATAAAACGTCCAAATGTGCATCTCAGCGTGCGAAATGCTAGTTATAGCTCACCAGTTAGAAAGAAAGATGGCACAATGGTCCATGCACATTTGAGGACTGACAATATTCCCTCCACAAAGGGCTTGCATCAGTTTTTTGACTTTACATTGAGCTCCATCCCCTACAAACACCCATGTGAGCTCCACTCAGGCAGTACAGCTCACCAAACGCTAGCGCTTGTGTTCTCCCTGCGAGAGCAGCAAGATGCTGCAAGCTCAGGGCATCACCATGTCAGCATTCACTGCAGCTGCCCCCACCAACAGCTTCATTTTAAAGATGCTTTTAACCAAAGCTGCGGGCCACTGGCCTGTAAATGCCACAAGGGTGACCAACAGCCACATGTAGCACCTTTGACACATAAATAGGAACATATTTAAAAAATACAGCTATTGGGGGGGGGCGGGGAATCATCAGCATCATTTCCCAGTTAACAGTAGCAGTGCCATCCAGGCCACAGCCCTGTAACACAACAGTGTTAATGTACTTGCTGTCTCAATAAATGCTGCCACAGCCTGTCCACGTGGTCTTGGGCACATAAATTACCTAATCAGGCTTTAGAGGAGGTTTTTCATCACCATCTACCCACATGAAACACATTCACTGGAAGATAGTCCTGCAAGGAAGCAGCCAGAGGAGCATCTCTGTTGCTGGATCGAACCCAGATAATATGGATTATACTCACCAGCCACTCAAGCTAAATTCACGGATGCTTGTACATCTAAGGATCTTGAAAACAGGGTACTAAGTGGACTACAACATTTTATTGAAGCAGTGACTAATTTTCCAACTCATAAAGCCCAGCGGGTCTTAGTAGCCCATGCAGGCAGGCCTGTCAAAATGTTTTCATACTATCTGAAAAAAATGTAATTGCCAATTGCTTTTTCTGGTGTTGAAATTCAGTATTAAAACCACGTATTACCCAAATACAGTTTCCAAAGGAATTGGGGATTCTAGTAGTCTAATGACTGTCTCCTAGAGTTCATTTTTCACTTTTCCATAATTGGTTTTTCAGTTGCATTTGCATAGAGTACATGTAAAATTCCATAGCCCATTAACTTAATCACAAAATGAAGCTAATAAGCATGGACACGCAAAGACATACCTAAGCCCAGATCAATTTTTGAAGCGGTGATTTGAAGTTACAGCAGAATAACTGCTCCTCGAGCCTGCCAATTTGATAGGTAAGAATGTGTTTTAAAGAATTGAAATTTTACACTGCTGAGAATAGCCCGTAGTTATTCAACATACTCATCTTCTAAGGAAAAATGAAGAAAAAAATTAACAAAAAGAAAACCCAACACACTTTGAGAAGAGGAATTTAGCAGTAGTTCAAGGAATTTAACCAGCAGTTTCCCTTCTGTGTTTCCTTTTCCCCTCTCCACCCAACAGCATCTCTTCTGCAACAGGCTGAGTGCATTAAAGAATGATGCTCTACAGTGTCCAGCTCTGCACGGCCTCGCACAGGTACCACTCTTAACCACCACATTTCCAGTTACACCTCCACCCAACATAACTCTGAGGAATACCTATATATCACCAGGCTCCTTCAGTTCTCACAAACTGGCTTGGATTTGCATTTTTCCAGACCCTACAGCCTCTGAGTGACCACACACGCATTGTCACTCTTCACGCTTCATTCCAGCTGGCTCCAAAAACCGCCTACTGACAACAATCAGGTTGTCCAGCTCTGCCCAGGAGGCTGGAGCCATCTCCTAACCCAGCGCAGAAGGTACGCACCTCTCCTGTCCTCAGAAAACAGGAGATTTCCACAGGAAAGCTTCCACTTTGCAGAACCGTTCTGTGCCACCGGCTTCGCATCTGCCTGCCTGGAAGGCTTTGCTCGAGCCTGTTCTTCAAAAACAGGGTTTTTGTTCTGGAAAGCTATGCCTGGGAAAAACAGCCTTTTCCTTCTCTCTCTTTTTTTGCCTTTTTCTTCTCTCTATTTTTTTGCCTTTTTTTTTTTTTTAAATAGTGTTTCATCCTGATACAGAATGGGATTTTTTTTTTGTTTTTAAAAACACACCCTTTCTCTCATGTGAAAAAGGGATTTCCATTTCCTGGCAAGGTCCATACGCAAGGAGTCAAACAGAATAGATGATGTCAGAGCTTAAGAGCTTTCAGGATGATAGTTTTGTGGTGGCAGAGCTGCTCTCATTTGAAGCTTAAGGATTTGAACAAAATTATGGGAACGTAGCCAGAGGCTGTTTGTACAGTGTTGGCTTTAGAGGGGTGGGGGCTTGACAAAAGAATGGAAATCATTGCTTTTCTCAGCAATAATATTAAATACATTTGAAGGCATTTTCTCGTTTTGCTGTTGATTTGTAGAATGATACGTTATTTAAAACGTATAATATAAACAAAGAATCGAGGTGTTGTTTGATGTAAGGTGCCTTTCCTCTGACAGGAGAAGCACCAAACCATTGACTCAAGTCCTCTGGCTTTTCCTAGGAGGTTCAACAGGATTTGGCACAGGTTTCCTTTTAATGCCATGGCTACTCTTTATTTCTCTGTAGTTATTCTGATATGAAGCCTTAATTGTGGTGGTGGTGTTGTTTTTGTTAATCATGACATCATGGGTGGAAACAGGGCAAAGCAAGCAGCCCCAGAGGGAAATAAAAATCAATCCAAGCTGCTCATTAAAAGGTAAACCGTCAATAATCTTTGTCAGGCCTTTTTATCTTGGGTTTTAGCACAGTGTGATCCCTAAGGCAGCATGTGGTATTGAGATTTAAAATGGCTCCTACTTTTCACATCTCCATCAGGAAGATTAACTCCTTCAACACAGGCTGAAATTACCCTGATTCTAATCAGCACATAAAAATGGTACAGGATTAAAGGGATCATTTTGTAACAGCTTTTCTCTATCTGTGCTGACAGAGAAGGAAAAGATCAGCTTCTGAACTTGATTGAAATTGTGCAAGTCAGAAATATCTCCACAGATAGAGCCTCCACAATGAAAACTCAGATTAAAATCTGACCATTTCTTATGTCAAGCATTTATAGAAAAAAAATTAATTGAAATATCAAGAAAACCCCACACATGTTCAATTTTTTACATAAGCAACTGGCTATTTAGTTTAGGCAAAGTCCATAAAAGTTTATTTGGAAAGCTAACTTATCTAAATACTTTATACCTAGACTAAAGATTTTTCTGTCAATTTTATGGGAACAGAGCCTCTGTAATACAACTTTATGTCTTTGAAATTAGGGTGAATGCCTATCGTATCATTAACATAGGACTAATTACAGAGGGATGACAGCTCATTTCAGTAGGAATAGTATTGTTCCATCCATGTACCACATATTATGAAAAATTAGCTTCCCAAAGAAACGTTTATTTTGTTTTCCACCACAATGCCTTAAGCAGACTGCCAGCTATCTTTGCCTACATGTCCTCCTCCATGGATTTACTGCACTGGATAAAGCACCATTCAAAATAACGTATTTTTGTTTTTCTCTTATACCTAAGCCTTGGTTTGAGAACTTAAGGGGTAGGTTATGGAAACGTGTGGCTAGTGCATACGCAGATCATGCCTAACCATTACCTCATACTACAAGCAGGGATTTCCATATTAAAAAAAAAAAAAAGGAGCAACAACTACATCTGGATTCCACCCCCTCAGGCCTTCTTGGAATAAGGATCTTGGTGCACAGGAAGCAAACACCTATTATTACACAGAGTAACTTGTTTGAACAGTCAAAATATTAGGTCAATAGATCCAATTATAGCCCTGCAAATCAGTTTGCCAGTGGGATGACTCCAGTACGTTGCCTATTTATGAGGAAGCTATTTGAGATCACTGGAAAGATTTCCCTTTCTCTGCCAAGACCCCACTAACGCGGTATGGCAGCACACCACAAAGGCAGCACAGCCACCTTCGTGGCTCCTGAAGGTACCGTAAGCCATGAGAGTGCACTCATGTTTTTCATACAAGTACGGAAGAAGTGACCAAAGACACCCCCTCAAAGCCATCTCCCCTTTCACAAGCTCCCCACGGGGGGAGAGGAGGCCTGTTAAATATAGATGTGTTATTCAAGTGTGACAATAATACCGAATTTTCTAGAAATCCCGGGATCTTTAACAGGGGGAACAGCAGAAGGGAAGTAAACCAAAAACGTTTAATTCTCAATTATGAAATACTTTAAGAAAATACAAGAAGCCGACGCTTATGCTTTATCATGGTCCTACAGCCAGGTTTTTCTTTATGTGACGCTTGAACTCCAGCAGCGAGGTAGGATTAAAAATAAAACCCATCATGAGCACACAAGCTTGTGATAGCAAACCCTAGTTTTGCAATGCAGGTTTAAAGTGATCACACTGAAAAGACAGTAAAACAGCAAAGGAATGCAGCTTATGAGAAGCCTTACAAGAATAGTTGTATATTTATCAGAGGCCTCCCCTGTTCAGAAAAAGCCAAACGAAACAAAACAGCAATATCCATCTACACTGAGGTATGCACTTAGCTTAATCAACACTTTTTATTTTAGCTCATCAGCTTGAATAGAGACCTAAAAGTGTGCTGAATTATTTAGCTTGTTAGTGCTAGATAACATATTAGGATAATAATCTGCTGTATTTACAATACTGAATAGGTTCTGATTTTCCTCCCTACTTATCTTTGGATGCGAACACTGAAAAAGAAATGCAAAGTTTGATAATGTTTTGTTTGGGACTGGAACGGCCTAATTTAGAAGAATCAGTAACGCAGTTGGTCTAGGTGCTAGGTCCACAGAGGAACGTAGGACACAGCAAGATCCCCAGCAGGCAGTGTCCGGGCAGGTGCCCCAGCCTGGAGCTGGGCACCATCGTTTCCCTGGTGGTACAAAAAGAGAGAGGAGCTTAGAAACAAGGCTCCCCACAGCAGCATGGTGTCAAGCTAGGCAAGGGAAAAACCTCAAAAACCCACCTCCCTTTTGAGCACCAAAAACCTATGTTAAAATAAAATGGTGACGCGAAACTGGGTTTCACTGTGGTACCTAAACACGCCAGGTACTGAAAGTGTCTTTTGATGCAGGCAAGTGGCTCCACCCTTTCTTTTCAAACTGGTGGAGAGGGATGGGTTCGGAAAAGGAAGATGACAGCATTTCTGCAAAAGAGGCTGCTTCTCTGTCCTGAAATGAGAAGACTCACCCTTTTGCAACACATCCTTTTGTAAAGGCAGTGCTCTTGGTCACTTCACAGGAGCTACACTGTCACGAGACACTCCGCAAAAAGGACAAAGGTGGTTCTGAACTGTCACCTAAGAAGTTACCTTTAAACCACAAAAATACTTGAAACTAAAGTTATTTTGCCTCATGCTGTGTATTTAGCTGAAAATATTTAGTAGGAGTCAACCACGGACTGATCAAACACACAAGCACAATCAGCCAGAAAAGGCTACCGGAGGCATGATCCTGGAGCAGCTCCAGATGCATTATGAGAAAAGCCATCAAAGAGATCACATAAAAGTCATAGAATCATAGAATGGTTTGGGTTGGAAGGGACCTTAAAGATCACCTAGTTCCAACCCCCCTGCCATCGGCAGAGACACCTTCCACTAGACCAAGTTGCTCAAAGCCCCATCCAACCTGGCCTTGAACACTTCCAGGGATGGGGCATCCACAACTTCTCTGGGCAACATGCTCCAGTGCCTCACCACCCTCATAGTGAATTTCTTCCTATCTAATCTAAATCTACCCTCTTTCAGTTCAAAGCAATTACCCCTTGTCCTAACACTACAAGCCCTTGTAAAAAGTCCCCTTCCAGCTTTCTTGTAGGCCCCCTTCAGGTACTGGAAGGCTGCTATAAGGTCTCCTCAGAGCCTTCTCTTCTCCAGGCTGAACAACCTCAACTCTCTCAGCCTGTCTTCACAGGAGAGGTGAATCATGTGAATAAGCCAGCCACCAGAAAATACATATGTTTTTGCTCAGTTTGGCATCTGGGCGTCGCAGCTGTCAAGGGAACAGGAGCACCTGGGACCTCTGGAGCAACAGAGAAGGTGCCAAAAGGAGTTTCCAAACTATAACCATGTTTTCCCTTCTGATTTGCAAGTAGCAAAGCCTGAGCCCCACCACTCAGCCACCCCTCTGCACTCACGGGGTCAGACAGTTGAGTGGGAAGCTGGTTTGTTTACAACTTGAAAGGCACAACACAGATTTACTGTGATTAACACCAAATTGAACTGCTTGCCTGTTCCTCACCCAGGTCCACTACCTGATCTTCCTACCAAAAGTAGGTAACTAGCTCAAAAGAACAGAAAGAGAAGAAGGGAGAGAAGCCTCAGGTTGTGTTTCTGTTGATATACATGCATTCAGGAAGAAAGACTGCAGAAGAGACAAGAGTGCTTGGACAAAGTTAAGTTACATGGTTTCAGCTCACTGGAATTTAAGTTATCTAGTGGGAAAGAAATAATCAGTATTAAGCGCACATGGAAGTTGCATTGCCTTTCCCAACTCCCCTGCTACAGGCACTTTTTGAGCCTCTCCATCCCTGAGGTACAGTTACCTGGCTCCACAGCCGGGCAGCCTGTGATCAGTTCTCCGCGCAGGCACAAACTCATTGCAGGCTAACCAACACACCCTGTGTTATCAACCACCCTAAGCCACCGTAGTCTCACCACCACAGCTTCATGTGCAGTACTGAGGTGAGCCATGTAAAGGACCTACACATACAAGTGCCACATGAAGGATAAAATGGCGAGTTATTCTAGCACGCATTGATCTGCGTCATGTTTTGGGGTATTAAACATCATATTCAGGCAGAGCCTGATCCAGATCCTCACCTAAGATTAGCTGATATAAATAAAAACATCCTGCCAGGCAATTGAAATCAAACTCTTTTTGCTACAGTGACTTACATCAACTGAATCCTGGCCCCAGGTACCAGGGTGTTTATGGAAAAGATCTTGGAGGAAGTATGAAAATACAAAATTGGTGTGCTACGCTCATTTGCTATAGGCTATGAAAAACTAAAATTGTATGAAAACTGATTCCCAGAACACTTGACACAGTTCAGAAGTACGAGGAAGAATTAGACAGTTCCCTTAGTGATGGCAAGCACTGACTACATTTGATAAAACAGAAGTGCTGTACAGTGTGAAGTGGGAAACTAATCTCAGACAGACAGACAAATTCCACTATTGCTAGCTACTGACACTGTGGAATTCACTTGTTAATAAGATACAGCAATTTTTCTTGTAATGCAGACCCCTGAAAGTGTGTGCATTTCAAGCAAACAGCTAATAAAGGCAGAGATTTTTATCTGTTAATTTAACCCGCAATCTATCTCTCTCTGTGCTATCGTTATGAAATACAACAATACGAGTGAGCAAATGAATATCTTAACTTTGGCATTTCAGATGAATGTTATGCTGAAAACCGTGTATCTTTGCCTGTGAGATTTCTGGAACACTTGAAGTACTTCCAGCAAGTTATTCCATAAACTATCTACCAGACCATATGTTTGCTGCCTACAAGTCTGGGCAGGAAATGTCCAGTAGGAGCCACATCTGAAAGGAGGAAGAAGCAGCAGCCAACAGCGTTCCCATAACTAATCTGCATTTGCAAATGCCACATTGGAGTTGGCAAATGAAGCATTTCAAGCACAAATAGCTGTGAAGACATTTGTGTGTAGCACTAAAACTGATGGGTTGTTGCTGGGTTTGTTTCCGTTTCATTTTAGTGAAGTTACCTAGGTGCTGGTAGAACAAAGCCACTTTCCCAGGATTTTTTTTTTTTTAAAAAAAAGATCATTCTTACATAGGAAAAAGCACATTTCTGTTCTAAATGCTCATTTTGATGCCTAGCTACTTACAATAATTGTGCTCAAAAATCACAGCAATTATAAACACTTATCCTGTGAACAATTACAAGCATACTTCTCTAGGCAATATGGTCCTAGAAGTTTAAAGCACATGCATTAAACATGGTTATAAAGTTTATAAAAACATATGTACATGTTGTACATATAAGCATATATAAAATATGTTTGCTTTATGAAGCAATTTTATCTTGAAACTGATTTTAGAATCCATTTATATACGTTTCAAGAAGTCTTCATCTTCTATATATTTATACGCTATACTGTGTATTGTATCTGTGCAATTAGTAGATCCCATGCAAGATAATATGTTTTCCAGTAGCAAATCAATATAAAGTAGTCTAAGGCTGGGATAAATCAACATGAAGATGAAATATTATGATCTGGGCTTGCATTTACAGGATATAATTCCCATTTGATGAAACAGAGTTTCTGAAATGTGTCTCTGTCACTTATCATTAACACTGACCAGACATAACCCCGAGATTATGCTAATATAAGACAACATTCAATTAGCATACAGAGCACTCTCTAATCAAAAGCCCACACAGTATTAGCAAAGTTTGAGCTATTTTTTTTCCCCCATTCTGCGCTTCTACTTTGCAAAGAAAATGTTCTGCTTTCACAAAACTTCCTTTTAAAAACAAAGGAGTATCCTTTAGTTGATCAGCAGCCAATAACGTATTCCTGGAGGAAAACTGCCGGACTACATTGACGCAATAAGCTTCTCTCTTCACCTACATATTCACCTTCATCCTACCCAACAGGATCATCAATCTAATTAATCTGCAGAAGCATTTTAAACATGAAATGCATGCAGGCTACATGAGGCTTTCTTTGTTGAACCAAAACATTTTCTTAATACCACTCAATTCCTCAGGCCCCGGAAGGTTTCCTAGGTGGGAACCCCGGGATGGAGCAGACAGCTGAGGCTCAGGGCTCCCACTCCGGGAGGGAGGCAGGAGCTGACAGCGCAGGTGCAAAGCTCAAAGGCAATAAAAAAAAAAAAATAAAAAAATCAGTATAACCCCCCCACCCAATCCCAAATGAGGAGTTATCTCCGGAGGGATATTTTTAAAAATTGTCTCTTCCAAAACCAATTCAGTTACCAAAATAAGCCACTACTTTCCCAGAGGACTCTGCTTCCTGCAGCTGTGGCTCGCCCCAGGAAGGAGCACAAGTTTTTCAGCTCTTTGGGAAAAAATTTAACTATTCAGCCAAGCGCTTGCCAGGGGGTCTTGAACTGGGTTTAAGGCAACCCCAAAACCTCTGAAGCCATCTTGCAAGTGCAGCCAGGCAGTTTTACAAACCTTCCTAAATAACATTTTCCCCATTTTAACAACATACAGCCCATATCAGTGTTGAAAATAACATCCAATGTATATGTGGATTAGTCAGTTGTGATTTCACTCAAGCATCGGTTTGTCCTGTTGTTTCACGGTGCAGATTGAAGAGAGCAATCAGGAGGACTAATACACAACGGATTTAAGTGCTTGGGATTTTAAAGTTCACTAAACACAAAAGTAATTAAAAGCTACTCTGTTTCCAGTACCTGATCCAACACATAACCAAGCTGCAGCACAAAACTTGCCTTTTTATCTGTGTTTCAAAGTAAACACTTGTGACTGATCCCTGTTTTATCCTCGCCTCCCACATTGCCATATGGCTACAGATGTTTCAAACAGACATTATTCCAATAGCTCATTACTTACCATCTTGTGCTGAAGAAGAAAAGCTACAGACAGTTTTGACAAAAACAGCAATTGCCTAAAAATGTTAAGTATCACAGTCTTGCGTCGTCTTAGACGTTTTTAGTCTGGTAACAAGGATCAGCATTAATGCCACACGTAGAGAGGAGTGAATCAGCACGTCTGCACCAACTTCACTGCGTCCCCAACAGTTTACACTAGCAGAGCCTCTAATCCTTCCTCATTTAATACAGAACAGACATTTCTAATGTGAATTCAGCACACGTCCAGCCTAATTAAGGGCAATACCCTCTCACTTCAGTATGTTTCAGTATTTCCTTTCTTAAGTATCGCACAACGGTAAGACTTCAATTCACTCATTGACTGGGGCAAATCTCCTACCATGCTGTGACATGGTCCAGAGGGAAGAAAACCCTCCAGTCTTTCACCTGCAGTTCAGCCATCCTGGGGATCTGCCGACTGCCGAGGGGGACTTTGACACAGAGAGGCTGAGGTAGCTTTACGTGATCTTTAAATGATTCCCCTTGTGCACCAGTGAAAGATCAGGAGTTTTGGAGAAACTATACTATTGACAGGTCCTGGTTGACTTGCTTTTCTTTGGCAGAAGGAAGGAAATTCAGCGGGGAGCATACTTTGGAGTGAACATGTAGCAGCTCTGAATTTAATGGGTTTCCCTGCGTTACACCCCAAGGCTGATCAGACCTTTCTGGCAATGAGGAGAAAACAGATTTTGTTCCTCCTAGGAAGCAGTAGACTGCTGCAAGCCATCACGTTACTGTGATTCGACTCCTTGTTGGCCGAGCCACACGAAGCAACTGTGCACATACCCTCCCAGATATGCCTCCCTGGTTACGCTCAACATTTTTATGAATGTCTTGAGCAAATACATTTCGCCCTGTAGAACAAAGCTGGCTTGAGAGCCTACATGAGGGCAACTGCACCCTACCACCATGCATTGCCTTTTTAAGTTGCAATAACCTAAACCCTTGAAATCAACGTCACTGCAAGCTCAGGACCACAGCAATCCGAGGAGTGTCCCAGGGTACAGGTCTTCAGCCTCACATAGCAAAGACTGCCTTCACGTTGATTGTTTTTTTAAGTTGGGTAGATTTGGGGAAAGGAAGAAAAGGCTGAGAGGAAGAAGGAAGGGAGAACATGAAATTCACCCTGTCTCATCTTTCTATGAGATTTTACTATTTTACCACCTGGCCACCTGTTTCATAAGCAGATGGAGAACCAACATTAGTTATTAGCAGAAGGAGGCCCTTCAGCTTACAATTAAGTGGTTCTGATTGTACCCTTTAGAGGTGAAAGTACATGCTAAGTCATGTGTCCATCCATCATTTTTAGAAGTGTCAAATAAGGCACTTCATTAGCTATGAAGCTTGCTAATGAACATCAGGCCAGCTCTCTGCTACTCCTCACCAGCTCAGACCACCTTCCACTTCTGGCCTATCCTGCTCTGATGTGACCCTGAAAACACTGGTCCTTTTGCGGCACACACATACTGGGGGCCCTGCTTCCAACACACATCAAAATCTGCCAAGAGCCAACAACGTGATTTCTAGTCCTTTGGCAGGCTTTATTGAAGAGCTCCTCTAGCAACATCTGGCTGACAAGACAAGCAGCTGGCAGGCCACTGCCACGTTATTGATGAGGAATGCCTGGATTTTAAACACAATGTTTGATACTTGAAATATGCCCTAATAACATAACATATTATGGATGTTACATAATATTGTATATATATAAAACATCTTATATACACACACGTGTACATACACATGCATGTATATGTATATAAACATGGAAAATAATAAAAATCAGTGCTTGTGTGTTTAAAGGGCAGAAGGCAAGGCAGACAAGGAAATCCAAGTGCACTACCACAGAGCCAGTCCAACCTCAGTGTACTAGGATGGCAACTCAGGCAACCAGAGTAGATTCAGTCTTTTCTGCCACATCAGAATTAGTGTTATTGAACAAAAGACGACACAAGAATAAATGAGGGTCCTTATTTTTAAAGCACTACAGGAGATATCCCAAAATAATGCCTTCAAAATCATACAAGGACTTAAATCAAGATCTATCTGCTTTTGCACCAGAGGTATTTCTCTCGCTAATACCTAGGACTCAAAATGTGTTTTGATCATGATAGGACCAGCCAGGCATTTGACTTCAAAGTACACTAAGTGGGAGCCTGCCCTCAGGTTAGATGCTCAGTGAAATTAAATACAGCACTTAATCAGAAGTTAATGTCTGCGACTCCTCAAAAGGTCAGCCTCTTTGTGTGCCCAAGTTCTCCAAGTCAGTGGCTTCAGAAGGAAAGACTGCATTCTTCTCATGTCGTCTCTGGCATGACTTTCCATCTGAATTAAGAGTTGTTAATGTTTGTTGCGCAGGGTATGTCAGTCCTGCCTAAGACTAAAAACAATTAGAAGAAATTCCACTCCCCCACTTTCTCCCCTCATAGCAGATTTCACCTTCTTTAGAGAAGAAGGTCTGGTTTTGCTGTAACAATTAATCCAAGATAAAGAACAGGCTTCCTTTATTTTAGTAATTTAAAAGTGTTAAAATTGTTTCGTTCTCTATTTTTCAGGATTAAAGTGACATTCTTCCCTGTGATCTAGACCAGTGAGGTTCCTGGGGGTAGGACATTGCCCAGTCTGTGAGAGCCCTGAGTTCAGGTGGGTCTTCAGTGAGGAGGGACAAAAGTAAGCACCTCCAGCAGAAGAGACAGGCAGACTTGAAAGCACGCCAAGAGAGGAAGAAACCCAAGGCACGCTTTCACTGCTACCAGGACTAGAGAAGCCTTCCCAACTATAGTTTGTTAACATCGCCTGTAGAAAGGAAAGAAAAGCAAAATAATCAAGATCTTCAGAAAAAGCTCCCGATCAGGTCAAATTACATTGGGATTAATGAGGGAGTGGAGTTTTTCCAGGAAGCAGCTCCATCCACACTTCCCCTAGATGGGGGCAGAACAATGCTATTTCAAGCTTTCAGGTTCAGCCTTAGTCACATCTGCTTCATTTTTCTGTAATATCAAGTGACATGACCTATGTTTCTCTGCTACTGCATTACAAAGATGGGAAGAAAAGCTGTCTAAAACACTGGCAGACTCCCGTGGGAGTTCAAGGCAGAACTTCATAAACTAATGATATTAAATACATAGGTTGATAAGAAACTTGTCTTTGACTTAACTGTTGTTCCTGGACTAGAAACCAGGAGAAACCAGCTTCGCTGTATACCAGATATACTATCACTACTTATCTTTCTGACTTCGCAAAAGCTCAAAACACAATGCATTTGTGCAATTTTGCAACAGCACTTGCTTAACAAAGCCAGCAGTCACAGGGACGCAAGAGACAGATTACAGGTTGTAGGAAAGTGATTTTGTTTAACAGAAGCACGGAATAAACTTGAGGATTCCTGTCCCTATCAGAAAGCTTTTCTAAATTTGAAAAAGTTCAAAAGTTCACATGAACTCCGTTTCCAGGAGCTATATTGTGGTTACAATTCTGATAATTTTTCTGTTTGGGAATTTGGCTTTTTTTTTTTTATCAGAAATACATAAATACATGTTGTATTAAATTCTTTTCAGTACACTACAAGCCTAAAAAGAAATGGACAAAGATATTGAGGGCTTACTCTCTTTTTTTTTTAAATAACTAAAAAAAAAAAATCCAGACAGCAGCCAGCTAATAATCTTATAATAACTTCAGCTCTGCATTTTCCAGCTCTTCTTTTTCTCAGTCACACACCAAGCACTTTTATATGGCACTTTTTGTACTATGAATTTTAATAAAACCAGCTAAAGAATTGGGAAAGAAGCTAATTTTTTCTACATGCCTCTGGCAAACAGGAAGAATTCAAGAATAAGTTAAAAGATATCTTTCTACTACTGAAAATTCATTTTCCATAACAAGACACTGTCATCTTCCTGAGGAGCCTGTAATTCCAAGATAAAGATGAAAAGATGTTGTTTTATCATAATGACAAGTATCTGCATCCATATTTATTTTGTGCTCCAACATCACCGTACAGTTTGTATTGTCATGGTACATTGACAAGTAGGAAAACATTTAGCTATTTCAATAACAAGAGAATAAAGGATAAAGTACCAAAGAGAAATAGCATAGCGCAATCATTTCCAAGTATCCCTAGGAAAATATTTGACCCACATAGAGGGAACAGAGAATGGAGTTTGTTTCCCTGCAACTGCTTTTTCCATTTTCCAGTGGCCAGCCCATGCATTTTAATCACTGAGTACTACAGCCTTCTCCATCAGGCAGCCACTTCGCTCCAGCTACATGAATAAAACTAGGACAGAAGCCAGCAAGCATGGGGGGGGGAAGACTCCAAAAACCAAGCAACTAGTTTCCGATGTCCCAGGTGCCCAGATTTCACCCCACGTGGTGGGTTTAGTGCTACCCAGCCACTGGTTCAACAGCACATGGGAGAATACGGGGCAGCATTTTCAGGCATGGAAACCCTAGAGGCAAATAGGGAATTTTGTCAAAAACCAAACAATAGTGGGTAACTCCTCTCAGTAAATGGCTTAATCACTTCTCTGATAAAATTCAGAGTGGCTGCCTTAGAAATGTCTTACTTGCCTGTTACACTGTTATATACATGTCAGATAGCATTATGTTAGTGGTTTAACTTCCCCCTTGTTTATAAGCTGCGTTGAGGTTATCTTTTCACCTTCTTGTTTAAATAAATGCCGAATGTGTCAGTATCAGTGCCTCTACCACAGATTAATAGAATCAGCCAAAAGGATAGCTGACATTTTTGTTGCCATAGAAACTGGTCATGATGTTACACAGCTTGCCTAGTTCCCATTTGCCATATATCTAGCCAGCTTCTGAACACGGTCCCCTTTTGTTTCACGAGGAATTACATTAAAATATTAAAATATAATTCCATCTTAGTTCAGTCCCCATTCTGTAGCAAAGAGGATTATAGAATATTAAGATACTTCCTAAGGAAAGTGCAAAGTGATGATAATATTGCTGTGTGGCTTATGTGCATTCCAGATTAAAAGAAAAAGAAAATACAAGTGGAGTGATTTATCCCAGAGCCCTATATCCCAGTTATCCTCCATTCAAGTATCTCCATCAGCTTCAAATAAACAGGCTTTTCCTCACTGAACCTCAAAGTGGATGTACTTCAAATACAATTGTACAAGACAAAAACAAAAATAGACATTAGTGAAGATATTTTTTAATACATCATCAGCATTTTTCTGCATAATGTGTAACCTTCTCAGTGCTATCAGGCTCCCTCTCCACAGAGGCATCGCAGCCTCGAGAGAAAACCACTCACATAGAATTAAGATGTGAAGTTTCAGCACTTAGCAATGCAGTGTGGATGTATATTGTGCCAGAGGGCACTGTACACTTTGAGAAAATGCAAACCAACTCAAGAACAATATCTAAGGACTCCAAACTGTCATGGCCCTCTTCTACTTCTCCGAGACATACTAATTATTGTTATTTTAGAGGAGCCCATTTGCTGATGTGGGATTAAGGTGAGAAATATATTTCAGGCAGTTCATTTTCCCCTGCTTTTAATATACATGAAAATCAGAGGGACAGCTGAAGGAGCTAAACTCCATCGCACCAGGCGCTACGCAAACAGACGGCAGCTCCTGCTCCAAAGGGACTTCTTCCAGCCAGAACAGCAGCATCTGTACATCACACTGGTCACCCAGAGACATCCAAGCCCATATTCTGGTTACTTTAATTTGCAGGTAAACAGCTATGTCACTGTCACCAGTACCAAATCTATGCCAGTCACTGCAATAATCTCAACACTGAGTTTGACCCTTATTTAGATCACTAAGCACCATTTTGTTTTGATTTTCACTGTTCAGGTAAGTACATGCCACTCGCTACTGTGGCCACAGGCTTCCCTGAGCTACTCTCAGGTGCTATGGTAATGAGCACAAGTAGACAGGTAAGATTGCACAGAAAATACTCCCCATTTTCCGTACTTTCAAGCAGGGTCATCAAGAGCAGGTTCTCAGGTCTTCCCATTGCTGCAACCATGCAAGAAACTCGTGCAGAATTTCTATTTTACTTCACCCAGGAACATGCAAGTAGCCACTGACAGATGTCAGATATTAAGCAAAGATTTTGCCTCAAGCAGAGCACTGGATGCTCAAGCTTACATGTGGCACACCACGGCCTTTGACTCTGAAGATACTTATGCACAGCATCAATCTTTTATTCTCCCTGCAGTTCATAATTATGCTCCACTTGGGGCACAGCAAGACTGAGCATGTGTTGCTGGCAGCTTTCAGGGGTGGCCACAGAGGGTCCCACAAAGCAGCCCAGCATCTGCTGAGCAATATCCTTGTTCCCTTCACTGGGAAGGAAGTAGATGAAACGACCCAAATGCCTTACAGGATTGCAGAAGAGCTGCAGCAACATCCCTCTCCATGTCACTCCAACAAGAAGTTAGCCACAAAGGCCAGATGGCAGCTGGTGCTTACACAGTTGTGTGGTGTGGAAATGGAGAAAAGCGAATTCATGTGAAGTCTGTTGGACTTGTAGCCTCTTTGCAGCACTGGGATAGTCCTAAGAGCTGGTAAATGGGATGCAAGGAGGTGTAGGAACTATAGGCTCATACCACCATTAAAAAAAGCTAGGCACAGCCCCTGCAAGAAGCACAGCAAGCCACTCTCCCAGCTAACCCAAAAGCCAAAGAGATGCCCATCCTTTTGAGCAGCCCCTGACAGAGAAATGGTGTCAGTTCAACCCCAATCCAGTCTGGAGTTATCCATGTAATTTTTATCCAATCATGTCTTTCAAACTACTCCATTCTCTTCATTTGTACAGAAGAGGACTAAGAGGGAAGATAGGGAATAATGAGGTTTGTTGAACAATGCAAGCTGCAGAGGAAGCTGCTTCTTGTCTTGAATTTCCTGGCTTTGACGATCAGGTTAATTTTGCATGCCTGGTTGCATCAGCATGTTGAGTTATGCAATGTAGCAAGCTGTCGCACTGTACAAAGCATGACGTATCATCTCATTGATGCATGAAATTAAAAAGATGTGGTTTGCTGGGTCACCCACAGATAAACCAAACTTGATTTTCACTCAATCTCCTTTTAATTATATTTAAACCTTGCAAGATGAGGAAAAAATAAAAAAGAAGAAAAGATTGTTCAAATACCTGCTGATCCACTAACAGTAAATAATTCCAGCCAGTCAACGCTAAAAGTAGGTGCAGCAGCGCAGGTATTTTCTTGCTGGTTTTGATGCACTGGTGAAGCAATAGTCATTATGCTTGTTTGTCCCATCCCAGCAAGGCAGGCAGGGAGCACAGCAGCCTTTATGGGGCACCCTGGGATGGCAGGAGGCTGCTGGAGCTGCGTAAGCTGTGAGTATTTACCCAAAGCAAACCCACAAATGGAGCTGGACCATCGGCACCTGCACTAAGGCATAGTTTGGGTCTATTTCCTTGCAATGCTGAGGTTGGCAGAGATATCTGGAGATCCTCCCTGCTCAGGGCTGGGTCCAGCTGGGTTTTGAGTATCTCCAAGGACAGAGACTCCACAGCCTGCCTGGGCAACCAGCATCTGGCAAAAACAGCAGCCGAAAATAGTTGCTGGGAATGGGACACTGCTTCTTTTAGACAGAAAGCATCTCTATTAGCAAACCCCGGTTGTGAGGCTCTAGAAGGGAACCATGTGCACCCTAGTGCTGGTCAGAAGAGTTCACATTATCAAATTTACAGTTGCTACCACAAGAGCTTGTTCTTCAGGTATGCCATTTAGCTACCCCTCCCTTTGCCCAAGAAAGCAAATATTTTAGCATAGTCAGAAGAATATAAGTATAATCTTTTAAGTCCAAAAACTCGTTCTTGCAGCAACAGAGATGGCAGCAGGCCAGCATTCAGCAGAGCAAGCCGCAGAGCAGGGGTATGGGTACTCTGCAGCAGTGGTCTATATAGCCAGAAAAAGCAACCTGCTCTCAGTCATAGCATAAACCATGGTTGCTGTAAGACAGAGTATGACCTGGAAAATCAGCAGTAAAGACAGGAGCAACTAGAAGAGATTAAGAAAATTATGGGAGCCTTAGAAATAAGCCTACTCACCTCATCTCTAGCTTTGGGGAGATTCCCCATGAAACAAGAACAGTCATCTAGTGAGACTGGAAAGTATCAAAGCTGCACTCAGCAAACAGAAAAGATGTCATATGTGCCCTTTCCAGGCACCCTGCAAAGACAAGAGCTTGACTTTGAAAACCTCTACTGTTGGCTTCACGTGTAGCAGGAACAGGCTGCAGATTTAAAAAATAATTTAGCAAGTGTGCAATTGAAGGAAGCGTTGAGGGTAGGTTTGGTTTTGGTGTTTCCCCGCCTGAAAGACAGCAGGAGGGAAGGAGTAGGCAAAGGGTCAAAGAGAGCAAAAAAAGGAAGCTTTTCCAACTCTTTTGGTAGGGAATGTTGAACTTTGCCCAATAGAGACAGTGGCTGGCAGAACTTACAGTAGATTCATGCATTACCTTCCTGGAATATAAATTATTTGCCCCAGGAAAGGAGAGAAGAAATAAAACTTACCTCAAAAAATTTATTACTGTAATCTTTTTTAGAGGAGTTTCAGAATCTACTGGGTTCTTCTTCAGGATGAGGGTAGGATGCAAATGGTACCCAACACTGATGTTGCCATAGCAACAACTTGTTGCTGGACATAAAAATAAAAATGCTTTCTGTCACTCCAGGAATATAAATCAATAATTGCCAAGGTAAAATGAGAGTTTGTTCTGCCATATCGTATTCACGTGATTTGTTAATTAAACCCACACCATTAAGGCCTGCGCTCACAGTCAAAGTGTGGTTGTTTCCTGCAGGTGACATGGACCCCTTGGAGCTGGGACAGCACGAGATCTGTGCATCACGTAAATCCCATTTCAACCTGCTCTGTGGAGTTACGTGGTCTACGGTCCACACATTTGCTTCTGCATAATGGAAATTATGTCTTTGCCATCCATTTTCACGTGTAAGAATGAAGGGTGTTTTTACTTAATCATTAATGCCCTGTTTTGATAGTAACTAAAGCCATTGAGGAGGAAAAGGAAACACAAAAAAAATACTATAATGTAGCCTTGTCAGAAATACAGTACACTATATATACTGTATACAATATTTTCCCATTCATATGAAAACCACTGTTCAGACCTGGGCAGCCCATGACCCTTAGCAAAGCCATGTTTTTAGGACTAACAGCAGGCTGCAATATGTTCACAAAGCTACCTCTTACATGCCTATGAATGAGAGAGATCCTTGTGAAACTTGAAGTTTGTCCACATATGAATTAGAAGCCAGGTAACTTAAACATCTAGCTTATATGACTTATAGGAATAAAAAAAATAAGTTAAAACATATATGTGTGTGTAGGTATAAAGTAAATAAACCAGTTCAATCTAAGGAAAATAAGAGAAAAAAAATAGTGAGAAGCACTACATAAAGTCAAAACTGCACCACATGGGGTGGCCCTGAGAGACAGCCCCAGGTCTGAAAATCTCTCCAGACTGAAGTTACAGCGGGATCCACTCCACCCCAAACTGGTCCATGACAGAGAAGACACAAGAACAGCTTGAAGATACTGCCACTTGTTCCCACAATTTGTTAGTTTGGCTTTAACCCACCCCACCCCCCACCCGGACAGAGGTGGCAAATACCC
Organism: Nipponia nippon; assembly: GCF_047370975.1. Taxonomy (NCBI): domain Eukaryota; kingdom Metazoa; phylum Chordata; class Aves; order Pelecaniformes; family Threskiornithidae; genus Nipponia; species Nipponia nippon. The sequence goes on along the minus strand of NW_028262369.1, from coordinate 25,226,166 downwards.
TTTCTCCCTGTGTCCTCCTAGCAGGTCCTCCATTAATCACCAAGCATTTCCATATCTCAGGTGGAGAACTGGGAGGGTAATGAATATGCAGAAGTCACATCTGCAGCCTAAACATACAGGAATCATTTCAATGAGTCATGTATTTATAGCAAGAAATTTCTATTATTAGAAACATAATTAGGGCCTGAGATTCATATGCACAACTCTAATCTACTTGAATGAAAGAACATGCAAGTACCCCAAAGCAGAATTTATTCTCCTGTATTCAGATAAAAATACACGGGGTCTTTGGCTGGATGCAATTTTCAATGGGAAAAAGGAAGAAGAAAAGAATCAGGTTTAACGAGTCCAACAGGTAGCTAAAGAAATTAGTTCCCCGCAAGTCTTGAACTTGGTTGGCAGCAATGAAATTCAGAGAAAAATTATAGCATCTTTGCCATAACTGATAATCAAGAAAAACAGATTAATGGCTTTCAGAATAAGACAAAGCAATAAAATATGCAGAAACTCATTAATAGATCTATTATGTAAAAGGTTGTGAATCATAAGCTTTTGTATTGTTGGAAAAGAAATGTTAAGCAAGAGGTTTGGATTTCAACAAAACACATAAGTAGCATTTAGTACGATGCAAGAGCTAGAATATAATAAAATGTACCCCTGTCTTTCAAGAAATTCCTTTATAATGGAACATTTCTCATTTCAATAACTTTAGCCGAGATAAAAAAAATAATCTATTGCATTGAGTATCCACTTTAAGGAAACGTAATAAAATGTTATTTCAAACAATGCTCATTTAGCCGCCTGCTAATGCAAAAGATATCTTCTGTGTCTGTCTCAGCCATGTTACAGCACTCGTTTTCCTTCCTTTTTAACTTGGAATGACATTAAATTTCGCTAATTTTTAATATGGACCTCAAGTGTGGTCACTTCACTTCTGCTGTTTCCCCACTAATAAATGCGTTATAAGAGTTTAGAATGAATTACCAGGCAGAGTTTGACTTCTGACTAGGAATCTTATTAAAGCACAGCTTCAGGGAAAGGTTTTTAATGCAGCATAAATCGTTGTGGCAGTTTTTACAGATGGTGTGGCAGTTTCCCCCCTTTTATTTTTTCCTGTCCAGTTTCAGATTAAACACGGGGTATTGAGCAGTTTATGCAAAGTAAAGGAACCTGAATCCTTCCCCTGCTATCCTCCATCTCCCTAACACGCATTTCAGTGTTTCCATCTTCATCTTTAAAGGCTTTTCTAACATTGAACTTCATCATGCCACCCCATTATTTTGCACCTTTTTTATATAAAAGTATATTTATTTTCACCATAACGCTGTGCTACCTCATTCCCAGAAACTACAGGTGTTGGAAGCAAGACAGGCATGTAGCAAACAGCTTCACCAGACCACAAGAGCCTACCAAGAAGTTCACTTGAGCTGTCTTATAAATCTCCACACGTGTTTAGATAGGAAAGCATCTGGGAAAAGGAGTCATAGGTTCATCTTAAAGCCTTGTACTTTCCATGGCCAAATCATGTCTAAGTTGATAACTGCAGCAGCTTTCATGCTAATTGGTGACATTTCCTTCGGGACATCACCATTGGTTGTATATTAGTATCAGTGCATGTAAACCGGCTTGTTTTTATTCTTGTGCTGTCTGTCAGCAATAACGAAGGGGAAATTGCTAGGGCTGTCACTGGATTTGCTTTTGTTTTCTCTACAAGTGGTTATTAAACCCATCTTTTTCGTGACACTCCCACCACCTTTGTAAATTTGTTAAGGTATCACTAAGACAACTGCAGCAAAATTAAACAGCAAAGCTGAGGAGCAGAGGAATGGTTTGGTGACATCCATATCCACTTCTGTAGCAACACCAAACCACCACAGGGAGGTAATGCAAAGCAAAAGCAGCAGCAAAAAAACAGCAGTCTAGAGAGAAACTCCCCACACCGATCCCCAAGGCCAATGACATGACGAACACATGTTCTCTTTAGAAAATGCATGATACGAGACTTAAAAAACATAGAGAATAATCTGGAACTTGGAAAAAAGCAGAGCTGTACAGACTACAAAATGACAAAGCAACTTTAGCCCCCACTTTCAGGACTTAGATCTTCAACTCCGCTCTCCCCACCACTGTAGCTAAGGGCATCTCTATACCTTTGTGCATTACAGCACAAAAAAGTTACCTCCAACTCACCACCAGTCCTGGCCGTAACTGCAGGGGTGAGGAAGTTATTAACTAGTTCAGTGATTTAACTCTTAAAATCCAGAAAGTAGCTGAACTGCTGCTTATGTAAATACTTTCATCACAGAGCCGATTCATGCAAGTCTGCATGCAAATACTTCCACAATTCCCCCAGATCAACAGAATTACATACCTGCCCTTGTTTTACAGGACATTTGCATTTCTATATAATTATACTCCAAGAAAGTACATCATTAAAAAAAAAAAGTACCTCTGTACATTGCAGAGTTGCTCCCACTCTCAGCATCCAAACTGTTAACTAACTTAGTCAGAGGATAAAAAAAAATCTCTATTGCCACTCCAAATATTTCATAATGGTAGCTCAGTTTTTCTTGTGCCTCACACACCCCAAAGCAAGCTGCTCACAGCCAGCATTTGCAGGGGGAGCTGGGAAAGCCCTTCTGCTTCAGATGAGGCCCTTGCTCCCAGCTGAGCTCCCCCAGAAGGACCAGGGGCAGACCAGGGGCGGACCAGGTGTCACTGAGGGCCTGCAACAGCCACAGTCCCCACAGAACAAGACTGATCTTCAACCCCCACAACGAGCTGGTAGGGCTGGTGGTTATTATATCCACATGGCTTGGCGGCTTTCTTGCAAATGATGTATGATTGATATCACCTGTATCCTTATCCAAACCATTCACTGTTACCACTTCAACCAATAAATAATCCCCAGAGCTGTGGTTCCTTTGGTGGTCGGGGAAAGGGGTTTGTTCCTTCTTTGTAACTCTGTGTGATTTTTTTTTTAAGGAAACATCTGAGTCCTCCTGAACAACTTTGACTAGTTGAGATCCCAGAGAAACCTCACTTTTTAGTTGGCTGCACAGACCGAGCAATGTTTGTTTCTTGGAGAACAAACTAGTCCCAGGTCTCACTCCTGCACGGAGCCTGAAGGAGATGCACATCCATGGACCAGCCCTGTCCCAACCCATCCCCTGCCACGACTGAACGTTATAACTGAGGGCAGCTCAGGATCACATCTCCCTGACTGCATTCACGGCATTTCTACATGCATGCAGGCTGCAGGGTGTTTCTGTGCCAGAAGGTGAGCTGAAGAGGTGACACCTACACTCAACACTGATGAGATGGAAGACTAGATAATTGCTGTATCCCTGCAGGGAATCACTCCCCAGCCCCAAACCAGCACCCAGGAAAGCCCAGCTTCTGCCCAGAGCAGCTTCCCCCTACCCAGAGACCTGCTCCTCGTCTGGAGAGCCCGGGTGAGCCAGGGCCACTAAAGCCTGAGCTGATACCTTCACACTGCGTCACTTTATGACAGGCCGTTCTCACAAGCTGCAGCAAAATAATGCTTTTGTGGAAAGACTGAAAATGTTAACAGAGAGTCAGTCAACAGTTTAGCTTGATGTAGATCTCAGAAGGGCTCAGAAGACCACTGGATATAAAGTATGCAAGATGACTTGAGACAACAACCTGCTAACATCTTCCATAATTTAAACAGGGCTGAATAATTTCAGTGATAATAATTTATTCAATGACTTCAGTCCCTTCACTGTCCATAAATTGTCTTTTAATAAGTTACAATGTACACAGATTTATTGTGTCTTTATTCATTTGCCTTTTTTTGGTCTGAAAATTCTTAAGTAATTCAGTTCAGTCAAGCTACGCTAATGAGCTTCGTAGCCAAACAAGTCACATGTTCCTGTTTCGGTTCTCTCAAGGCTAAATTGTAATACCAAAAAATAAAAAGAAATCCGGTTTCTCCCGTGGTTACTGAAAAATTAACTTTCTGCAACTCTGAATCTGGGTTGCTGGCTGCCAGCCTCAGCAGCTCCATCTGGCTCCCTTCCTCCCTGCGATGAGGACCAGGATGACCCAGCAGCCTCCGCACCGCACAGTCCTGCTGTCACTCAGTAATATAGATACACAGTGGCCACACTGGAAGCATTTTCCAGTGGGAAGACAGATTTCCACCATCATCTCATATAATCTCCTGCATTCAGTTGTGCTGAAAGCTCATCTGGTAGCTTCTGCATCAAGCCTGACTTCTGACTGCATGTTTTCTAGAAGGCTGTCCAACCTCAGTAGTGACGTTTAAAATAGACAGGGTTTCCAACAAACCTGTATGGAAGCTGTTCAACTGGTGACTGCTTTTTTAGCTACAAAGGCATATGTAACCCAGCCTGGTGATGCCAGGGAAAAAAGAAAATAAAATCAACATAGAATCTATAGGAAGCGGAATAAAAATTATCATTTCCAACCATGTCTTGCCTGGGAAAGTTTTTTTTCCTCTGAAGGATTTCTAACATGGATATTTAAGGTAAGGACCTAGAATTTATATGCAAGTGTCTAAGTACCTATTCCATTTTTCCAGGGAGCTCAACACCCGCAGCTCATAACACCAAAAGCTGGTTGGTGCTGTCATTGCAGGCTGATCTGTCTTCCTTGGCTGCTGAACTGGGAGAAGCTGCACTTGGAGCTGCACAGGAGGAGCCACTGCTGACACAGTGACTTGCCAAGACATTTGGACTGTTACTACCCCTCCATGTGAATTCCTGGAGGCCACAAACCATGTGATGTGCTGCTTGTCCCTTAAGCTATTACGCTGGCATCTCTATATAAACTTGGTATTGCAAGGTCCTTGAGGGACACAAGTCATTAATGAAAACCTGAAGGCTCCTAAGAGCAAATTAATAGACATATATATTTTACGTATTCATCAAGAAAGAGAAATATGCCTGTGCAGCCATGTCTACAGTTTCTGCTGGAAGCAGGAGCCAGATATTACTAGTGGAGACTCAGATCCAAGTATGCCTCCACATTTTTCATCCTGTCACACACACAGCCTTGTAACACCTTCAACTGTGCAAGTCCCACAGAGAATCCGGCAGGGATTTCAGGTGCGACCGAGCCAGCACAGCCTTGAATGAGAAACAGCAGCAGCGGAGTTTGCTCTGTCTCCTTTTCAGATCATCTGGAATCACAGTGAGATCCCCTGCACCAAAGCCTTGCAACCAGCAGCAATTGCTGTGACTACATGGAAATGACCATTTAGCAAGCAGCAGGATTTTCCCAAACAGCTTAGTTTGGGCCAGCAAACTAATTTCATGCAGAACACTGAACTGCAATCAATAGTATCGGCTACTATCTGTTATCAAGCTGGGGATTGCAGATGGCACAGACATAGAGATGATGGCTTTTGGCTTAGAAGTAGCCTGAGAAAGGCTCTTGCCCTTGAATGTGCAGATGCTGATAATGGGTTATCCTCAGCATCTTCATGACTTCTTGGTTCACAGATCTTAAGGTCACTTCCTGACCTGTGAAACTCAAATTATATTTCAATACTGAGGGGTAGCTTCAGACTAGGTTTATTTTATCCATAGGCTGTGTGAAATATTTCTTATATCAGCAGTATTGCAGGTAGTCCATGAGCTGGCTGTCTCAGCTCCAGGAACGTTCTGTACCCTTCAGCAGGCTCTGCTGGGACAGCCTCTCTCATAGCTTCTGCACCTACATTTCTGTGTGTGTACTTCTGTCTGCGTGGAGCTACACTCGATTCAGTAAGCATGATACACGTTCATACCCAGAAATTGTGTGTCTATAAAGCGATTTCCTACAGTGCCTTCTAATCTGCAATTTTGCCCCATACTGAGGCAGGAGGGAGGCAGTGAGTCCACGTGGTCCAGACCCTGGTAAGCTCCAATCAGACCCATTTTGGTAAGAAAAGCACAAAATACCTCATCACTGAGGCTTTCAGTGAATAATTTGTCTTATCATCTATTCAGATCATCTCTATCAGACCTGCTCTATTAAAAACGCTATTTAAGAAGAGAGGAAACCTTGGTCATGATGCTGTGCTTTGAAGGATGGGAACCACAAGAACTGTGGTTCCTAGAGAAGGGAAGAGCATGAGGTCACTGGGATGGAAGAATCATTCTTCAAAAATGGGAAAAGGAGACCTCCAGTGCTCCAGTACTTATTGTGGGTCGGAAATAATTTCATTTTGACTGAGACACCAAATACCCCGACATGGGACATCGCACCTTGGCACTGAGAAGAACAGATATGTCTCCCCTCATGCAACAGCTTTATCCCTGACAAAGCAATCCTGAGTAATCACCACAACTTGTTCCTACAGGAATATTTTGTTTTCCCCTATGGTTTTTCTCTGGGTTGTGTTTTTTTAAAGGAGCCTACCATCCTGCTCTGTGACTTGTTGCCTCTGGCACATATAGAGACTTTATGCCATGGTTTTAATTTGCATTCCCCAATGAATATATGATTAGCAATTGTATTTATAATTAGTAGTTTTGTCATTTAAAGTTCACCAGTTTTGCAGCCAATTATTGAATAAAAAGCTGTTTATTATTTTCAATATATTATTACTTTATTATGGCTCATTGCTTTAAAATACTTAGTTTAATCCTTCGCAGGTCCTTAAACACAAATATGGCAGCTATTAGCAACCTCTTCAGTCAGGCATAAAATTGTACCCACAGGCCTCATAAACAACGGAGTGCTTTGGAGAGATTAAATCAGTGTATACAGCTGTGAGGGAGGCCATTAGGAAATACATTTTCATTCTGCCTTAGTGTTATTTTGTTTTGCCACCGTGCTCTTGTCAAATCTATCAACTACCTGTGCTCTCCTCTCCATAAATAAGAGATGTCATCTCACCAGGTCCATCCATCAGAAACATTTCAGTCAACGTACAATTACATCCTGCAGTCTCCTGCTAATATACTAATTTCTATCATTTGTATTTCAAACAGGACAAGCCGAATGGCGAAGAGTGGAGCTGTGCAAAGGCCAGAATGATCGATCTCCTCTGCAACCAGGACAAGCGCTGCAGCTCTTAGCAAAGTTCGCATTTATGTAGTATAAAGGCGGAACAGTTGTCATTCCTGCAGCATATTCTCAGGTCCAAAGTTGGAAAAAACGTCATTCAGGCCAAGTCTGTAATGCTCCCCTTAGCCTGGCAATCCCCCTTAAAACAGAGAGCAAGATGGACTTGTGATGTAAGAACTGCTTGCAGCCTGTTGAGCACAGAGAAGATACCTGGTTTTGCATGTGCATCTTCGCTGCATGTGTACCAGGTGCATCCCAAACATCCCTCCAGCTGCTTTTGCAGCACTGCAAAAAAAAGACGTGCTGAAAGATGGGCAAGCCAATGATGACAAGAGTTCAATATTTGTTCTGCTCCAGTAGTGCCTTGTGGAATTCTCCTCCCTATCCCATCCACCAGATTATTTTCCCTAATTCTGTAATCCCCTTGAAATCATCAGGTGAGCCATTTTTCCATTATATTCCTTACTCAAGATTGCCACGAGCTCCCTGCAGAGCCAAAGGTAAGTGTGCTATTTGCTAAAGGACAGAACAATCTCAAACGAGAAGGAACTTGTATGGGAAGTAAAAAATATGACACAATTATCACGTAAATTATAGTGGCTGTTTTAAATCCCCTGCCAGCAAGACATGAGGTTATACCACATGTTTCTGAGGCAAAGGGAGAATTGCTTTCTTGCCTGGAGACAAGAAAGTAATATTAGAACAACAACCCACCCACCCCCAAAAAAAAACCCCAAAAAACAAACCAAGTCCGTATCTTTGGTGTAAAAAATATTGGCACTACTTGACTATTTCCCATGCAGTGTTTTCTGTATTAATATGCAGAGTTGCAGATCCTGTGGTGCAACATTTGTTGTGAAAAATTAAGGTAGCAAAAGCAGCAAAGAAAAACTGTGAAATAACAAAAAAACCCCACATTGTGCTTATTCTGTTTCAAGCCTGATTAGGCCATGTTCCCTAGTTTCTGTTCTCCTGCCTGCTCTGAAACAATGCTGTGTATGAGAGAAAAAGTATTTAAATAAACAATAATATCAAAAGTCCTTTGAAATTAAAAGTATTATTATAATTGTTGTTGTTGTTGCTGTTATTATCCTTCCCATATCTGATGCACAGAAAGTGACACTTGCTGGCATTTTTCTCCCAATTTCCATGCCTGGTCCCTGGTGGGACCTGCAGCTCAGTACCACGCATCACATTCATCTTGATGGACTTACTGGGACTATCTCCTAGGATATAAGTGAGGAACACAATGGCTTTCAAACCTCTTATCTCATCTCTTGCCGTGTTTTCCTTCCTTAACCTTCTCCTGATTTACTGTGGTAAATACTGCACTTAGCCACCCTTGCTTTAATCAGTTGACATTAGATCTAACACCCATCTTTCCTTAATGCAATTTTCTCTTCACAAGCTGACCACATGGCATCAGCCAGGTCTAGTTGGCCATAACCAGCTTCTCTTTTTAATTACGCACCTTGTCAGCTGCAGAGGGAATTCAAGCAGAAATGGTTTAAATATGCATTATACATAATCCATACTTACAGCTAAAAATAAGTTCCACATATTAAAATATCATCAACTACTTCATCAGTTGTATATTGCGTGATACGTTTTCTGTCTACTCCCATTCAGAAGAGCCTGAAGAAAATTAGACTTGTGGCGCAGGATCAAATGCCAACCAATTGCCAAAGCTCAACATCTATCCTTAGGCAGTTAAAGAGCTACAGGGAAAATCCTGATTCAAATTTCTTAAATTTGAAGCCAGTCTTAAAGTTTGGACTCTGTCTGTGCAGGACACAGAGTCCACAAAATACTGTTTTCCAGATCTTTTGATCTGGAACTTCTTGAGCTACATACCAATTTGTGTTCATAACATATTTTTATGCTTTTTTTTTTGTAAGATGCAAAACTGTAGTATCCAGCGAAAAAGACCGCTGTAACTTTGGTGTGTCCCAGTCTAATTTTGCTCATTTCAGACCAACTTAAATCCTTCCTAGCTTTTTTGTTGTTGTTCTCTCACCTTCATTCTACATACTCGCTTAAATCAAACATAGCTATGTTCCATCTTGTCAGTCTAAGAATCTCTAATGAGAAATCTGAACCCAGGTTACTGTCTCCCAGAGAGATCTTCCATGGGATGTCATCAGGAGGTGAAAACAAGTCAACAAGTATTCAATAGTACTCAACAGGTATTCAAGTCAATGATATTTTACAGTATTCCCATACTCTTGTTCCTACATTTGCAGATGGTATTACTGTGGGTTGTCTCTAAATGACTAAGTGGTAAGAAGGCAGGGATAAAACAGTCACAAAACTGAGTTTTCTAGGTGAAAGATAATAAGAAGGAATAAGTCTTCAGATCTTATGCAGATATACCAATGTTAAGTCTCCAGCAGAGATGCCGAGTCAAAAGCTACCGCCTGTTCTTATGGGTGCTATGGTCTTATGGATAAAATATAGGAAAACACACTATTGCTTCAGATCAGCCTCCCATCTCTCCCAAAATAACCTCTTCCACTTCTTAAGATGCCACCACTCTGCTTAGAAAGTTTATCTGCAGGAATTGAAAATCTATTAATCATTATCATCAAATGAGGATATTGTGCTGCGATAAGGGAAGAATGAAATCCCATTCCACAACAACGAGTCAATTAACTTTATGCAATTTAAATGAACTTGGCATAGATAATGTTTGGGCAGAGCCAGCCATACTCCCCAACACAAACAACTAGGACTGTTTGCTAAGAAACGCAGCACCCAGGCGAGGCACTCCCTAGAAAACAGTATGATCTGGAAGTGAAAGACTTTGGGCTGTGTTTGTTTAAAATGGCAACAGCTCAGCTTCTCTGGAAGAAATGCAAAATTTCAAATAAAAGGGAATTTAGATGTATTCTGCTTATACAAACTCAGATGTGCTGAATGCAGCATACCGCATGCTGCAATGGGTAGAAACACATACCTTCTGTAATACTGCTAATGCAGTGGCAGGTCACTTTTTCCTTTTCTTTTTTTCTTTATTGTTTTTTTCCCACAAGCTATTAATGATTTGTGTATTTATTTTAGAAAGGTTGGGCAATAGGTCTTCCCTTGTACCTAAGAAATAAAATCAGTATCTCTAAATCTACATGCTGGGCAGGTCTCGTATGGCCATGATATACACGTTGGGCTGCAGAACGGAGGGGAGAATGAAGGAAAAACACTTACCCAGAACAGACACACACAAAAACGTACTGATTTATGAATGCAACACTTGGAAAGTGTTGAGCATGCAAATCAAAGCTGCCTTGGAGCAAGTTCATTTTATAGCACCCACATTTGTACGGCAGGTTAATCACACTGATGCTGACACAGCAACATTGCGGTAACTTTAATAAAGGTTTTGGGATTTCTTTTTTTTTTTTTTTTTTTAAAAGGTATAGTTCCAACTCATTCAGGTCCAAAATTTAGATTTGTGAGTGTGAGTTTTAAAAGTTAAAGAAATGGTCAGAAATAAGTGATCAAAATGAGAAAAAAAAATCTAGATGTAGCATTTCTCTGCACTGCTGGATAGCCAAGTCACTGCAGCAGGGCATTAACAGATGAGAAATGCGATGTGAAATCAGTGAATTAAGTAATCAGACTTAAAGACAAGCAGAAAACAGCACAAGTGGTAAAAAAAAAAAACATCTTGTAATATCCTTCTGGCATTAGTAATGCAAGATGGTGCATAAAGAGGTAAGGACGTTTTCTATGTTGGTGCTTCATATCTTTTTATGTATCTTACAGTATTTTTGTAACATGACAGGTTTCGATTAGGGTCCGCTCAATATTTCCTTGGTAGAAGATAACAAGTCTACAACAGTAATACACATTTTCTGTGCTTTACTCTCCATCTTCCACACAACTGTCTCCAAGCTACACTGTGGCAACAAAGCCCGTCTACTGACTATAACTAAGACATTAATGCTACAGGTTCCTTGGGCATAGACGAGCAAGTTGTTCAGCAAAGGAGTGCTGATCACATTAACAAACTGGTAGTATCAAACCCTTATCAGTCACCTATAAGATATTGTAACTGCACAGAATTATTAACAAAAAACATGGTTAATAATATATATGAGCATGCACACACTTAGCAGTCGGGATGAAAATCCTGAATAGGCCCTGAATATCAGTCCTAAAGCAGAAATGTCACAGAGCTGAGCTAAAGGAGCTGCTACAAGAACTACAACAACCAGTTGGTCTTCCAACCATTACTGGAAGGCATTACCACTTAAACACATACGGACAAGCTAGTACGACCCCTGAGGACTGAAAATTAGTTCGTGACATATTTTGGAAAGATGTAGTAAACACAAGAAAATGTGTCTTATCTGAGAGGTTAAGACAGGCCTCTTTCTTCTAAGGCACTGAGCATTGTCTGATACGGCATCAAAACAGTGAGGGAAGCAAAGAGTTGGAGTTCATGGGAAACTTCAGACTCAGATTTTCCAATCACTGAAACCTCATCAAATATATGCCTACCCCAATCAGGTCACGTTAAGATTCCCAGCTGCTGCATTTTCTTAGTCTCTGCTAATTTAGGTCCTCAATACATCTACAACCTCATTTTCTTTAAAACATTGGTGAAAACAAACCTTGACAGAGGACAATTGCCATTGTCATTCTACAGGCAAGGAAAACACTTGAGGACATGAAGGCAGTAGCTGTCGGTGCCGAGGTGGTGATGAAGCAAGTCTCATACTTTACACTTGCCAACACACTGATCTTGACTTCTACAGTAACGTATATTGAACGCGTGATTTTGTCCAGTTTTGGTCCTATAGTATCTTTGGTAAGACTTCAAGAAAGGAAATGAGATACACAGGCACAGCATGTGATGAGCACGATTCACCAGTTCAGTCCAATATATAATGTTAGATGAGCTGGGAAACTTCAGGTGACAATGGTTTAGTTACTACATCCAGAGCCACCAATTGCAAACAGTTTCCTCATCGTAGTCTTACCGCTCTATCTACATTAGCAAGTAATTTCACACAGCAGAAGTAAATCATTAGGTTCAATCTGGCACTGAGGCTTCTACGTCTGCACTGTATGTAGTTCAAGCATTCACTGGGGACTAGCTTTAATCTGCTCCCCTCAACCAAACATGCCCACCATGCATGTGGTTCAAAACTTATCACTGTTTCAGACCTTCTAGCTCCATTAGAGGTTGGGAGGCACTGCCTGGGGCAGCCTGTGCACAGCAAAACAGAGCTGTGAATTGAATCAGCACACAATCAGTGGGGACAAGGAAAGGACTGGCTTCACAGCCATACTACTGCTCTGAATCAAAACCAAAACATAGATTTAGTTGTATTACCTACACTTCAACTAGCAAATCCATAGTGAATAAATTTACTGGTTTTCACTGACTCACTGAGATAGCTGTTATGTTTCATTAATGCAGCTACCGCAACCATCCATTCATGTTGAAGATACATAAACTGTATAAATTGAAAGTGAAGACCCTGAAAACCGCTAGAAACATGCCCTATGGATGGTATTACATAACTTTGTATTGTACACAGAACTTATGCTTTACATGAGGGGAAAATTAAAATATTCAAGACATTCCTTGCTATTTGCTGTAAAGCCACAGGTTAGCCAACCACAGCAAGATCCCAGTTGTAGCAGCTATTTTTGGTCTGTTGCTTTGTGTCACGCATAAGAGGTTTTTCTTTTGCATCAGATGTAGAGATTCTATAGAACAATTTATTATATAGGCTACAGGCCTCGCCAGGATTTCTTTTTAATAAAACCTATCTCTTTCAATTAACTTGATTGGATGTGTTAATGTTGTGGGACTTGATTAATAATCCTGGGAGATAATTGTGCAAAGGTCCAGAGGCACTAAAATGTCCATGCAAATAGGGAATGATGGAGGAATTGTAAATGCAATCTATAACACTCAGCACAGTGGCAAGCCCAGAGCTGTCGTTCTGCTCAGCTGCAAAAAACAAACAACCCATATGCCGTAAGTATAAACTATCTGGTAGCTCAATCTATCATTTCTCTCATGCAACTGAACAAGTAAAAGAATTAACAGTGTAATACCTTACTGAAGGAGTGCTTTCATCCTTTGGCTTTAATTAGAGATTTATAGGAACTAAAGCTCCAACTATAAGCATACTGAAATCCAGATTCATAATCCTTTGCTTTTATCCTGCTCTCCAAACAACGTTGGAGTTACCCAGCAGAGAAGTTGCACGCCAAATACAGCCCAGGCTTTGGTAAGCAATGATTCCTCTCCTGTGCTGTTAAGACAGACCAGGCACTTGATCGAAACAACCTATAGTGGTAATGCCTTGTGTGAGCCCAGGTCTGGAGGACAATTTCTGCATCTGCTCTTTGTCTTTTTTACAGAGCAGGAAAACTTTCAGAAAAATGACTTTCAGAGAGCTATTTCTTAATCACTGTTCACTTGGATCTGCTCCTGACAAGACACACAGAATAAAGAGCCGACAGACCAGGTGAGGGATGTAGGGTTGGCTGCCATCTACTCATCCTCAGGCTTCAATACAATTTGCCAAAGCCATTGCAACCCCAGTGATTCCTCCTTCCTGCACTTTGCAAGCCAAGGCATCTTTTCTTACTTGAAGACCTAAGACTTAGAAAAGAGAGAGACAGGAAAAAGCTATGCTAGGACCAGTGCTGGGCCTTTCCGGAGAGAATGTTCTTACCTTAACTAGGGAACTATTACAACTTTCCCTTCATTTCCCAGGTTTAGGGGTTTGGTGAAAATAAATTAACCCAGGGGCCAGATAGGCTCGATAGAGCTACCACTGCATTTCAGTGCACGAACACCCGCAGCAGACAGCCACATTTTCATCTTCAGTCACATCTCCAACTCCCATTGTGTATCATGGTCATAATCTCACAGATAAAGCGATAAAATATTTACAAGTAGAAGGCTGCTAAATTTACTCCCCAGTGCCTGCATACATCTTTTGCACAGCAAGTCTTTTCTGGCTTAAATTCTGAATGTTAAACCTTAATTACTGCTGTCTGACAAAGTGAGAAATTGGACAGGAAATACAATTTTGAAAAGCATCAAAGTGACAGAGGTGACTAACAACCATTTTCAAAAGCAACTTTAGGCAAGATCTCAAATAAAACAGTTCATAAATTGTTTTTCTTGAGATGGAGCTCATTGTGCTAGTTGAACTACAAGGTGCAGAAACCTAAAAGTGACCAGGACTGGGATGCGCTGTGACAGGAGGATGTCACTCATATCTATCGTGTGACAACAAGCATAGACCATGCCAGGCAATGCCATCAGGAAGCCATGTAACCCATTAGCCATCTTCACAAATGCATCTCAGATTATTTGCTAATCTGATGCACAAACTCCTCACCAAGCTGGTAACTCCCTTGAACAGCGCAGTGACGCTGTAAGCTTTGCAGAAAGAGGAGCTGCAAACGAATTCTGGCTACATCTATGCTCTGGTTCAGAAAGTTGTTAATTCTGCACCTGGACTGCAGCAAAACTGTACAGCTGCTGGAAAAGTTACCTTGGAAGAGTTATCAACCCATCTTCTGCCTAACCCAGGACATACACAGAGCTTCTCACCATTCCCCCAGCGAGCAGAAGGCAGCAATGCACTGGGCACAGGGGTGAGGAACAGCAGCCCGCAGGCTACTCACTGTGCCACGTGTCTGCCACAAGCAAATCGGCTTTTGCCATTTGCTTCCTCACCTGTATTCCCATGTTGTGGGTCCACGGACCAGTCAGGAAGACAGAAGTGACCTACCCCTATCCATGAGACATAAATGGCCTACAAATTTCCACTTCTGCCTGCTTCTCTTTTACACTCTCTGGCTGAATAAAGGGTGCTGTGAAGCCCCATGAAGCCAGGCACTAAAGGTGGTGGCTGCTGGACCTCACTTGCAGAACGGAGCTGCCCTTCCATCAGCAGACATAGGGGATTTCACACTGAAGTTAATTTTCTTGCCCCATTCCAGTTTGCATTTCCTGAAGTTGTGACTGTGGGGATATTAAACAAACTGCTCGGGGAATAATTTTTAGTAGTCAGGGAAGTCCATTTACCTCCTACAAAAAAGTAGATGAAATCTTTTTATTTATTTCAATTCACTGTAGGCAGACAGCACACATTGAAAACCGTAACCTAACAAAGACGCTGAGGGACAAAATGGAAACTGAGATATAAAGGCTGGGTTACAACTTTTCTTATTTTTATCCCTCAATCTTCCACAGCAACTCCCTAAACCTTCATGTTGTACCTCAAAATCCTAAACATAAAGTAACGCAATCCTTGCTTACCCCCAAAAGCCACGTCCCCGAGCAGAACAAAATCTAGGGGGCTTATTTCTTAGACAACACAGCTGGGGTTATTTCACAACCCTGTCCTTTGGAGAAAGCTAAAGGAAGACTCATCACCCATATGCTGAAAGACAGGATTTACCTACCGTAATTGCAAAAGACCGTATCTTCACCGATGACAATAGACAGTATATAATGCT
Organism: Nipponia nippon; assembly: GCF_047370975.1. NCBI lineage: Eukaryota > Metazoa > Chordata > Aves > Pelecaniformes > Threskiornithidae > Nipponia > Nipponia nippon. The sequence goes on along the minus strand of NW_028262369.1, from coordinate 25,210,626 downwards.
CCAGTGAAGTGAGATGAATTGAACTCTCCCTTGGTAACAGGCCCTTAACTAGGGTCATTAATCACCTAAGTATCCCAAGCACATCCACTGCCAAGAGGGGACTTTCTGACAGAAAGAAATCCAACTCCTACTGCCAACGGGTTAAAGGGAGGGAGGAAAAAAACTCTTTATAAAAAAGAGGGCCTTCCCCTTAGGAAGTCAGCAGGAGCCACAGCCTCAGAAACAGACCTTATAATTGAATGTTTTCACTCTGATTTAGAAGAGTGCTTCTCCTACCTATAGTTACAAGCTTGCTTTAGATTGTACAAATTGCCTACAACTATTGGCCCACATGTCTTTCGCTCCCAATAGAAGGTAAGGCTATACTGACCCAGAAAAATACATGGCAAAAATGCAAAAAATCCAGCGAAAAAAGGAATCTTGGGAAATTCAGCATGTGATTTTTTGAAATTAGAAAATAAGAGATTTGTTAAAACATCACTTTTGAAGGAAAAATAATTTTTAATTAATTTATCAACCAGTTTTGGAAATAATAATAATCACTTAATACTGACTTTTAAAAAAATCATTATCTCTGATTTCAATTCACTTACCATTTAGACATACATACAAATTATTATTAAAATAGCTTGAAAGGAAATCTTTCACTCAGTTGACTTCTTTCTTTCTAAAATTTTATTTTCCTTTTCAGTTAATGAAAATATTCCAGGCTTCAGCTTTTTGACCACCTTATAACATTTTCAAAATTCCTACTTTTTCCTGTGGTTGGACAAATTATTTTCTATCTCACTAAGATCCTACAGTTTTCTAATTTTAAAAGTTTAAAATGCAGATTTCACTACAGTGAAAAGCAATATAGTGTGCTTCACTTAAGGTCGGTCTAGGTACTCTCACCATGTATAAGCACACCACTACACTAAAACATCCCATTTTTTTAGCAAGAAAGATCTTATGGGTGGAAACCAGGGAAACAGCACGAATAACAGGCGATTACAGCAAGGTAGAGATCATGGTCACAGGTATAAGTTTACAATCACATTGATGCCAACTTTTTTGTAATGCTAGACCTGATTTTAGTCAACTCAGAGAGTAATTTGGGAGTTGTTCTGGATTAGGTAGTTCTAGAGCCTCAGATAGAGGTAAAGGACTTCAGCCTCTTAGGCGATGACTTGACTTTAGTCAGATATACTTTCATCTCTCCTGTCAGGATTGTGGCAATACAACCTACCCACAAATGAAACCATCAGCCCAAAGCGAGCTGGAGGAAAGCATGGCAGCAGATTTGCTGGGAACTCAACACGCAGGAAGCTCTCTGCCCATCTGCTCTGCTGCACGTCCCACGACACACCAAATCCCATCCAAGGTCCTCCTCTCAGCTTCAGACCACTCAGTGGCCAAAGCTCAATTCAACACCTCCTAGATACAAACTCAAGAATTTGGTGGAAAACTTGTCTGTCAGAAGGACATCATCAAAGCACACAGACTTTCAGAGAGTTGGAAAAGGCGTCTCTCTGTACACGACTGGCACGACTTCTTGTTCTGCTGGAAACCTTCAATATCTCAGCACAAAGTATGACCCTGTGATGAACAGCACAGAAAAAAGCACGTTCTCCATGGATTTGGTCATCAGAAAATTATGACACATACTCACTGAAAGTACTAATGGAAACATGTGCTTGTTCTTGAAATTAAAAGTTAGGGCGTTAAAGAAATATTTAAGTTTCAGCCCAGGACCAGCTAAATGGCTTTAGATAATATATCGTATTTCAATCTAACAAAGGCTTCATTGATTATCCTGAAATCCAGAATTAGCTAGATGCATTCCATCTGACTCACTTGTCCTGTATTGTAAAATAATGATGTAATTTGTAATAAATTACTAACACCGAGTTTCAGCAGTGACAAATTGTTTACTTAATTCAATAAAATAGTGTCACTTTTGTAAAGTGCATAATATTAGAGAACTCAGCTGGTTGTGAACTGCAGGTTATGAAGAAAAACATTCATGTCAGTCCAACGTACAGAAGAAATAAGATCTGAAGCAAACTAACTGCATTCCCTCAGATTACTCTTTTGCACTTTAGTGTCACTCTCAATTTAATTTTTTTCATGAAATCAGCCAGCCTGGAATAGGCAGGATCATCCTCGCTCACTGAGTCTAATATGACATGACTAACAAAAGCAGACACGATATGTCATAGCAATGAATGACTCATCAGACTGGGAAATTCAAAAAAATACCATTTTCTAAGATACAATTTTTGACCTTTACACTCTCCCCCGACTTATTGTACACAGACCTTTTAGAAACATCTATGAGAGCAAGAGACAATAAAACTTGCCAAAGGAAAGAAAAAGATGGGGAAAAGGGATAGTATTTACCCACCTTTGGCAATTTTTTGTACAAGAGACAGTCATCAAGGAAAGCGAAATCTCAGCCTTCCCGCATATTTTGCCAGAAATTCCTCCATTACGAATCCTTCCTCTGCTGTCAGCTGTTCTGGGGCCCAGGATAAGTGATTTATCCTTGTTACCTTACTTTCTCCATCTCTATAATGAGGACAAAGACAATTGTCTATGCTACACGGTTTCTGTGACAATTCATTAGTTAATGTCTGTAAAGTGCTTTGAAGATATGAAGCATTATTACTGATATGTTTTGCACTAATTTTTATGTACTCAAGTCAACATACTGTCTGCATATCACTGCAGAAGAACCCTAATTGTGCTAAAAGGAAAGAATTATCACAGCTTGTCCTGATGTAGCCAACTTAGGCAAAGATTAAGAAAAGGGGAGATGATTAATTGATTCTTACTTTTTCAGACTGATTTGGATTCTAGTGGTGATTAAAGAACAAATCTTGCTGCATATGTGTTTCCACATGAAGCCATTCTGAAATCAATGAGGTTCTTGATCTGTTTACCCAAATACTACAGGACGGAAAATTAGGACCTAAGTAATTTTCCAGATTCCTTGTTGTAGTAATTTATACTTTATTTTTTCTTCCACAATTTATATCTATGAAATCTGCTTTAAAAATAACATTGACAAAGATTTGGTGGGAATAAGAGATAGCAAATTGAATTAAATTATTAGAATAATAGGCCGTAAATAGCTTACACATGATGTATTTTAATTTATATTCATAGAATAGAATTGTATTTTTCAGATGATCAAAGCATTTCTTTGATTATGTATATTTTCAAGCAATGAAACCAATTTTCATTTAAACCAGTATTTGAAAACAAAAAAAATCAACCAATCTCTGTTGTACATAAATCTGCTCTTCTTTCCCCCAGTGGACCTGCCATGCAGTACACATTATTTTTCCTTGTGCTATGGGGTAGCTAGGAGAAGAAGCTGCCAGACAGCTTGGAAGTCATATCTGAAGAGATGAGAGAAGACTGTTAAACGATAGAAAGGAAATGAGGAAAGATCTGAATGCCAGAACGAATACAGGATCTGTGTGTGTCAGTGAAAACAAAGATGAACAGAAGATCAGGGGAAGAAGTGTTGAGCCCATCAAGAAAAGCAAGGCAGGAAACCAAAGCCTGAAAATAATAAGATGAAAAAGGAGCAATGACAGATCTGTGCTGTGTCAAGTAAAAAATAGGAAGGGAAGAGGTAATAGTGCAAAGACTATTAGGAAACCTGAAGAAATCGATGATGAATTTTCTTCCATCATTTGGCTCTCAAACCTGTCTGAAATGTCCAAGAAACAAGATTTGCTCATCACAGAAAAAGGAAACACTGGAAAGAAGGAACATGAGTAGTGGGAATATGTAATGCAGTTACTACCAGAACATGGATGTGCTTGGACACCATCTTCAGACCAAGGAAGCACCACTGAGAGGGAAGAGCACAGCTGTGCTGTTGCTTTGGGAGAAGGGGCAGACCTCATTCTCCAGGCTGCCACGTCCCCTACTGTCCATGGCCCACCTCACCTGAAGCTTTTGTTTTGGATAGCGAAATAGGATGCTACCCATGAAGCTCAGTTTAGTGTCCTCCCCTGTTTTTGAGTTCCCTGTGAAGTTCCCCATTAGAAGCAAGTCTAATGGCCAGCCTGCATTCACTCCAAGGGCCCCAGCTGACCAGGGAAAAACACATCACAATTCCTTCTCCTCTCCTGCCTTCTTCTAAAACCCAATCTTCTAGAAACGTCTTAAACGCCAGTGCCATGGGAGGCTGAGAAGGCTTTGCAAGCCTTCTGAAACCCCCCTCACTTGGCTACAACATCTACAGACGCACTGAAGCTTCAAGACTTGAGGAAGACACAACCAAAAAGCAGCGCCAGCCCTGCTAGCTGCCTCTTCACAGTGCTGTCATACTTTCCTCCCTGTACTGGCAAAACAGCAGCTCCATGAGATGCAAAGTTGTTAATGCACCACAGACTTACTCCCGAGGAAACGCAAACTCTGTAACAGTTAATGTTGCCATAACCCAACATTAATCTATGTACCTAGAAAGCAGATAATGCTCAGCTTAACTTTTACTCAAATGCACAGTACCACTCAAGGTAGGGAGCTTTGGGGGAGAAGATAACGCATGAAAAGAGGCACACTGTTCACACTTCTATGCTGCCTGCAAAAAAATTCTGCTTTTTCTCTCCTTTCCTGTGTGAATTGAGAAAAATATTTGAACCATTAGTATTAGTTCAGCTGACTGAACTTGAGTGTATTAGGTCCATTCCTACATCTGAGTTTATACGCAGATACTTTCTAAGCTTATCTGTTTCAAGCTAGTAAAAAACAGAAGGAGAAATTCTAATTCTATCCATATATGTTAAACCAGATTCTAATTTTTCCCTCAGAAATTTATTTTTAGGAAATTATAAGGAAAGAATTTACAGTAAGAGTGCTTTTCAATAAATCATCATTAATTATACATGCACACTAAGTGCATCAAACAAGTCTGGGCACACAATTAGGTAACTAATTACACTGACTCTGCAATTCCATACTTAAATGGACCTACCTGCCCCCAGATCCACCTGATCATTTCTAGAGGTTTATTTAGTTGCACAATGGTTTCTTTGCTATTAAGCACCAACTGTTGAAAATTTTTAAGCAACTGCACTTGCATGCCTTATTAATCATGTAATTGCCATCATTATTTGGACACCTTTTTGATAATTTAGCCTTTGCAATGCTTCAATTGTAAGAAAGGCATATGGGAGAACTGAGAAGTGAGTGTCGCAGCCATGCATAATTGGGTAGGTGCTCATCTTATACGGTGCATAACATCCTCAGCTCTGACAGAAACCATAAGGAATTAAATTGTTCAGCAGCTCTCAGAGGATGCTGAACACCTCTCAGGATCTGCCCCCTTATAACTCACCGAACACTGAAAATCACTACGGTTTCATAACAGGGACATCAAAGTACAGTCTATTGCTCAGTACTAGTGCACACACCTTGCCATTTACACCAATATGATTATCACTCCTCCTGGAGATTTGGAAAAAACTGGTATGGCCCCAACACTAGCTCTTCCCTAGTTAGATTCTGCCTGTGCCTTCCCAAACAAGCTGAACAGAACAAAGCCCATCTTGTTCTGGCACGAGCATGTTTGGGCAGGGATCGGTGTATACGATAACGGCCATTCAGATCCATACGTGATTTCAGCATGGTTATCCTCTGGACAGATAATCAATGGTTGTGTATAACCAGTATTTTACTTGTGCTGTATCTTACTGTGTGTTACACATTTCTGAGCATAGACATAACATAATGCGTGTACAGAGGGAACATATACAAGGAAAAGTAACCTTATACAAACTTTCTCCATACTCAAACCTGTTTCAAAGATGAAAAGGAGCCATTAACTTTTATTTCTTCCTCACCATTTCTCTTTCATTCAAAGCTCCAGCAAAGCTAAAAGCTGAAGTGCAGAAATAAGGGAAAAGCAACATCTGTCTTGGCGGCACTTCCAATTTAGCTCTGAAGACTCAAGAACTTCAAATTACGTTTGAGAAACCACCACCATTGTTTGTGGATTTGCGATTACTCAAATGTAAAGCAAAAATTCTGACAAAGTTTTTCCACCTCTGCATTGTAATCTCATAGAAACTTTCCAACATTAGGCTGAAAATGTGGCTACTCCAGAAGAGTATTAAAATAAAATTGCAAACTTTTGCATTATGCTTGCATTGGACACAGGCTGCTACAAATACCTGAGACCACTTCTGATGTTAGGTGCGCAATATCAGAAGCTGTGTGTCAAAATTAATGTCTTGTAGGACAAAGTCAACAATGGGATTTCTTCAGACATTAGGTATTTACCAGCAGCGTAAAGGGCACGCTACCTTTTTTATTGCCTATTTAGAGGAACCGATTAATGTTTTCACCAGCCCCCATGTGCAAATTCCACCGAATACAGTGCAATTTGCATATGTGTGTATGTGAGAGGAAATACTTGTGAAAGATTCAAAGAGCAGCATGTCAGTCTAATATCTAGAGCGTTTTTTTCTAGCCGGCTAGCATTTGGGGCTCATCTCTGCCTTACTTTGCAACAACTAAAACTATTTCCTACTGATACAGAAGTTTAAGAGTTTATTCTCCCTGATGCATGCGATAAATTTAGCAGCTTCAAACCTTTTAAAAATATTAAAGGTTTTATGGCTAGATGTGTGACAGCCTTGATTAATCCTGTGCAGACAGCAAGAGTCAACCTGCGCGGGTCTCTGCATTCAGGACTTTCAAAGTTCTAAGAGTTTTCTTTCGTAAAGGTAAAGAAGCTTTATAAAATATGGCTTGTGATATGCAAAACTGGGAGAGAATTTTAATGCTGCAGTAGACGCTATATTTGCTAGAAACTCAAAAAAAGGGCTTGTATGACTGAAAACTTTCGGTCTGGAAAAAGAAACTAGAAGAAGAGAAAGGATGAGTTGAAATGGTGTTGGTGGGTCTACCCAAGCGTAGCTTAATGGGTACCTACGTAATTTGTCACCTAAAATTTAATGATTCTTCAATGCAAAAAATAATTCTAAAATAAAATCAGTCTCTAGGGCTCTCAGGAGTCTATTAGATGGTTATCAGATAAACGACATTAATTGAAAGCGGTAACATGTAAAATCTTGCTCTTTGGATCATAAAAATAACTCCTCAGTACACACATGCAATACAAGTGGGTGATGATGTATTACTGTGGTGTGCCTGATACATGGACCCACAGCACTACAGCCAGCTGGAACACGTGTAAAGGAAGTCAAACATCCATACAACGTCGAAGCAATGACTCTTCAAAAGCATGGGAAGGCTGGTGCTTTCACAGCAGGCAACTCGACGCTGCAAAAAGAAGTGCTGGAGCGGCACTAAGGCAGGTGGGATGCTTTTAACCAAGGTTAGAAATCAGGACAGCTTCCTGCATCAGTGTTTGCTGTTAGCAGTTGTCTTCAGAGCAATTTTAAGAAAATGTACTTCCTTAACTGAGTTAAACACATATCTGCCCCATCCTATTCTTGGCAGAGGAAGGCAGGAACATTTGCCTTTGGAGCAGAGCAGGAACTAACTTCCTCGGTCTGATACAAACCCTGAAGGTAGGAGCATGTTCAGGATTTATTTCACACATAGTTACCTCAAAGGCATCTCACTCTTATTTTGGTACCTATGCTATATCTTTATGCTGGATAGCTAAAATAACAACAAATTATTCCATGGTTTTAAATTCAGAAGTTAAAAAATAAATTTAAAAAGAGTGGGAGATACCTGCCTCAGAGAGACCACAGGGCAGGTTGTTATACTCCAGGTCCAGCTTGATTGTGATGACAAATGGCAGAGGAAACCTTCTTGTTCACCCAAACAAAGATCAGCTCCTATCGTTTTCAAGTTTCCATAGCAATGTGATAGTCCAGCATAAGCAGAGCTCGGGGGAGTATGGAGAAACAATACAATTCAATTATCTCCATCATTTCAAATGGCTGATTGGGGGAGCCTTAGGAAGCTATTCCACTTTCAAGAGAAGAGAAATAATCTCTTTATCTTTGGTTTTTTAACTCTGTCAAAGATGGCCTAAATTAGGGAGTGACAACTTGCAAAGCAGGAATATATTCTTTTCTTAAATCAGGTCTGGAAATGCCGTGAGATGAACTCCGATAATGCAGCCTGCAAGCCCTGGGAGCCAAAGCTGTGCAAAATTGTTTAATATGGTCAAATCCTTTAATCCTCATATCTGCTGATGCAGAAAACAGAATATTTCTGCCATTTATTACCAGAAACATTATTTTCAAACTCCATAAATGTTGCCTGAAGATCTTATGCAGTGGAGACAGCAGAGGCCTGCATTTCCTTCGCTGGACAATTTTGATTCTCATTTATTTAGGCACAAAGCAATACACATAAATGAACAACCGTTGATTTTTTCTTCATCTTCTTCAACGATTTATTTCAAGAACAACTCTACGCCCTTTCATCTTGTTCTTTACTATCTGTGAAGTTCAAGAACTTGAATGCCCTGAAAAACTTAGGAATTGATCAGACTTGTAATGAAAAAGGATATCTCTCTCTCTCTCCCATAACACAGGAAAATAAAATATCGTTAACTCTGCAGGGCAGTTTACTGAAGATTGATCAATCCCTCTCTTTTCATACCATCCCATAACACAAGAGCAAAGGGGTCAGTCGATAATTGCCAGTAAATTTGGAATGAATAAAAGGAAATACTTGTTCACACAGCCAGCCTAAAGAATTTCCTATCACGGAAGGCCATCAAGTCAAATGCTCCAGCTAGATTTTAAAGAGGCAAGAGGATTTTCTGTTCTGAGGGATGGGATAGAGGGCACAGCACCCAAGGGAGATAAGAGAGCAACAAGGTAATGATGATTACATTTCATGCTTCAAAGCACGAAACAACAGGAGTCAGGAAGGACGCCCACACCCCACGCTGCGCTCGTTGGCGAGATGAGTTAGCTGTAGCTGCAGGTATGTCCTGCTCAGACATGAGCACTGGGCTTCACAAGGTCAATTTAGTTTGTGCCCAGAAATCAACATCTTCAAGAATATGCCATAATCAGCGGAGGATCCTCACAGCAACATCCCATTTTCCCAACACAGAAAATGGTCAGATGTTTTGGGGCTCACGGCACTGTAAGGGGTTTGGGGAGGTCCTGCCTCAAACTCCCACCCCACGCCAACCAGGCTGTGTCACCCCTGTGCTCTGCTCCACAGGGCGCATCCTGCACTCCTGCCCTACGCTGCTGCTTTTGAACCCTCTTCCAGCACAGCGTACAGGTCGTAAAAGATATCGGTGGGCACAGGTAACAAGCCGGTCTCTACGGGCAGCTTGTATTCATCCACACTTCAAATTATTTTGAGCAAGAAGTATCCAAGAGGCAGGAGGGTTTGCACTGCACCTTGTAGAGACGTGGCTCCCGGACTGGCCCGCGGGCCAACCTGTCACACTGGCAGGCATGTCTTTGTGCTTTCCACCATGATAAAGCTGCTGGTGATAACGCAGCATTTAATCCATCCTTAAATGGCAACAGCGCTTTATGCCTTTGAAAACCCCTCTTTGCCATCGCTACTGAAGGCAACGAGTTCCTTCATTACAGATGTTTGGGGTGATTCTTGCAGGTGATCAAACAAAATTCTACAAAAGAACTGTTTATTTGCTGTCAGCCAGCTCCATATCAGAAGCAGCCTGGCCTATTAACAAGCCAGTAGCGGCATTTGCTTCAGAGACCAGAGCCGAGATATCGGCGTGCAGGAAGAACTACATAATTTGTCCAGATGCAGCGAGGAACCGAATGACTAATTCATGAAAGTGCAACTGATTTTGATGAATCAATGCATTACAGGATCCAAGGGAGGAGGGGGGGGGGGGGTGCCGGGCATTTTACAGGCTCAACTACAGGATCACACTTTGATCTCGGTAACAAAGACAACCTTCTTCTGTATCAGAAGGCAAGCCCTGATTTTTTTCAGCCAAAAAGTGGCTTCACTCTTTTAACAAACAAACATCCCCTGTCTGTACATTTTGCAAGGTCCAGATGCTGCAAATTCAACTCTCTTGGGTAACCTCATTCCAACCAGTTAAAACACACGATTTTTAAGTATCTTGCCAGGGACTGATTTAGAATCTGCCCCCAACTGGCACCAAAACAAGTTTTGATGGGAAAAAATACCTACAAATCAGAAAAAATAATGTTAGTTGTTAACATATTCCCATCCCTAAATTGTCAGGTTTTAAAACAACCTGTTTCAGAAGGAAGCATCTGAAAAGGAGAAATATACATTTATATTTTAACGGAAAAAAACCCCAATTTTCTACAGCAAGAAAAGATAAATGAGAAATGCTGCCATTTAAGTAAAAAGGAACAAGAAAATCTTTGCTTTCCCCGTACTTCTATCACAGATAAGTGGGAAAGCAAATACATTACTAGCTTCACGTTTCAATCACTCATTGTCTATCAAATTTCATAATACGCACTTCCTAGATGTTCTCTCTTTTTGCAGATCATGAGCAAAACTGAGACACTGCCTGGTTAAAGCTAATTCAAAATCCATTCTCTACTGGGATACACATACATTTCTGTGTATATTAGGACAGGGGAAGTTTACGGCGGGTGATTGACTCCAAGGCTGATTTAACATTTGCCATCAGGCAGAAATGCACATTCACAAATACACTAAGACTAGCAAATCACTCCCTGATTTCTATTCCCCAGGCACCAGCCTGCAAGGAAAACTATTTATGTTTTTTCCTCATATTGATATACAAAGTAGTAGTAAACAAACTCTGATTCTCTGCACCGTATTCTCCATTGTGCCAACCATATGGGAAATCATTAGCTTTGACCTTTTGGAGGAAAGGACAGAAGGAAAGGTGGATTTATCAAAAAAGATATTTTACTCCAAGCCTTAGCTCTTTAGGCCTCTGAATAGATTTTCATGACCCAACAAGGCTTTCAAGTACCTGTGGCACTTAAAATGCTCACCTCTACTGAAGGTGAGAGCAAGAGTTTACACAGGTTTGGCATGCATCTTCTCCTCTTGTGAAAGACAATGCGGTCAAGGGAGAAAATCAATCTCTGCTCTAAAGCACAATCATGATTTCAACTAAGACAGATGGCTGAGCAATTGAGTGCATGTATTTCAAAACCTGCCCTTTGATATCTCCTGATTATTTAATCTGGAGATTTGAAGGAAAGAAGTCAGAGAAAACCCGCATGCAATAAAAAGAAATAATTATTTTCTTATTCCTAGGCACACCAAACCCTCACAGAAGGCTAAGGGACACGCATGGGTCAGAAACGAAATGGGCAAATTCTTGTTTCTGAAGACGAGTGCTTCAGGAGAGGCTCAGAAATGAACACCTTATGTGCAACTCCAGCCCTTTCAGGGTCATCTTTTATTTCTTTTTTAATAAAATAAACATTACTAAGATTTAAAATGTTCCTCAGGCTCCGAAATATGTTGGTCACCCCAAGGAAGTGATCTGAATTGCTCTGAAAATGAAACTTAAAATTAAATGCCTAGATCATTCCTCTGCTAGCAGTGCTCGTCAGACTGATGATTTCAGTGGTGGCTCTTTTCCTCCCCACCTCCAGCAGTGAAGACCACAGGGACTCCCCAGAACAACCATCAGAGGCACAGCCTTGCCAGGCGAGTGGCAGGGGGGCCCGGCAGCAGTGACACTCTCCAACAGGTACTGCTCGAGCCCTGATTTACCCCACCAAGCTGCCTTGTGTCCTTTCCACTAGCATGCCAGCAGCACGTAGTCTTTGAGGACATGCTGAATGCTGGTAGCTCTCTGATGATGCAGGTTCCTACTTGACCTTTACAATTATCACACATACTGCAAGCTGACAGGCAACTGTTGGCTGCAGTCACTGATTTGCAAAGCAAGATGTCCAAAGGATTGAAGCATATTTTTCTCTAATTAAAAAAAGTCTAAAATCTATGCATAAACCACCTGAAATTGGATCTGACAAAGAAAGCAGTACACTACTGAACCCCAATGTGACAGGCAGAAGTAACTGTAATAAAGTACCGAAGGCTAGACCGAAATTCAGTCCATCTGCCTATACAGAGGACAGGAATGGCTCTTCCAGCCCTGCACAAGCTTCCCAGGTCTGGGATAAGTGGGAGCCATGTCCTTTTGTACAGCTCCTCAGCCCAACCTCATCTCAGAGAGCAGATGAAGCAAGGGTCTACCCTGCCTGGCAGCCAACGCACCTGAACCCAGAGGGGAAACAGAGAACAGTGTTGGAGGTGGTAAATTTAATTGTCACCCATGACAGCACCAAAGGTGCGAGTGAACGACCACATCAATGTGAACGCCCAGCGCTGCAGCAGGAATAGTGGTGGGAGAAAACAGAAGGATGCTGAAAAGACAGAAGGTGTTGAGGAAGAGCCAGTGGGAGGAAGTAAGAGAACTGAACCATCTTTCTAGAAAATGAAGAACACAACCACCAGAATGAGCATTACTTCAGCCTTGGTGGGAATCACGTAGTGGAAATGGTGCGACCCACCAGAGCTACCAGGCGGCAGCCACTCACTACCATCACTGTCATGCTGCTTCCCAGAGGTGGCTGGTTTGTACCAAGCTTCCGTCCCCACCTGCATTTAATAATCCAGATAAATCCAGCTCACACCTCTGCCCAGGACCAATATTCTTTGCTTTTCCTCCCATATCTCTCTCTTGCGCTCCCTGCCCTGGCTTCTCTGTACAATTGTCCCAGGCAATTAGAAGAAATAAGTCGGCACCCCTCCGCACGGGAGGAGCGGGAACAGGCACCAAGTGACAGACAAGATGCACAAACATAACTCACTGCTGTGAAAGCAATTAATGGCACTCCTGAAACATTTTTCTCAGTAAGAGACATTCAAATTCAGCCAATCTGTCACAATCCTCCGTTTGTCATTGTCATCTTTACCATTGTCACGTTATTTGATGCCATTAGGCAGACAAGAGCGAGTTGTATGAACAACTGAAATACGCATAAGTTGATAAAATAAATTAGCTCAGAAATTTGTATTAAGCAAAAAGCAAAATGATGTCAAGGTTGAAAGAATTAGGAATTGAATTTTAACCAGCCCACATGTTTATGGTTGATTTCCTGATGAATATTTTATTTTTAATAACCTTCCTATCACATTCACTAAAAGGTCTTACCAAGGATGGATCAGTAAACAAATCTGAGGGGGAAAAAAGGCTGCTCTGAAACATAAAACACTTTCAAAGCTCAAACTCCCTTGGGAGTAAGAGTCAAAAGGAACAAAGACAACTCTTAGCATGAAAAGGGAAGACGCGATATGACTAAATAAAAGGGTGATATTTGATAGGTACAAATTGGATATGTTTCCTGTTTCATTCCTGCTGCTTAAAAATGTCAAGTCCATATGCAGATTTGCCAGAATAAACATCTCTTGCTGAATGGGCAAGGGCTTAGACTTGGGCCTAACTCTGAAATCAAAACCTTTCCACCTCTTTCCACCTCCACCTCCAGCTCCTTCAGAGCTAACACGTACCGGAGGACTGGAGACATGCCGTCGAGTGTATCACATCAGACGATGAACACCTTTCATACCTCCGTAGGGTGCAATGCTCTGGTAGTCAGGAAGTCTCCCACATACATTTATTTCATCAAAAGATAATCTCCATTTTCACCTTCAAAAAGGGTAGGTAATTATAAATGCATTCTTTTTACTCAAATATTTTAAGCAAGTAATTGTTGCCCATGGGAGAGAGTTTAATTATTTCTGATGAACAGCCAAGACACAGAGTCAGGAGAACATGACAGGAAGAGTGTGGAAAATGTGTTCCAGTGCTTAATTGTGTGGCTATCTTGCCTTTTCATCCTGAAAAACCAAGCATTGATTTTTTTTCCCCTCCCAATTGATTTCACGCAATCTTCAGTTTAGTAATACAAAGCGTATCCAGCTGAAAAAGGATCACAGCTCCCTGGGCCAGGGCATCTATGATTTCCCATCATGAATAGGCAAATCACATACAGGTCTCTGGGCAGCTCAGCAGCAGGGCAGCTTGGGCTTGCCCGTCTGACACCGGTTTGAACAGACACTTCTTGTCCCCCACGCACAATGTGCTCAGCTGAACGGCACATGTGATAGACCATGCAAAACAAAATACCAACACTTTATGACCTTTACTAAACAGGAGTGCAAGTGCATAGTGAGGCAGCTACGCATTCAGGAGACAGGAGTTGCCTTGCCACAAGGGGACAGCAGCCCATCCATAAGTGGACACGATCAGACACTCTGGAGGATGCACAAAATCCCTGACTTTTATGGAATATCTTGTCTATAAGAGTGATTCTTCTGATTTTATGTCAATCAAGGCTTGCCATGTGACCTGGAGCATGTGGGTTTATACTGCTTTTAAAAAAATTAACTATTACTATCGCTCTTAAATATTTCCTTTTGTTTCCTGCTGAGTAGCATGCACGTACAAAATGGAATATTATTTATGGAAAAGGGCACTGTTTCATTCCTGTTCTTTAACATAAAAAATATTTTGCATCAGTTGATCAGGTAGGTGATTCATGTGCAACAAAGAGTTCTCTAATGCACCTCCTGGATACAGCAGGTTTATCACACATTGTACACTTGAACCTAATCACGATGCATCATATAAGGGCTGATTCTGCATTCATACATTAATGATGCCTATACACAGGGTTGCAGGTATATAAATGGCAGGACAAAACCAGCATATGTGAATGGGTACATGATACTAGATTATGATAAGTGAATGCAGTAGCAGGTTGGACTTGCAAAGAAAAAAGATCAAACACGAGACAGAGAAAATGCATCTCAGCACTCTCGCTTATCAATCAGTTCCACAGCCATACACTGGGAAACAGCGCGTTTTGCAAATTTCCCCACAGCCGTCATAAAAACAATGCAGAGAAAGCAAGCATTGCATATCCTCCCATGACTTCACATTGTCCTCTTCCAAAGAGGTATTCCAAAATGTTATCTTTCACGAGCGCCATCACAGTTTCCTTCCATCACATTTTGAAAGGACTTCTCCTGGTCTTTAAGAAAACAGTGAAATTAGGAGAACCGTGATGGCGGACAGCTGACGAAGAAGGTCCTACCAGAACACACCCTATTATTGATGCTGTTTCCTTTGGGACAGCCCATGGTGCGGGTCACGGAGGAGCATGATGAAGGTGTGAGTCTTAAGATGCAGCAGTGCTGGGGCTGCTGTCCCCCAGGAACAAGTGGCAGCAGCAGAATGGAGGCAGGAGTTACTACAAGGGGAGTGTGGGACCAGACCTAACCATTGTCAGCTCTACCTTCCACCAGCATGAACTTTTCCTATAACTACGACGTGAGTTCAACACTTTCCTTTTTATGGGACAATGCCTAAGACATGGTGGAGACTAGCACAGGTGAGCAGCAAATAAAACCTGCAAAGTACACCTGTGACAAGCCTGGGTCAGTGAGAAATACCTCAAATTGCTTGGAAATTACTGCATGCTACATGTCCTGCCTCTAAAAAGCCACTCAAACTCAGGAAGACTCCAGTCCTCCAAGCAGGGAACAGGAGCAATGCCAGGAGTCTTAAGGAGCCATTTGCACATCATAAATTACGATGGGGGAACAATTCACCAGCATTTACAGACCAAAGCAGACCTATGTTGTTTGCCAAATCCATGGAAACAATAAATGCATCCTCAAAACCAGATCTAAGCTGCATGTGTCAGACTAAGAGCAGTAAGGAGAGTTTATATATGAATTTGAGTAACTTATCCTTAAGGAAAATATGGGTGACCTTAAGGTCAGCAACTCTCTAAGAACAATTATATATCTTCCCAGAGAAAACCCAGGTTGAATTTGCTAGTCTTCACCCCCGTGGTCAAAAAACGTACAGTGGGATTCATTTGTGTTGGCTTGTTCGTGTTCTTATCAAAGATTACACCTGAATTGCAAGCTCTCTCACTGCTCAACAGATCGTTCCACTTAACGAAGTATCTGGATAAATACTTGCAACAGCTGTGGAAGATGAAAAGAGCTGTGGAAGTACAAAGCACGGTGAGTGTGAGCTGTTGTTTCTCCATCCTGTGAAACTGGCGTGTTCATTAGCACCAGGCCCCTCAGCAGAGAACAAGAGGAACTCACTCAGTTCTCTCTTTCCAGCCATCTGCAACTAAAAATAACATTTTCAGGGCTTTGATGGTCGCTCTGAACTAACAATTGCCCAGAACTGTTATTTCAATTTATCCCTACCCTCTTCAAAAAAATTTGTTCTCAAGCCTTCCCTAACATAAGCCTAACTTAATGAGACACCTGTTTCCCAGAAAATCCTGCACCCTCTGCAATCATACAAAGAGGCTTTGCAACCTGATTGAAATAACCCCAAAATATTATTGTTAGGCTGCATTTGAGCTCTATTTTTTCTTAAATTTAAGTGTTTTTCCCCCTGTTGTGGTTTTTTTTTTTATTTCTTACATATTCCCAAGCGCTCCAGATGTCACATCACAGTGCTCATCAGCTGGGAAGCACCACAGAAAGTGCAGATCACATATGAATAAACTCTCTACGAGGAGAAAAATTCAGTCACAAGAGCTGGAAACTGCATGTACTAAGCATCAGGCTTTGCACTTCTTCCTCTTCCTTTTCACCCCTTTTGTCATCTGTGTGATTTATCTCCCGGCTTGCATTTTGTGTAGCTTTATGGCATAACAAATGCAGGCTAAAACTATTTGTTTCTCGACTTTAGAGAAATAGAGAGTATAGGTAAAAGACCGGTACATCATTTTGACCATCCACCTGCCAATATATGATTATTTTTCACAGCATATATTTTAATACTTCCTCCCATCTGACTACCCAATGTCCTAAGAGATGTGATTCATACTGTCACGTCCTCTGCACTATGATGAAATGCTGCCAAATACACCTCAAATTTATATTTATTTTTCATATTGGACCACTTCATCGCAAACTTACGTCTAATTTGTTTCCTCCTATTGCCCTCTCAGTCTATCATTTCAGTGCCAGCTGTGCGTTTCCAACTAGCTCTCCTAAGCTGCAGTTTGTATTTTCAAGGTGAAGGCATTTTGTTATCTTTTTGCCCATGTTCCTTATTTCTGTCTTCTTTTTTATCTGCAAATCTTCTCAAACGGAGATCATTAATTTGCACACTTACTCCCTCTCCCAGCTCATTAATGAAGAGGTTAAATAAAACCGGACCTAACGCCTTTCCCAGAAAACCCCATTAGGTACCTCTCCTGACTGCAATACATAGCTATCCATCATTCAGCTTCTGTTGCACAGTCTCTTGGCCATGCTTCACATTGCAAGCCTCACTAAACTAATTTGTCAAATAGATTTCTTGAAATGCGGTATCAAATGCTTTGGAAAAATCCAAATTTATGACATTAATTGTATTACCTGCTGCCAAAAGAGGCGGTGATTCTGTTTTAAACCACAGTGCACTTTATTAGTGGGATTTACTCTTTATAAACTTGTATTTGTTATTGCACTTAGTTTCATTAGCCTTCTAACACCAGTGATTTTAGCTCCACTTATTTTACTGATGATAGAAGATATTTTTCAAATGGAACTGCCAGAATCACTACACATACTGTTTTCAAACTGATAGTCTATTAGCTTTTCACGAGGTAACCCACGATTCCTCCAATTTTATCAGCTCCACTTTACTATAATTTGCTCGTTTTGTTTACACGGTGACTGCTAATTAAATCCCTGCAGGTGAAGTTCATTCCTCTGCAGAAGACCAACATAAGTGTGTTTATCTTTAAAGTTTTGTTTCAAATGGGAGAAAAGGATTTCTTTTTACATTAAAGAAGAAACAAGAGGAAAAAAAAGAGCAAGTGCAGTCAGTCAAGGGCATAGGGCTGCCATAGGCAAGTGTCCTGCCACCCGAGTACCCAACCCAAGGGTGTTGTCTTACACCCTTCAGTTGAAAATCCCACTTAATGCCAACTTAGACATATTGTCACACTTTTAGCACCCCCTTAGACTCTCCCGATTACTTTAGACACACAGGCATCCCGGTGGCTTGCCCTGGCTACTGTTTCAGAAGGTGCTAATTAGATCAAGGCTTGTAACATTGCACCTCTAAATGTTAGACAAGCCCATCAGCTCTTCCACTGCTGCTCCGCTGCAGAGTCGCCAGTTTAACTCCTTGGGCCCTGTAACTCCACAGCATGAGCTGCAAAGGCTTGAGGGCTCTCACCATGCTCCTTCCCACCCTTCATCATTTACATCCACATTTATTGCCTGTAGCCTTCCTAGTACATTCTTGGATGCCAGAGATAACATACATAATACCCCTTCACAACTACTGGGCAAAATACTGCCCCATCAAAAACAAATGGCTATCGATACTAATTCCCTCAAGCCAGAAACCAATCTTTCTTTTCACTACAGAAATGTTTAAAAATTATTTTAGCACCTTAGCCATTTGAATTACTATTTAAATAGACCCTTCTCTTCATTTATTATAAGCCTGCTCTCCGTCTTGAACTTCCTTCTCCTTTATAGATTATTTCTAAGCGAGCTTATTTTTCTTCTTTTTGCTGACTCTAACTCCAGCTTATCTTTGTCCTTTCACATTTAACTCAGCTCTGTATTCCTCTTTCACTACTTTGGCTGTTTCAACATACACCTTTAGCCTCAGTCTCTGAGAAGTCCCTCTTTAAGGCACAGCAATTGCTGATTGTTCCATATATCCCTTCCAGCCATCCCACTTTACCTCCTAAAACTTTCTTAATTCTTCAAAATATGGTTTCCTGAAACCTTTGTATTGCAGCTTTCTGTGAAGCTAATATATTGCTTCTTTTATCTCTGGTTTTCATTTTCGTCTCTATTGTGTGAGCGTGTTTGTGGTTGAGCAAACCCATCTTGTACAATTTCCCAGCTGTATCTACAAAGGCGCTGAACTTGATAGAGACATAGCACAGTCCGCGGTCATTATTAACCCGTTAGCTTATAACCGATCCACCTTCTCCTTCCCCTGAGTCTTGCCTGCCTGGTCCACCCACTTTTAGATTGATAAATGGGATGCAGCGTATGGCACACCTAGCTCTTTTTCACACAGCGTGGAAAGCCCCAGCAAACGAGTTAAGAGCCTGTAATGAATTAAATGTAAACCTGCTTAACACAGATTAAAAAGAACTGAGTGAGAATGTGAAGATATAGGTAAAGCAGGAGCGCAAAGGCCAGAATTACAGAAGTACCTGGCCAAGGCATCAAGAATTTGTACTAATGGTTTTCCTAAGCAGCATATAAAATGATAGATTTTCTTTTATTTTTAGTAGCAATTTTTGTTTGGATTAAAACAGCGTGTAGTTTTACATCTTCTGTAATGTACAATGAAGAAAATGAATGGAGAAGAGACCTAAAAATGAAAGGACGGTTATGTACATCGTAACAGCTAATGACTAGCACATGCTTTAGGGATATGGAAGCTGTGAAGAGACTACATTATTTTCTGAGGATAATACATGATGGTCATTTAAAGACATGTATATTCTCTGGCTGGTTACAGTCTTGTTAGCTGTCATTCTGGCAGTAGAGGAAAAATTCCTGTATTCCTTTGGTGAGCAACTTAGATTTCCATTTGTGGACCCTCATGCAAATATTGGCATTAGTTTGAATAAACTCACAGACTCTCTTCTGCCAGTTCCCTGCAGTGCTTTGCATCCGTGGGTAAGGCCTGTTCTTCATCTCCTCCCCTCCTTGCTCAAAGGATGCAATTCCAGCTTCTCAACTTTGTTCCAATATCTAGAATATCTGCCTGAGCAGGGTCACCCATCTCTGTGATGATGTGCTAACGGAGACTATTAACTTCACAGAAATTTGCAGACACTGTTTTTGATTCCACAAACACTCCGACACAGGCAGTTTAACCAATATAGATTTATTGCTTAGAAAGGGCAAGCTACACCCCTCCGAGTCCAACGGGCACCATCTTCCCCTCTAGCAATCGCTGATGCTAATTAGCATTTATGCCCTTCGAGATACTGAGGATGCAATCAATGCAGCATTCCTCCAGCCAGTGCCTCTGCTGAGCAAACCTGCATTTTATTGCAGGGGTTACTCTCAACTGCAGCCAGGAACAGCTCAGCCCAGCTCAGCAGGTGAAGAACCAAGGTCCCACACGGACTTTCCCCCAAGCCGTAATGTGGTCCAGGGCCCCCAGATATTTCAGCAGAAGCTAACAATCTGCCAGGGCCACTCTGATGGGTACTGCTGGACTGATCATATTTACTTATCTCACAGCAAAATGTAAGGGCTAAGCTGTGAAAAAAAGTCATATCCGCACTAAATTTTGGGTGCAGACACTAGGTGCAGATTAATTCCTTCCAGGGACCAGGAGCTAGACCTATTTCACAGCCCAGGGGAAGCAGAGGCTACCTGGCAGTTCAGATTTAAGCTATCGCTTTCATAGCGCATGCAGGGAGGCTGGCATGGTTTCAACTCTCCTCACAGTTACTCTTTGGACAACATAGAAATAACCTGAGCAGTTCAGAAAAATCTGTATTCTTACAAGCAAGTTGTTCTCGTCCTGGTCTGTAAACCCTTACATCCACACAGACACACCAAGCAGGCAGGAATGAGGTGGGACCCCTCAACCTTGTGCACTGGATTCCTGGTGGTTTCTCAGGGTGGGTTACTTCGTAGCTAAGAACTGAATTACTGACAATATCCAAAAGAAACAGGATTTAGCCAAAACACAAATAACCTTTTACCCTTAATTTGTTCTTCAATTTTGCACTCCTCCTGAGCTCATCTGGAAGTCCCTCAATAAATAATAAAGTCACAGTGCCACAACGGATCTACATGTTTCCTCCCCTACCAGTGACATCGAGCACTCTAAGAATCTCATTTTTTTCCAGCAATCACTTTGAACAGCGATCTTACCCTTCTCTTCTTTCCTAACCCCTCCCAACACAACCGGAATGGAAGCAATTTTCTCCCTTTTAATTTGACATTGTTTAACAACGTTGTTTCTTGTGAAAATCTGTTGACATTATACAGAGCTAAGATATGAGGTCTCGTTGTTCATCAGCCATTTCTGTTTGGTTTTAGAGCTTTCTAGCCTCATCTTAAGAATCTGTCACAGAAAAAGATAAAGTGCAACTAAGTTTTTTCAGCAAATTCCTTTTCAGGCACTGTTAAAAATAAGAGGAACATCCAAGAATCATTAATTCTTTCAAGTCAGCATCTATGCCACAGAAGGTTTGTCATACTATTTTGCTTGTTCCTTTTACAACAGGAGGCTGATAATATCTCTGGAATGAGCATTTAATACCTCTAAATATGTCAAACATACTGTTTTAAGAGTCTGGCTCCTTCTGAAGGACAGAAGAGAAATATCATATCTGTGATGACTCACTGATTTACACAGTTTTGTGGGGTGTTCAGATGATATAGTGATGAGTTCATTCAGATGTGCATATTAAAACAAATTAATAGAAGATTTGTATTTAATTATCTTAGGAATAGGTACTTATATTTATACCTTCTCTCCTTTATTTTTATTCTGTGATTACTCAAACACATTTGTGAAAAGAAGATGCTGCCTAACAAGGCACCAAAACCAAGAGGTTAAAAGCAGATTAAAAAAAGCAGGGGGAGAAATTGCTCTTTCTTGTAGTAGTTGTCTACTGGGTAATAAACGCTGCAGAATTTATGCCATTTTGGAAAAAAAAACCTGCAGAAAACAAAATATTGCAGGTTTAAGTATCTTAATTATGGAAATTTCATATTCAATGAACTCTTGCCAAAATAAACTGTGCACATTATCTGAAAAGCAAATGTTAATTAAAACTGTATCTTGATAGCCTTCCTGGCTCACAAGGCATCCTGAACGTGTGAGATTAAACAAGGTACTTTAGCTGCAATCAGTCCTCCAGCAATGGGTTTCACTTCATTTTTTTGATGTATGTAGGAGAAAGAAGTCAACATACATTGATGGCCCTTAGCAGCACCTCATCTCCTTGTGTCTAACATTTTGAATCTACAGTACATATTTCATGAACTCCACTACAGCCAAGAATAGTTTCATACAAAACTCTACAATAAACAAAAGACTATGTTCCAAACATTAATTAGCTGCTTAACACAAAGATATCCACTTATCATCATACCCAGTGCACACAATAATTAAAGCCATAAAGAAAAGAGGACGCATTAATATTTCTGTACTCTATAGGCTCTGAGGAGGGATGGCTACAGGTTACTGAGCAGGCCAGCAAGTTCTTCTCCAGCTTCAGATGGGAACCAGATAAGTCACATATCTTCTCTGCATCCATGTTTATGAATTAAAGAAGAACAATAAAATAATACATGC
Source organism: Nipponia nippon (assembly GCF_047370975.1). NCBI lineage: Eukaryota > Metazoa > Chordata > Aves > Pelecaniformes > Threskiornithidae > Nipponia > Nipponia nippon. The sequence continues at coordinate 25,188,335 of NW_028262369.1, read as the reverse complement.
GTGAGTAAGGAGAGGGATGGTCCACTGCCTAGGTTCTCACCCAAGAACTTGGGAGAGAGGTTCAATGCTGTGTTCTGCACACATCTCTGTAGGTTTGTCTCTTCATAGAGACACTTCAAAAGCAGATGTAATGGGTGATGCATAAAAGCACAAGTAAAGCGTTGCTTTAACAGCAGAATCCCACAGCAATAAAAACACAGGTACATGGGCTTATTAAGCCACATAAAAATGCATCCAGGGATGCTGGAAATGCCTTTATGGGCTGCGGTAAAGCCTGATGTACCATGCTGTTACTGCTACAGCCACCCCAGCTAAGTCAATTAAGGAAGCACAGGTGGGCCTCCTGACGCAAAGTCAAAAAATGATCATTCCCTCCACATCTGTGGCCTGGGTTCATGCCTCCTGATCTAATGCACTTGAATGAGGCCTGAAAGGTGAGAGTGCAGCTGTCCTCACTCAAAGTAGAAAGAGCAGTGATCCATCCACCGAATCGCTGGGGGGTCTATTCCTCTTCATAAACTATAGGTGAAATTTGGCCAACCATACTCCTACCTTAAGTGTCTTGGGCAGGTGAGGCATTCAGTTATGGGTTGAAACCACCTCCTTCCTCCCCAGGAAGAGAGCTGTACTGTCCTCCTCCAAATAATTTTGGAGAAGGAGGGCAGGCAAGATTTGAGGAACTCAGGTATAAAGGAAGGCTAGATTATTGCCTATAGTCAATAACCAGCAAGGTATTAAGAGTCTATCAAAATGGAGTTACCAAAATAAGGCTCCTTTGTACCCTCCTAAACAAGCTGAAGGCAAACACAGTGCACCATGAATGTTAACATTCATGCTGGTAAAAGGTGAATACATTTTCTCAGCATAAGGTAGTACATATATTAGTAGTACTATCATCATAAAGCTGTGGCCAAATCATCCACATCCATAAGGCTTAGAGCATCCTTGATACCATCTCAGTTCTGTCTGATTCATAAAAATCTTCCTGTTAAATACATACACGCAAACATACGTAATCTCAAATGCTTCACAGCCAACTTCTCGATCAGTTGATTTCAGAAAGAAGATGCTGAAGTTCACGTGCAATTACAGACTTTTGGAGTTCAGCTACGAGGTGATGACACACATCAGCTGCAGCCCTTCACACCTGGCCAGGTTCTTTGCTCTGGGGTACACCATTTTTCTTCTAACATGAATTAAAGCAGACTGTGTACAACAAACTGAATACTGCAGTATCAGGGTTATTCAAAGGTCAGGCCAGAGATTTTGTATGTCCAGTTTCCTGCAGTCTGTGGCAAGCTTGTCAGTATTTAGATTTCTAAGCAGGAATCCTCAGAGCAATTTTTCCATATGGGTTTGCATGAAGAATACTAATAAACTGCAGTAGGGGTCTAACCATGTTTTACAGCTATATCCCAAATGTTACTTTTCCCACGGCAGATGAAGAGTCTTTAAAGCTACCTCTAAAAATCACGCCATGAAGTGAAAATGTCTCCAGGTTCATTTATCTGGGTGTATCAGTCAATACTGGCTGAGCAGCTTATGAAAAACTCAGCGAAGCCAACAAGTTAGGCACCTGGGAACCCTGAGTGATTTTCCAAATTGCTTAACTGAATCTTCAGGCACCTAAACACCTTTTAAACTCTGGTCTGGGGTGTCTTTAATGCTCAAAACACCTTACTGAGACACAAAAGTGCTTTTATTTCTGTTTTATGGAAGTACCTTAGTCAAAATCTCAGAGAAAGCTGTAGTTTTAACAGGTTCAAACTGAGGTGTCCCATATCCTAGGGAAGTTTTCTAAGCAGTGGCCTCCCCATGCAGCTGGTCCAGAGTCTTTCTCAAGGATTGTGTTTAAAATATTAGCCCTGCAGCTCTCTGTGGGAATGTCAGCTTGTAAGAGAAATACTGAGCTCAGAGCCTGAACTCCTGACTCCCATATGCCAATGAATCGCACAGCCACTACATCACAAAGCTGACCCTATTTTACTTGATCTTAAGATGTTCCTAAATCTTGCCTCTTTCCATGGTCAACAGATAGAATTTAGTTACTAGTAAGCTATTCAGATTTCATACTTTAGGACATCAAAGTATGAATGCTGTTTTTCAATTTTCTCCACTTAAGCTTATTAAAAGAAATACTTTAAAGAGCATTATTCGCTGAAGTTACTGGATACCAAAATCTGCAAAAACCTTTCTCACTTTTGGCTTTGGGTCAACCCTGAACACAGACATAATATGTTTCTTTAAGGACATGTCACAGAATTATACATCCATCACTTAAACTCAGAATGGCTAAAATACCGCCTGAGACAAAGGGAACCTCACAGCCCATTTGGTTAAGGGATGCTTTAGGGAAAATGCATGCTAATGCAGAAGGATTTACATTCCACTGAATTTTTAATATTTTTTTTCACAAGCTATCCTTTCCCACACTAGTAAATGGCTGTAAACTGCAAAAGCATGATGATGCCCTGCCTCTACAATGAGTTTTAGGTTACTTTCACTAACAGTCCTGCACCAGCGCTCTGGCCTGCCAGACTACGCCTGTTGAAGGACCCACTCCAAGCCCCCAGGTTGGCACCATCCTCGTGATGCTGAAAGTCTATTTTCAAATCCCACAGCACTGATATTTGCTCCTGAAGGCAGCTGAAAACAAGCCATATCATTCCCATTAGACTAAAAAGCACCAATATCTTGTGAAGTTGCAGCAATATTGTTGGTGGATTTAAACAACCAACATAAAAGCTTGCAGCCTGAGAAGGGCTGACATGGCTGTGTATATCACTCTTTATTATGCTGCTGATAGTAATTTATATCTGTATGTGGAGCGCAAGCCTCGCAGACTCATAGCAGCAACACAATACAGAAAAGCACAAGACGGTGTGTATTTTAGAGAGGAGACAGACATGAAGCTTGGTTTTGTTTGGTCCAGGGACAGTGCATTGGGATGCGACTGAAAAGACTAGGATCTAACTGCTGTCAGTACGCTTTGACTTGTATAAGATCATTTCCTTCTCTCTTCTTTTTTCCTTCTCGTCTCATCTTTGTCCATCTTACCTGCTCAGACTGACAGCTCTGGGGACAGGCTGCTATATTAATGATCTGCCGCAGTGGTTCTACAGTAATCAGCACAGTGAGGGTCCCATTTTCAGACGGACCTCACAGGCACGTCCATAACAAGCACTGACATTTGCAATTACATCACTAATTCACACAAAAGGCTAGCATGGGTTGCTGGTGTGGCCACACAGACACTTGGACCCCTAATGGCTACCTCAGTATACGAAGGATTATCGGAATTTGTGCTTTACATGTTTTCCTTCTCACAGAGGGCTCATCAAAACAAGTACTTGTTACTATAGGTTTTAAACAGAGTCCCGCAGGTGCCTAAGGCTCTGCAGTAACAAAAGGAAAGGAAAAGAGAAGCAAGACGACCAAGATCCACTTTGGTTTGGTTGGAAAAAAAGTTTTTCTTGCTGTTGAAGTACAGTGGATTTATCAGGCCCTGCCTGGACCCTCTCCCTATGCTCTCTGAGGGCTGGCTGCAAGCACAGCCTCTCTCATTTTCCACACTCAGTCTACACTGGTCTGACAGCGTCGGGCTGGCTGTCAGGCTGTTAGCAGAGAGGTGGGTTTTATCTGATCATTGCTCCGTTACAACACAGCTACTTTTGCTTCTGGAAGACGGGGACTGGCTACGCAGTACATAACAGCAATGCGTGGAAAGCGAACACAACAGTCCACGTCTCAAAAGGCATCCCAGAAGTTTAAGCTCATCCAGAAGCCCCTTCACGCTGCTGCTCTCAGGACCATACTCCATCACATCCTAATGAACGTCCTGCTTGAAGACAGCAGGGGAGACTAGCACTTATTTGTTGAAAAAACAAGTCCTCTTCCCAAATGACGCACACACACACACACAACCCCTTTTTGAAATTTCCTTTTTCCCAGCACGTCCCACAGCCCACATGAAAAGTTGCACACCCAAAGCTGGTGGCTGAAGAACAGCCTGGATGACTTCAGGAGGCAGCGAAGGTTTTGAAATGTGTATTTCTACATTCCCTCTGCAGCATTTATCCAAGGCAGCATTTACAAGGCTCAGGTTATCCACAGTGCACTCAGCAAACAGCACACAGCTCATTTATCTGGAGGGACTTTGTTCAGCTAGGTTTCACGCTCCCAGCTCGAACACAATGTTTAACTCCTTGAAGATACACTACTATACATTTAGATACCAATCACAGAAGCCATCATTTCAGATGCCTAAGAAAGTAAAATTAAATACCACGGGGATTATATCAGAAACCAGGTTTAGCTAGTATTTCAGCTCTGGGTCATTATTTCATATGTATATATCAAAGGAATGTGAATATGGAATAGGCTGAGAAGTAGACTGCAGATGCAAATGCCAAAATACTAGAAGACTAATAGATTATTTTTAAGGGGAGGGAATAAACTGAAAATATAGGAGGAAGTTGTTGAAATAAATCAAAGGTGAGCAGATGCACTTGGCCAAATGGCTTTTTTCTTCGTAGTATAGCGATTTGTTTTATCCTTATGTTTCCCAAATCCAATCAATAAGACTGCATTAAAAAGGCATGGGCCAATTTGATGTATACAACACTGGGTTTTTCAGAAAAGCCGGGGCATTTGGAAGGGCGCAAGCACTATATTTATGTACAGAAAAGGACAACAGGCATTGGGAGAGGGAAATACTCGTCAGACGACAGGTTCCCCATGTAGCAAAAATAATAAATTCCTCTTCTTTTGGGAGAAACAGCGTTCTTTATCAATAGATGCTGCCACACTCACGTAAGGCACCTACAGGGAGGGCAGGAAGAGTAATAGCACCTACAAGAAGAGAGCAGCCTATATTTTTACCACTTCTCTTTGCCACTAGCTGTATTTTAGGACTCCCGTTGATGCAGGCTGGGGCTAGGCATTACCAACGGCTTTCAGGAAAGCTGGCAGACAATGAATTTTCATCAGAAAACAAAGCTGACATTTTCCAATTTTCTGTCTGGACAAAGAGAAGAAAACACTTCATTTTGAGGGAGCACCAGCTGAGTTGGGGTATTTCATCCGTCAGTCTCAGCTGACACAGTTCACCAGTTAGCTTCATTTGGCGCCAGCATTTTGTACTAGGAGCTACTTGGGAGCATCCTGCCTCTGCGGGACGTGCTCTTTCACATGCAGCAATTCACCGGTTTTGCCTCCTGCAGCCTCTCCAAATGTGTGAAACCGCATGACCCATCCCACAGCAAGTGGCAGCTCCAAGCCTTCCTGGGATAAGTTGAGGCCACCAACCCCTCTGCAAGGTTGCTAACCCCTTTCCAGCTAAGCCCCGGTGTTACAGAGTCTCAGCAGGTTGCCAGCAGATTACGGAGGCACCCCCTGCTCTGCAGGGCCCTTCAGCACACTTGAGTTACCCTGAATTAGTTTCCGAGAGGCTGGCTCTCTGAGAGAAAGGCTGATCGGTGCGTTAAACAAAGCTTGTCTGCAATGGCTGGACTCTCCAGGATTCAGCTCCCGTACTGACCACAGGCAGGACCCAGGGCAGGCACCAGCCCGCTGCCAGCCTCCTGCCGCACCTGGTGGGAGCAGGGTATTCACAGGTTTGCAAAGTCCTTTGGTTTGATATTTCAGTTTTGTTAAGAACTTGACCATGTGGGCCTTCAGGCCGAGGGATAAATGAAGGGAAAGGATCTCCGTTTGCAAAGAAAGTGCATTATCCAAGGAGAGGGGAAGGCGAGAGGGGGGGATGGAGGGACCAAGACTTGCACTCTCTTCATAAAATCTGTCAGAAGATAACATGGCTGATTTGCAGCTCTGCTTCACCCTGGGATGCCTTCAGCCAGCGAGCGCTGCACAGGAAGGTCTTCCCCGGCAGGAAGGCAGAGAACACATTCTGTGACACACTAAGACATTGAAATTAAATTTAACAACAGAGGAAAACAACTTCTGAGAACTTCTCCAGCAGCAGCAAGAGGTTTGTGCTGCTATAGGAACATCTGAATTTGCATGAAGTGTAAACATGCAGGCACACACACATACACACCCTGCTCCTGTTTGCACCACGAGTGTTCAGAAAATAGCACATGTTCTCTCCCTCGCTTCCACCTCGCTGCAGTCATGGCAGCGCCAAAGCCCTGCAAATGGCTGGAAGGAAGCAGGGCTGTCATCCAGCCGCTACACAATCACAATCCGCTGGGACAAGATTGTTCCAAACCGTTGTTGAGGACCATTCAAGCAGCAAAACATTAAATGTTTCTATTATTTAGTGCATGCAGCTGGTTAAACTGAACAGCCTAGCAGGCTAATGGGAACTCAGGAATAACCAGGTCAGCCAAAGGTGTCAGCATGTGTGCATGTGTATATATAAGGATGTATATTGCTTGCTGCTTATTATATCAAGTGTAGATTTAGGAACAAATAGCCTGTGATAGCACTTTCTACCGCTGAGAGCTGTACAAGGGACTGATTAACTTTTTAAAACTTAGTGAGGAATGGAAGGATCTCTAGGAAGGCCGTACAGGGGAAAAGCTGCACTTAAAGGAAAATAAAATATAAAAGCCCTCATGTGGCTTTAGGCAGAGTGGGCCAGTCAAGCAAAGGCCTCCTGGATTTGGGGGCTCCGGTGCTTCGCAGAAGGAATGTATAAAGAACAGCTGAGGATGGAAATATATTACTCATGCATTGTGGAGTTACTGCTGGAGCATTGGTCTGGATCAGAAATCAATCCCTGTAGAAGTCCAACATTTCCATATTATTTTTTGACTCTTTGGAAGCTATTTCTACCAGCTGGAATTATACCATCCATCGTAGATCCCCTCCTAAGCATCTTCTCTCTAGGCAGAATCATGAGGTCCTTCTTACCAATTAAAAAATTATCATCTTAGAGTCTCTCATACTGTTTTGCAAACCAGACTGTAAACTATCCTAATATTTAGGGTGACAAGTAGGAAAAATGAAAGCAAGCAAGCAGAGGCATTTCAATAATGCCAGGAATAATTGCTCAGTTACGTAGCCATTTGGTTCAAGAAACAGTCCAAAAAAAATAAAATGGAAGTCTTCAAGCTGCAGGCATTTAAAGAGAGAGTGGACAAAGCTCAGGGTATGATAGCAGACAGAACGAGCAAGCAGCACAGCAGCCGAATTCGTATGTTACTTCTGTATCTAATCTGCTTGGGTTTATGGAACCTTCAGTACAAGCGCACAGGCACGGCTCTGCGGGGTACACAGCCTTAGCGGTTCCTCAGTCCATCCAGAATGCCCTGGCAGAGCAGACGTGCTGCCTCTCACCTACCCATTCCTCCGATCTACGGTGAAATAAATCATACCTTCTAAATCTTTTTATTCTATTAAAATTCTACCTGATGGTGACTAACAACACACTGAGGTGTATTTACCATATACTTTTTTTTTCAATTACAAACTGAGTTCTGCAAAAGATCCATGTTCTGATATACCAACAAATTTTAAAATTCTGACATTCAGCTTCATCCCAGTTAAGAGCAAATCTTCCCTATTTTGAAATTTTCAATGCAGGAAAATTCTGCAGAAAAGAGTGTTTCATACAATCAGTAAAACGCTCCATATTTCAGTCATCCACTTTCATAAAATTAGAAAACTGTTCTAAATGGAAGTATGACTGTCAATTAAAAATCAAGAAATTCTGTTCCAAAAACTTTGAAATGAGATATTTAGACATCATAACATGTCTCCCTAGATTTCTCTTAAATTAAATAATAGCAAATTCAACCAATTTCATAAAGCATTTCCATTCTAATGCAACTGTAGGTCTCAGCAGGGTATGGTTTATCAAAGTTTCTGCAATTAAATTTACTTGAAAATGAGTTAATACAGCCTACAAGACTTGGGCTAGTACACCAACACAAGTTTCACACTTTTCCGTTCCAAAGGTGTTCAATTTACACAGGGTACCAGCCATAAGCTCAGAAAAGGGAGACTTTTTCACTCCTGTTCTAGCTATTCACTCCTCTCAATGGCATATTGTTTTCCAGCTCATTATTTTTGCAGTCTGCTGTGTATTTTTGGCTCATGCATGTCTGCTAAAGTAAGCAAACAAAACTTGAAAGACCTATTTCTACTAAATCAAACTTATGCTACAGATTCTTTTCATCTTTTTTTTTTCCCCTCTTTTAAGGTTCAGCTACTTACTATGTTGAATTTCATGGCCTTGAAATCTGCTTTAGAAAGAAATGCAACATGGACCCCTGTTGATAATTAGCCTCAAGTTTGAAAGCGCTGGAGAAGGAGGAGGTTAACATTCCCCATCAGCAAACTACAAAGAAAGGTGGGCAGTCTCACGCTGCCTCGCTCTCCATCTGATGGCAGAAAACCTGTAGCTCTGACATGCATGAAACATAATTAGAAATTGGTTCCTGCATTTTTTAAACAGAGTAAGAGTTCCAAAGTAATCTCGATATAACTCCAATTTTTGCATGTTATCCTAATAGGATATCCAGAGCCCTCCCCTGGGTGCTCAGATAAGTACTCATGTGCACCAAAATCCCTTTCAGATTTTCCCGGGGAAAATTCCCTAGATAGGGGGTGGCAGTGCCTGATAGAGAAGGTACATTCGTAGGCAAACGATTCCCACCCAAAGGTGGGAGCTACCTCCTGACCTCCCTAATTTATAGCGAGGGGAAAACAGCAGGAGAGAAACATTTCTGGAAGGCCTAATCCATAGACGTAATCCATAGGTAACGCAATGGGAACAGAACAGAGTAACTAATTACATTTGGAGTGTGTGTGCTGTGCATTTTATTGACTAGACCTCTTAAATTGCTATTTATATTATTGCTGTCTGGAAGCCCGAGGCCTTCTTTGAGTGATATTAGTAGATGAGATAAATAGAAATTATTTTACAGTTACTGATCTGGTTACTGACATATATGTTTCTTGTTTGTAAATGTCAGTTTATTAGCATATGAAGGATAAACTCCTATAATTACTTAAATAACTACATTTTCTGATAAAATCATTAGAAAGAACAAAGTAAAAAAACAACACGAACATGTTTTCACAACCCCTGAATTTGCTGCGAGGCTGCTTTGGAAGATACATAAACCAAAGCTGACACTATACTTGATCTCAGCCAAAAAGCCTAATAGCAATATTATAGCCCGTAATGTTTTATGTCTGACAGTGTAAAGATCCTGTTTGTGCATCTATCAATTATTTATCACCTTAGTAAAAATTACTACCCACTCAACCACACCCCATGCTTACTGTTCACATTGCAGGGGGAAAACTGCCACCTGGGATGGCAAAACCAGAAGCTGCTCAGCCTACGGAATAATTTCAAAGTCAGAGGACGTCTTCTTTACCTAGGTTGATTAGCAGTCAGGCTGCTACACCAGACTTTGAGAAATCTTGAAAGCGAGCACAGCCCTAATAAGAGAGGGTTGGAGAGTCAACCAAAGAAACCATCTATTGTCCCCTGTCTCAGAAGCTTTAGCACTGCTCAAGGTTACCTGATCTTCTCTATATTCCACATTTTATAAACCATATTTTTATCTGAGAGGGTGGATAATCCCTGTACATAAGAGCTATTGGCAAATAGTTATTCAAATCTCTAAATGACAGATATCTGCCGCAGCTCTTGCATACTTCAGCATTCATAGGTGGCTTTTTCCATGCAGGATGGACAGCCCAATGTTGTCCCCCGCAGTTAACAGGTTTTTCTGGTGTAAAACACTCTTATTCATTACAGCCTTCGTTGAGCTATCTGAAAGTTACTGCTCTCTGTACCACTGTGTCCTGACCTAGCAAGTACATAGTATCATGTCATCTAGGAATATGAAACATGGGCAGAATTAAGCCATATGTGGGAGTTCACCTTCAAATGTGCAGGAAGCACTGCCTGTTCTTAGGACTCCTGAAATGCTCTGAAAACGGGCATGCACTGGACTTTGGACGTTAGGAAAACGCGAAGAGTGGCACAGCTTTCGCTGAGCAGATGATGCAAAATACAGAGGACAGCAAGACAGAGGCACTTCACGAGGGTATCAGCAAAGCTGCATAAACAGGCTCCGTGTCAGTAAGTGAAATCAGTGGGTCCAAAGAGCAAGATTACTGACAAAAACACACACGGTTTCCCCCAAAGGTTACATAGATGAAAAATCAAGAACCGTCCTGCTTTCAGAAAATTTTCCCCTGGATATTGCAGAAATTACAATACTTTTTCACAACCTCTGGATGTTGCTGACAGAGGAGTGGCACACGGGAAGGCTGTCTGCATCTCAAATCCTCTTGTCTCCATGATGCCTTGTCTTCGTAAGTGAAAAATAAAACACCAGCTGTGGAATAAAGCTGTAACCCATGCAGAAAGAAATTTTAAAATAAATATCTGGTGCCTTTTTTACCAGAATAGATCTGAAAATATTTTCTGAAGGTGAAAGAATAATGAATTATCAATAGGCAACGTGGGTGGAATCACTTGCATTCCATCTGCCTTGTAGCTGCCTAAATCCAGCAACTACCACAGTCCCGCAAATGCTCTATAGCTACAGTACGTGAATGGAGAGACCCTGTACATCTCCTACTGATTTATAGATTAAAACCTTGCTTGGAAGAAGCTACCTACCAAGACGTGTTCAAGTTTTTACAGTCCTGATTCAGCTGCTGCTGAAATCAGTGGGAGTCCTGCTACTGATCCTAACAGCACTCAGATCACATTTCCCACAGAGAGTTATTCAGGATTTTTAATGCAGACATTTGTCAGGAAAAAGAACACAACTGTAGAATATGTACTGAAAAAAAGGAATTTTATATTGGCAGGAAGATAGATAAAATACCCTAATAGTTTTTTTTTTCTTCTCTGATTTCCATTATTCATGGAACTCTAATGATCCCTTTCTGCATGCGAGACAAAAGTAAACCATAGCCTCCCAATAGCAAGCATGGCACTCCGTCATTAATGTAACGTGGATATGTTAATGCAATAGTAATTGCCTACCATACTGCAGTCAAATCACCTTGCACTGGAAGTGTATCACTGTTACAGTTTCATTTTCATTAAGATGACAAAAAGGACCCCGAGATGATCGTCTGGTTTTGTATCATATTAAGGAAAGTGAATATTAACAGAATTGGGAGGGAAATTAGGAGCAAACCCAGAAAGAAGCTAAAATGATGCCCTACCACTGCAAATAAATTGACGTGGCGACCTAATACTTCTCTCTCAGGACCGGCCAGAAAGAAGACGATGGCAGATAACTCGATAGGCACTCTGCACATCCAGGCGGTGTTGGCTCATAATAAAACTCTCAAAACATGCAAGCTGCAGTCAAATTTAATCAAGTGAATTTCACATCAACCGCAGCCTCTAAAAACAATTAAAAAATCAGGAAGAATCACAATTTCAAGGCAATGTCGACAGCCAAAGAAAGCATAATCCATATTTGCATTAGGTCCTCATGCATCTTGTCACGTATCTGCACTGAAATCTTCTCCCCATTTGGCACAAAACACTCTAACTTTTCAAACAACTACCGAACAAAGTCCGTAACTAATTTATCAAAACAGCTCTCAGCCAAAATGCTGAACTCTGTGGGCCACGGTAATGAATTACTAACTTTGGAAAGAAAAGTTTGAGACAGATATGATTAACTTTCCATGCTGGAAGTGTGGCTGCCCCGAAAGGGCAAGGAGTGTTGGGAACTGCAGATGGCATCCCGGAGCTCAGTGATGAATCAGGAGCATCTTATGTTCCCTGGGGGGATGTTCGCACTGTGTCTGCATCTAGACCTGGAAGATGCCATTGGAATGGCAGGACCCATCATCTGTTTGTGATTCGTACGTGATATAATTCAGTAACTGGATGGGCTGCAAGAAGGGGATACAGAAGCATTAAATAACATGTGAAAAGTAACAATTAAAGAACCAATGCAGAGGCTTTATATCTCCAAAGAACCTGTTCGGTTTTGCCGAGGTTATCTGAAAGGATACTCCTTGCCAGCGAGGATCCAGCCAGCCAGAGTTGAAACACAATTTTTTTTTACTTTTAGGTTACGAGGGAATAGTGCAGACGAGGAGGGATGTTGCTGAAATTCAACTCCATAATGGAAACCTGGATGAAACAGTTTCTGCATCCTTATCACCTCTCTGCAATTCAACACAAACGCTAGCAGACTAACCACGTGCATAAGACAGTCGAAGGAGTTTATGTTAGTTTAGCCATGTGTTGCTATTCTGATAAAGGACAAACTGACTCACCATTAGAAGCCAACAACAGCCTCAGAAAATGTACTGTGAAGCATGTTTTTCGGTTAAAAAAAATAAAATACAGTTGATGCATTTTGAAATGCTGAATAAAAAAAAAGTCTGAATATTCAACTGTTTTGAATTGCAGAGTGCACACTCAACCTGAAAAATAATCTATGCTCTGCTGAAGTCATTCATGTCCAGACTTAAATTAGTTTTATTCTTTGTCAGTAGTAAAATGATGCTTAATATTTTATTTCTTTTGTTCGCAGGAAGATTTTTGTCTTGTTTTGGGAAACAAACATCTTTCCCTAGGGAGTATGGCATCAAACAGTTCCTGAAGCAAAGAATGATTTTTGCAGCTGTTCTGAACAGGGTTCATCTGTAGTTTGACTCAGAAGCAACTTGTGCATCACTAGGGTCAGAGATCATATGAATGGAGAGAATGTCACATAAGAAAGTACCAACAAGGACAAAAGAAGAAATATGGGAACAGTTCCCCATGTGCTGAGAATGAACTAATGCTAAAGAAAGGGTAATTACACTCCTGAAGCAAAGCTGCTTCTAAATCAAAGTGGCACAATACAGTATATTGTTAGCAGACTCATGGAACAAGCACAAAGAGCAATACAATAAATAAAACCAAAATTCCATACCCCGTCTGTTCTGTTCTCCAAACTGAAGCATCTCAAATATTACAGCAACATTTTCTGTATTTCATTACAGAGTCTACATTTGCCACTTACACATTTAAGCATGGAGAACTTAAGTGACTGTAGTAAGTCATTATCAGAGAACATGGTTCAGTAATGGGGTGCATCCAAAACCTCAACGCAGATACATCAAAGCATTGCTAATCAAAAGGTGAAAGAAAACACTGGAAGAGAAATCTGAGCCTAATAAAACCTGATGATTCTTACACACCTATGTCGCTCATGAAAGTGGAATACTGGGGAAAATAAAAAATATTGAAATATTATCACCTTTTAGAGCACCTTAAGGAAGCAAACAGCCAGATCAAAGCACAGCTGATTTATGAGCAAATCCCACCTATTCTTTTAAGAGCTTTCCAAAATTACCAGTGTATATTGTGGCTTTAAAAACAATGGATGAAAAAGTAGAGGTGCAAGGGATTTCATTCTGCACATAAAATAACCTCTGTGTGGAGCATATTAATGTTCCTTTGAGGGGCTCTATAAAAGCCCCTACGTTAGAGAGATAAGGAAAGACATTGAAATTGGCCAAACTAATCCACAGAGCTAAAAGACACAACAAAATGTTTGAATACTTGCTCTGCAAGTTCTTATGGGCTCCATCATAAACCCTGGGTTATTTATAATCAGACATAAAGAATAATGAGGAGGGGGCACGTTAGTTCTTTTGCAATGTCCCTTCATGCCCCTATAATTCACTTGTTTGTAAGGAGCATGTCCTGCTTCGCTCAGACGAACAAGATGCAAGATCACATGTCTCAAGAGACAGAGAGAGGAGAAAATCCACAGAAACAACAAACACGTCCACTCTTATGTCCAGCACTGTCATAATTAATGACAGCAAAAAAACCTGAAGGGATATTAAACTCTGTGCCTCAGGGGTTAGGTCAGTCTCTAAGTATTATAGATTCAAAGGAGACCATGCAGGGAATCACATTATTCCGTATCTCCCTCCTGCACAGCTCTTACGCTTTCCCCCACGAAAGACTGTAATGAATATTGTCAGAGACAAGATAGTGGAATAGATGGACCTCAGGTCTCACTCAATTCCTGTGCCTATATTATTATTAGAAGAGAAGCTGTCACAGGTATCTAAATGATGACGGAGCCCCTAAAAATGAAAGGACAGGAAAAAAGGAATGATGCAGCAGACAGCTCAGCCAGCATCTGCTCCTCTTCCCCTCCTTTCTCAAGCACAGCTGTTATACCTCGCATGGCTTCATAGTTCTTAAGGCTAGGACTCCAGCCCCATTCCCAGGAAAAAGAAACAGGTTTGTGTACAGTGTATTTCATTTTTGATAACTTTTTCCCGTGGAAGTTCAACAGAGAGCTCTGAAAATATAACTAATGCTGCCTCCCAAATGTCTTGTTCATCTCAGCTACCTTCCATGAGAAGGCCACCTGGCCCACCACGTGGAAACAAGGAAAGAAACTGCACAGCCAACCCCCCCCGGCTGGTAACAGAAGATATTTATTACACTTGTCCACAGTCTTCAAGGAATTGGTGTGTTTGTGCACAATTTAGTAGGTAGTTGCAGGAGTTCATTGTTATAGGCTGAACATCTACTTTAATGGTTATAGATACAGTCTGAGTTTTCAATCAGCTTCTCTCTTTCTGAAGGGGAAAACAATGTAAATAGCTATAGGAAAACCAGGATATAAATAAATAACGGGGCACAGGGTGGGATTTGGAGTTCATTCCCACTGAAAGCTCTGCATGCCTCTACCCCTGCTCACTGCATTGTGTCCTGTCCCACTCCTGCCTCAAGCAGATGAAATGGATGTGCTGCCTGTGATGACCGCTGCTGCGGCTCCAGCTGCATCCCCGGGCTGCCCAGAGACCCAGCTGCAGACAGAGCCCCATGCAAAGCCCACAAAACCCCTCTTCCGTCTGTTCACCATTGGCAAAAGAAACACCATTAAACACCAAGAGGTGAATGTGTCACCGTGATAGTTTCAACATATGATCTTCTCTTCTCCCATCTTGCCTGCACCCTCCTTCCCAAAACCAAATCCCAAGCCTGAAAAGGCACTGCTTGATCTTATGATTATGAAGGACGTGGCTGGAAAGTGCCAAAAGTTGAAGGATAGGAGCGAGAGGAATTAAACCACTGAGGGATGCTAAAGCGAGGAATATGCTGCCGGCAGTTCGGTTAATCTGTGCGATGTTTCTAGTAACAGTTTCATAAAAGCGTAAGTTTAATAACACCTAAGCCCTTTCCAGAAAGTGCTCATTAACTCACTGTTGCTGTTTGGTTTATCCTCAAATTGCTACCTTTAAAAACCTGAAGAAAACTTCAAAGATTGTGAGGCTGAGGAGCAAATATTCGCTGGTGTCTTAAAATGAAATCTAAGGTAGGGCAATGAGCAGAGGAACAGTTGGTGAACAGTTGGTGAATGGATATTTTTATGCAAGGAATGCCTGAAGGAAAGAGAAGGAAAAAAACTGTGTAGGAAGAAGGAGCAATTAATATGCTCCTTTTTTTTTCCTTACGCTTATTTTGATTTAAAGTCTATTCTTTTAGTATCACAGATTAAGGTCACTATACAATTTACCATGGGAAAAAAAGTGGTCATAGTGGTTGAATCAAGAAATGAAAGGGCCTATGACAGAATTTTTAATTATTCAAACACGATCACAAAGATATTCTGAATTAATTTTCACATTTTTGCATTTGTACATTTCAAATGAGTATGTGTATAGATATCATTCAATTCACTGGGAAATGGCACGCATCCTTAAGACCAGTTCCCTCGTTAATGTCATTCTTGATTGGGAAGGCCACCAACTGTAGCAATGTCTTGCTAAAAACATTAAACGCTTTAATGTTTCGTGTGAGCTACTCACAAAAAAGAAAGGCCTAACTTCCCCAGAAATACATGCAACAGCAAGCCTTAGAGGCCAAAAAACCAATTTAAATAAATAAAAATAAAAAGTATTTTAAAAAAATACTCTGGATCCAAATTCCCTCTTGCATCTTACTAATCACGGGGTATGGACCGTTAGGTGTGCATCTCTTGTTAGCTTAATGGGAGCTGTGAGGCCAATACTTGCTATAGCAGAGCTGAAACTACATCCCAACTGTTCCCCCCTCCCTGTTGTTTTACAGCTAAAAAAAAACCAAAACACTACAATTACACAATTGTTTATTTCCTATTTTTTGCCATTCAACATAACTGTGTATGTAAAATCTCAGTAGACGTAACTAAGCAAAACATCAGTGCATAGAAGCTAAAGCGAGCAAGGTTGTTCCTCACTGATGGTAGCCACCTTTGCATCATTTTTTCAGCACTGTCTGTTTATGGGGTTTATTCTAGCAGCAAAGAGCAGCCAAGCATCATCCCAGTGTCCACAGCTTCCAGGCAGTTTGGTGCACACTACGAGCGTGTAAATGAAGCCTGCCGTTATTGAAGTTAATGGGTTACAACAGTGTAAAACAGCAATGACAGCAGCCAGGCTCTGTGGCTTTCCTAGGCTGAATATTATGCCCAAAAATTATATTTATAAAAATTATTTTCCAATAAAGTCTTATGGAGCTTTTAATTGCTTACTACAGATAGCCCTATGGTACTACTTTCGGGGATTCTCTACAACTATTCAAAATGCCTAGGGAATCCTTTAAGTGCTGCAGGGCCTTGCTTTATGTAGGCACGATCAGAAATAGCGGCTACAAAGGCTCAGAAAGCAGCAGATACCAAGTGAACATGCAGATGAGCTGGACTGGACCCTCCCAGGTGAATTTATCATGGGGCTCATGTGTTGGCTTCCAGCAGGGATGAGGAGAGAAATTTTCATGTGCCCCATGTTTTTATAAGCAAGGAATCAAATACAACCCCAAGGAACTTATAGATGTGTGTGAAACATGGACAGTTTTGGGGGTAGTTATCTGAAACGTGGCTCTACTGAGAAGTATTATTCGTAGCATATAAATAAGGCTGTGGAGGGCAAATGCAGAGAGTTTAATAGCTTTTTACTGAAAACATGCTCCTAGGAACAGCCTATAGATTCTTAATTTTTTTTTAAACTATCATCATTTTTAAGAGAAGTTCCACTCCTGAGATGCACATTTTCACAAATGGAGCGGAAATGAGCCATCCGACAGATGGGGAGAAGAAAGGAGGAAAGAACAGTCAAGTAAAGATCACAGAGGAAAAGCTCTTTAAGAGTCTCTGCAAGAGCAGGACAAATACTGGCATCAAATATTTATGGACAGTCTTCAATCAAGGCCCATGAGCTTCCTTTCAAGTATTCATTCTCCTTTTTATTCACTTGCAAAAATTCACTGCATGAGCAAGGTTTAGCATGACTAGATCTTCATGTAAAATATGTATACTGGTTGCAAGCAGTAAGTTTTCATATTTGGGGAGAATCTGACATTTGTGAAGTCCCTGGGAATTTTGCTGTGTGTTTCAAAAACACTGAGATTTTACCCCAGATGTCTTCTAGCTGATTTCAAAGCAAGAACAATCAATTCTACTTGCAATAGGAATAGCAAATCATTCATAATCTTTCTTAGAATGAGACAGCTTTTGAAAAAAATTCCATTTCCCAAGTTACACTGAATAACACAGGGACATAAAACCAACTCCAGTTTGAGGATAAATTCTACATAGTGGCTACTTGCTTGGACAAAGTTAATGGGATACTGCAAAAAAACCAGGAAAGGCTCTTCCCATACCTATTCTATACCCATATACACATATGTGTGTGTACCTGCACACACACGCAAACACTCCCTTTTTTTTTTTTGTTTGGCTTTGTCCTTGTTCAGACTTGCAATTTACGACATTACTCTCTCTGTCTGAACTTAAAATTACAGCAAATTGCAAAGCAGAAATTTCAGGGAGGCGTCTATGCCTTCTCTCTGAAGGGACCAGCCAGGGATTTTCAATGCGCACATCTTTTACAGAACCAAGTCCTTGTTCATAAAGTCCACATCCACTCTTAACTCTTTGAAATGTTGCAGATGTGTATCCAATATTTGCAACTTAATTTTTCATGGTATAGTTTTTTTAAATACAGATATATATATTCCAATCCTACACTTATTACTGCACACATGCAGCGAACGCTGGGTACATTTTCCTTGTACTCTGTCATTAAGAGCTGTATTGACAGCAAACAAGTTACATATCTTTTTTTTAACAACATATAATTTTGCTGTTGTTTGCACGTTTTCTCCAAGACATATTGGATACCATTTGCTTTTCATTACAAAAAATGTGCTGACAACAAAATCACATATTCCTGACACACAAAAGAAAGAAGAAATAGCTACCATTTTTGGGGTAGGGAAGTTGTTACATGGGAAACTTGATACATCATTACCTGGGTACGCAGAGCTCACTCGGTGCACACACAAAAGCGCTTAGCACGTGCATCTATCAAGACACAATAGAGGTGTTTGAGGCTTCCCAAATCCCTGTCGTTTTTATTCATATTGCAGTGTTTTGATATATTATTTTTAATTATCTGAAGATAATTAAATCTGGATATCCAAGGGTAGCCAGATGCAAGCACGTCTGAAGATTTATGCAGTTAGGCTGCTACATTTATAAGTGTATTTATACCTATAAAGCCTGTAAGACAGTATAGCAGAGGGGCCTGCGCCTGATGCTACATTAGCCAAGTTAATTCGTCACACAAATGCCCAGTAGCAGTGGCAACATAACATCCAACTTAATGACAGAGCTAATTTCTGATTCTTTATATTCAAGACACACCTAAATCAAAGATGTACGTAAGAGCCTTTGCAGAAGCCAGAGCCACTGTTAAATGGTATAGATCTTCAGCGGAGATGAGATATATAGCTCCACTGGAGTCAAGGGGTAATTTTACACCAGCTGGTCTCCCTCTCGCTTAAATTCAGACTGTACAGACTGCTAGACTACGTCGGTGGTGCCCCAGCTGGATTGGCACCTGGTGGTGGTTGCCTACGAGAGAAGAGGAGAGAAGCCAAGAAAAGTCCATCTATGTTTCTGGACAGTGGTATCTGAGATAAAGCAAGCAAAATGGTACCCCTGGTACCTCCTTATAAACTTCCCAGTATGTACTGGAAGGCAGACCCAGAATACCAGCTCCAGGAGTCTATGACACATGCATTTTTTGGTGAATCTTTGAACTCCAAATGCCATGTATCTGCTTCACACACAGGCTTTATGCTTATAACAGTCCATGCAAGCAGAGCAAATCCCAATAGCTCAGGACATGCCTCTTGGCCCAAACCCTTATCTGGATGTGCAACACTAGAAACATCAGGACTATTTTGTCCAGCCTCTTCCTTCCATAGTTTTCCAGGCAGGAAGATTTTTAAAAATTATCTGGGACTACAGAAAGAAAATATGTTGAAATTGGCCACAAAGCTGGAACAACAGAAGAAATTCCTGAAAAAGCAGCAGGTCCCTGGGCTATGGCATTCCCAGTCTCCAACAGCTCGGGGTACCACACAGCTGTATTGGGCCTATTACACTCATCGGCACGCAGCAGCTCTTTTGACTGCAAAGCAGACTGAGAGAGAGCAAGAGAGTAGAAGAAAAGTAGCGAGAGGACAATTTTCTTCCTCTGCCCATTTTTAATTGTCATTTCTAAAGAAAGTCCTCAAAAAGAGTAAGATGGTTAAAGCCAAATGGAGCCACTGGAATTTATCGATGAAGGGAAAGTCAAACCCAGTTTCTGTTTTGTCCATGAGCTTTACTTATTTATTATTACCAAAAAAGCCACACTGATCTCTCTGGTGCTGTACTGTCAAAAATAATGTACTTGGGTCTAAAAGATAATTTTTTTTCTAGTGTGGCCTCTCTCCTTTTCTCAGTTCCCTTCCCCTGTCCTTTGCCAGCTGGTTGGTAGCTAGTGCAGCTGGCAGTGATGCCAAGTGCTTCGCTACAGTGGAGCCCTGGGCATTAGCAAGGATAATAATCAGTGGTCAGGGAACCATGCATTGAATATGCCAGCAACACTAAGCAATAGGTCCACTGCTCTTTGTATCGTGCACTCTGACCTGCAGGACGCAAAAGAAACTGCATATCAGAAAGGAGAACGAGTGGTTAAGCACTAGAAAAATGTTAATAGCAGTGGTGACCTATCATCTGTAGCAAGTCTTTCAGGGTAAATGAGCGTACCACCAAAGACAACACTGAAGAAGGCAACTGTGTGTGACTGCCGTGAATGTGCAGTGGGGAATACCGCTGTGCACAGCCACCAAGGTCACTGGTGCGGTCCTGCTGCAGCCTCCTGGAGACCAACACTGCGCACGCAGCATGCAACTGCTCAAGCCCACCAGGTCTACCGGGATTCAGAAATCACCCGCTTACCAGCACAAGCACAGTGCCAGGAGCAGAAGATCGCAACTCCTCTCTACTACCGTGCAGTGGGGAACAACACAACTGGACAGACAGAGCTGCAGGCTCCAGCAATTCAGGCTGTCTATATAAAAACTTATTGCAAAAGCTGCTGTGTTTGATAACAGAGAGGAAAAATTTGGGGAAAAATCAAATTAAGCCTGTAACCCACATGTCCCCCTTTCTAAGCGCTGTGCAGCGAAAGCATTCAGCGACACTGGTGCTGATCTGCCCTGGCTCAATCTGCAGCTAAAACAATGCCACAGGCTCCCGTAATCAATAAGCAAAGCAGCAACTTGTCTAACCTGGGTGCTTGACGGGGGAAACACATGCGGTCCTTCCTTTGCACAGCCCACGCTTCGCTTCATCATATAGTCACACATTTTACACTCTGGCCTGTCCCGCAGAACATGGTGGAGCAGTAGGTTTGGGCATAAATTTTTCTCCTTTGCACTTCTGTTCAGGAGAATTGCAGCAATTACAGCTGGTATTTGAATGTAGTTGAGTTCACTACGTTTCTAGTGACTTCAACATCTACTTCCCCAGATAAAGGCATAGTTTATACTTACAGTGGATTCCAGGCGAACGCTTATTGCAGCACAAACCACTCATCCTGACCAAATGGATGAGCAGCAGACCTGCATCCCTAAAGAAGGAGCAAAGAACAGACTGACTGATTTATTTAAAAGGCTGGCCAAGAATTCAGCCATTTTTCGAGACTCCTGATGTTATTTTTTTCTTTCTGCAAAATTAAAAGTCATTAAACTGATTTTCTTTTAATGTCTCTTGACTCTTGTGCTTTGCTAAAATAAATATTTCCCTCCTGTGCATGTATGTATCCTCTCAAAACCACTTGCACACCCACCACCTCAGAGCAAGTCTGAGAGTTCAGGAGCTAACAAAATCTCTGGGACTGTGATTTTAGCGCTGCCAATCAGGGTAGGAATCACACGAACTATCAGCAGCAGGTTTGTAGAGCTCAGGGCAACAGATGAGTACAGCTGCAATTTGACGGGATGATTTCCAAAAAGGAGAGGCTAAAAACCAAACCAGCAGAAATAAAATAACTTTTCACCACTGAACTGATGTAGCAATCAGTGGCCAAGAAGCCCAAGACCTGCTCCAAGGGTCGCTACAAAAAGCTGGTTAACTACAAAGAAGGCAAAAAGCTAGGAGACAGCAGAAAAAGGCTTACAATTCTGCAGAAGACAGCAATCTTACTGGCCTGGGATAAAATGTAGTTTTTATTCAGGTAAAGATCTCATTAAAATCTGGGAGAGTATTGAGTAAGTAAAAATAAGGACCTCAGGGTCCAGCCTATCCCATCTTACTAATGAACTCTCAGACACAGAGAACAAAATTTTGCCCAGGGAGCAGCTTCCCCGCTTTACTCCATGATCTCCTGCGAGCTTACAGGAAAGTCAAGACAGTTCATGATGTTTAAATCAAGGCGCAAGTTGATTTATTGTAGCAGAACAACACGGTGTGTATGTCTGCTTCAGCATTCTTTCTTTCTTTCTTTAGTTATTTTTTTACATCTCTTCAGAGCACAGGAAACATATGACATAATCTGAATATTTATGGCACGCTGTGTAAAACCAGAAGCCCCTCTTCTGTACCCATCTCATTACAGGAGTTTACATTTTTGGAAAGGCTTCCTGTTCTGGACCAACCTGAATTTCATATTTCTGCTCCACTGTTAACCCAGACTAATACAATGGTGTAGATCATAGAGGATTTCAAATCTTTCAGCAGCCTTTTCAAAACCAGAGCCCACGTAAAAGAGTTCAGCTAGCCACTCTCCTTCATCTGAGGGGAAAGCTTGCCTTAGGCACAAACAAAGCTTCAAATTGATTTAATTTAAAATTTCAAACTTCTGTATGCTGCTCAGCTTCTGACTGCCATCTGCTTTTTCAGCTTGCCATGACAGAGAGCACATTTTTTATTATGTTTGTTCAAGCAGGTCCATCAGTACAATATTAATTTTCAGAGTTTGGGAGTTCTGTATGCTTTAAAAAGCCACTAGTTATAAATCTGATCAGAAATTATCAACAAAAATATCATAGCTCATTTAGCTAGCTTTCAAAATTGCATCTTCTCAGCCTGAAGCTCCCAGACTGTTATCTCCTCAAACTGCACCCCATCTTTGTTTGTGCTGCACCAAACACAAAGGTCCCTCATGATCTTAAATCAGCCACAGCATATGAGTCTTCAAAAAGTAGTAACTAAATGTCTTTTGATCACATCAGATGAAGACACCCCTGCTCAACTATTCCCATGAGAACTGCGGCAACAGAGGAGCAGAGCAGTGAAATAGCCTTTACAGCAGGAATCCAGTTTATCTCAAATCAGACCCTGGGCCCTGCCAGCTCTTGTCTTGACATCCCACTCCAGGCATTCCTGGGCCTTCCCTGCCCCGCCCCCCCCCCTTTTTTTATTTTAAAGCTTCGTGTATAAAATTGATTTTCCAAAGAAAAAGAAAAAAGAGTGTCACTTGGGACTTCTCCATGAAGTTAATCTACTTTTCCAAATTGCTTAACTAATGTGCTGCATTGTGCCAATGCAAGAACAAGTAGAGCTCTTCTTCCACCTGCAAATGCACTAAAATTAAGTTCTTCACTAGGCTTTACACTTAAAATATGGATCTTTCGCATCCTTCCAGAACACCCTCCTTCCAATAAACACATTCCTAGAGACAGGCATATGTTACAAACATCCCAATAAAATGAACTTTGGAGAAAACTACAGCTTGTGCCTGTCCCTGCTGAGAAGCCAGAAACATGCCAAACGGTGGCTAAAACTGGAAAACAACATTAATAGACAGGATGTGAAACAGCCTAGATGTGATCGGCTCTGATTAACTTGCAGGCGTACCCCCAAATTCACCCCATGCCACGTCAAGCCCTCCTCTCTGTTGAAACCAGATGACTGGACTTGGAAGTCCCCATTCGCTTTGCATAAGGAACTACACAGCCATTAATAACTCTTTTAGATTAAAAATAAAACTGGGACTCTGTCCCCACTGGTCATGTATGAGTCCAGTGCTCTTTCTACAGATTGCTTCAGGCCTGCTCTCTTACTTAAGTTCCAATTTACATAGTTGCATCTTCCACCAAAACTCTCCTCACAACCTCTGGCAGCCAGCTACCAATGGGGTATTTGCTCCCCTATCCCCCTCTGACTGATTTTATTTCTATTCAGCAGTAAACTAACAATCCTAGATTCACACTGACACTTGACACAGTGCTTCAAGGTCTCCCTGAGAGGCACTACATAAATGTAAATTCTATAATTATTTGAAAGCGGAGTCTCTTCCAACCTGAATGAGATTTGATAGCATCTCTGCCTTATAAATAATGTAATGTGCTGGCAGGGTTTGCTTCTCTGTAGAAGGCACAGAAGGCCCAGCTGGAACACAAACAAGCATACAAGAAAAACACAGTTGACAAAAAATGTACCAGGAGACCCAAAAAGATGTTCTCTATAGATCTTGGCATAGATGGACAACAGGGCTTTCTTCTGATTTAGGGCAACATCTGTGATCGGTGAAAACTGTGATTATTTGGGAAAGGTTAGAAAGCAGAGCTGAGCCACGCTAGAGATGTGAGAGTTGCAAATATCCCAAATATTTCAGTCAAATCTCTTTTGTAGTCCTACTTTCAAAGTCATAGATCGTAAATTAATAAAATGCTGTTGTCAAGATCCTCAAAACAAACAGTCAAGGACAAAAAAAAAGATAATAATAAAAAGTTCAGAGGTGTCTTACCAACAGACCCCCACCAGCAGCTCTTCCCTTGGCTCAGGGTGAGGTGACACAGATGTTGTCGGCTGTGTGGGACGGTAATGCTGCGCGGGGCACCTGTGCAGGCGAGAGCTCAATGTACGTCGGACTCTCCCATCTGATTTATGGCACCAGAATCAGCCAAGGTGGCTTTTTCACTTGCAGGTTGGTAAAAGGACTCGGATACCTTACAGAGCTCACAGAAAGCCTTTTGCTAACTGACTGTATTTTCTGAGATAAAAGGCTGAGGGGAAGGATCCGGTTTACTGTAAATAAACAGCAAACTACTGGACCATCTGGAGCTTTTCTGTAATTTATGCTTGCTCTGCAATTTTAAGGAGACTTGTTTCCAAATGATGACACAGTTTGGGGATTTAAACCATAATCGTTAAAACACATATTTAAAAGGTATTAGCTAATTATTTAGGCTGTAACTGCTGCACAACCAGCAAATAAAGCAGAGTTCTTTGAACTGGTGTTTTTGAAGTTAGGAAGCGTTTGAAGTGAGTTATAGGTAAGACCATTTGATTGACTTCTGTGGAGACAGACTGTAAATGAGAAGGGGAAAAGATGCCTGGTCTTCACGCAGGGAAAAAATTGATACCGAACCAGTCAAGGAGAGCTCACGCAGGAGGCGGCAGCCCAAACGGAACTGGAGAAGCCAAATTTCACCCACCGTGGCAGGAACTGCTGTGCGGCTTATAAACCACTTACAACACATTTAAATTTTTCCATAGGCTGTCCGAATAGGAACACATTTTTACCAGAGAAACTATGACGTATCACTGCTAATTTTCATTTTATTAGCAGACCCATTTTTTCCCTGACACGTTTCCCAAACATCCGTTTAAAAAAAAAGGATCTAAACCTGGGTATTATTAATTTGGGGTCACTGCAACACAGGAGACCCAAATCAGTATCTAATCAGTTACATCCAAGCACATCCCTGAGCACACCCTCCTCAGCATGAGTCCCACGTGAGGCATCACGAGGCAGTGGGTTTAACTCTATT
The DNA here is from genome assembly GCF_047370975.1 of Nipponia nippon. Taxonomy (NCBI): domain Eukaryota; kingdom Metazoa; phylum Chordata; class Aves; order Pelecaniformes; family Threskiornithidae; genus Nipponia; species Nipponia nippon. The sequence continues at coordinate 25,163,260 of NW_028262369.1, read as the reverse complement.
TTGCCTCATTCCTGTAAATAATCTGAGTGACTCGTTTTCTGAGTGTCCAGCACCCACGCCTGAAACGGACAGCCTTGAGCATGCCTGTAAGGGTGATGCTTTTCTGAGTGCTGGGTTCAGGGCACCCTAAGAGAGGCAGGGAGAGAGATCTGCCTTCCAGAAGATGTTCAGATACCACACAGATTGACAGTGGATAAAAACCTGATAGGCAGCCATTTGTTGCTATTAATGTTTAATTAAGAGCAGACATTATTAGCTTTGTGTCAGAAAACCAACAAGTCTTCTCTGCATGGATGGAAATTCTGAGTTTGTTGATGAATAAACAATTCATAAATGAATGCAGAGTTCCTAAAAGGGAACGCTGTCTGGGAAATGCTGTTCCTAAGGCCTGAAGAAAACAACATGGGTCTGATTTCCATTCCTTCTTAATCCTCCTCTAATATTTATGCTGGGATAGATAGAAAGACAGCTGGATCTGCTTTTGGGTTTTTACAGAAATCTCTAACTGATTATACATCAAAAAATACAACCCCATCCTTTTTTTTCATAGAAAGTCATCAGACTTAGCAGCATTTAGCTGGGTCTCCTGACTGCTCATAAATATAAATAACCTGAGTCCAAATCTTCACTTCCTTTTTTTATTGTTCCATTATTTATTTTTTAAATAACATTAACCTGCTCCGTCTACATTCTTATTTTCAGTATTCAATTTACTTTGGTCAAATAGACACTCAGATGAACTTTGTACCTAACTCATGTACTTCAGAAAGAAGATATCATGCAGCCATTGTATTTTGGAACAGGGTTAGAATTGGGTAAAGCTCTTGTGAGATGGATGAAAATATTCCTGAATGCATATAAAGGACTTCCAAAAAGCCAATAAATACAGTAATATTGCAGCCCCCTACAACAAAATGACATGGCTGGAAAATGATCTCAAGAAACAATTTTCATGCCAGTGTAAGACTTATTAATGAAGAAGAGTGCACCGTTAAAGAGAATGAAGGGAAGGAAATGCATTGGCATTACATTTCAGTAACCGGGGACCCTCTGGAACTGGAACTTCAAAATAGGATTTCTTAAAAGCTTTTTCTTTCCTAAATTCCCTTTGCAGAAGCCTGCTTATTCTTTCATAATCACTTCAAAGCAATCCCCAGCCTTGCAATAAAGTAAATTCAAAGCAATTAGAGAGTAGATCTACACAGCAAGACCAAACAGTTTTTATAGAGGTTTTCTGTAAAGTGGTTCTGCATACATTTTCCTTGGAACGACATTATTTGTATAAAGAAGTAGAGGTATATTTTATGAAGGAAAGAAAATACAAAATAAATTTATGACAGCAAATAGAAACACTGCATCTCTGGAGTATGATATTATATTGCAGTTTGCAAGCACAACCAATATAGCATTGCCCTGCTACATTCATACATTTTAGTGAACAATAACAGAGAGGGGAAAAAAGAAAAGAAAGGAGTCTTCCGCAACGTGCTACAATAAAAGCCACCACGTACTACAATAACAAGCTACATATGTTCAAGAATAAACAGATCGACTTTGCGTTTTCCTGCCCCGTCTCCCCAGCGGCCTTGCTTTGCTACCTTGCCAATTGACGTTTTCATGAAGACAACCCTGTGAAATGTAAAACCGCTTCTTCCCTTACACCAGTGAGGCTGTTGCTATAAGAGGAGCTGAGCTGTGCTGAACTGAGATGTGGTTATTTCATTGTGATGCAAATAAATGTAACAATTAAGAATATAATTTTGGAAGATGTCAGTGGCATAATTACTCATATGGCTTCCAGCCAATTAAGCAGTAGGTGAATTAGCCCATTTAATTGGGTTTGGAATTTCAGCGCAAGGTGTTTTATGCTTTGTATTCTGTCAACATTTTGCTGAACTATACGTTAATAATTCTGATTGCTCTCGAAATAACATCTGGGCAAATTTGGTCTGGAGTACAAGAAACCACTGCTTGAAAGGTTGCATACACCTGTGATCCCAGTTGTGCGAGCAGATTGACTCCGACAAAAGCTCCATTCAAGGAAGATGGAAGTCTCGATTTGCTTGTAAGCCCATTAAACACACTGAATGGCCATGAAGATGAAACAAGGAAGCGCTTTAGGACTCTGCAGTTAGAAATCTTAGAGCAGAAATGGCAACAATAAAAGAACAACACAAAGTGATTATTCCCAGTATAAAAAGACAAGCTTATAACATCAACTGAAGAGGAAAAAGAAAAAAAAAGTGTCATATCTCTTGCTTGGGAGACTGCTGTGATTCAGCTAATCTCCTCTATTAGCAGATGATCACAATACACAATAGTCCTCAGTAAGATGCGAAAAGAGAGGCACTCATGGGTTAGGGGAGAAGCTAACACAGCTACCCTAAGGAAGCACAAAATAGACACACTAACATTAAGACTGAAGATTACACTGTTAATGACAATAACAGCATACAAATGAACCCTCCTTCATAGGAAAAGATTAGTTTGAGAACTAAAACCCCTCATTTAAAAAGGGACTGATGAAACTGAGAGCCAAACTAATATGGCAGCAAACGCCTATTAGCCACAAGAAACGAGAGTACAGGACCTAGATGAGATGTTCTTTTTACAGCAGGAGCTGGTTCTTTTTATTTTACTTTCACGTTGTCATTCCCTAAAACTAAGAGGATCCTTGGGTGTGATTAGCACCTCTGATTGAAATTCAGTTACTGTTGACTCAACCCCAGTTGAGTCCTTTTATCCTGCAGACTTCATTTTTGAGAAATTCTAAGAGTAAGTAACAGCTTTGAGTTAGGAAACCTCTGTTTGAGAGATCAGCCTACCATCACTCCTTGCTGAAAACAAAGCAGTGGAAAGGAGGAGCAATACTGAATGTTTTTATTTTCACATGCACAGCAAGACTGGAATCCCAGGGATGCTTTCAGGGGAATTACTGCATCGGAGCTGGATTGCTTTGTCCATTTTGTACAGCTTCAGACTCCTTGCAAGGATTCCTTGTACTTCCTAACATCACGGAAGAGAAAGCAGTGGTATAGGTACACATCTTCTCTGTTCATCGGTAATACTCTGCACAATTAGAAACTCACCTATGTAACTCAAGAAAAGTCAGAGGTTGGACTCTGCTGCACGGTGTTTGCAGAGCTGGGGAACAGTCCGCAGGAGTTAAACCTGTAAAATGCAAGTCTGAGATCTGGACTGCAGTCTTGGATTCGTCTACTTCTGTATTTAACGCCTTACTCAAACAAGTTGTTACATCCCTCCACGCCTCATTCTTCCCACTTAGAATATCAGAATAAATCAGTGACTTGTATTTCAAAAGGATTTTGAGATCTTTGCATGTAGTATGCTCTGTAGCATTATTGTTATTTATAATTAACAGCAGGGTTACTCCATGATTAATAACACTTAGCAGTAGCGCTTTTCATCTTCAAACCACTTTCTGAGCATTAATTAACTTCAGGCTTCTGTTATTCAGAACATCTTTCTTTTTCCTATTCTGCTTCCCTCAATTCCCTGCGTTACAGGGGTAACAGGGAAAACCACGTGAGCTTCAAGCAACTTGATCCTTAATATTTAACTTTACAGGGGCACTTCAGAATTTTCACAGTGAAAATTGGTTCTACTTTGACAAATTTTCTCCAAGGTGTCTTTGTAAGACACCAGAGTGGATCCACACTGCCCCTTTTAATCGGGACTGTGCAAACTGGGTAGCATACAAACAGCTTTTCTATGAGTTTCTCACCTGCCTGACCACTGCCCCCTTTCTCCTTGCTGCAATGTGGAATTATCAGAGACTGCTGAGGGGTGCTCAGGAGCTCTCAAAACATCTCAGTGGTCAGTGCAATGGGAACTGAGAAGAAACATGCATTTTCTTCAGTCTGCACTTTATCTCATCCAGAATTTCATTCCAGCAGCAACACCTCAAGGCAGCTGGTCCCATTTTTTTCTTGAATAGCCATTTCTCAGCTACAAAATATAGCACATAGTCCATTTTTAGTTAAAGACTTCTTACTCACTAATGTATTTTATATCTTGGCATCTGCAAGGTAAGGAAACACACAATACCCCTCTCTTCTTCACGATGAGCTGGTCAGCAGTGAGCAACAGGACCCTGCTTTAGTTCCTCTCCTGCCAGCTGGATCAGACCATCCTGCCCATTTTACCTGCTTTGGATGTAACCAGCATTGCATCTGGCACACTTGTTGATTTATACAAGCCATCATTCAAGGTGGGCTTTACCAGCATGACATGCTTGTCTGTAATTGTCTTTGTGACTGTTCATGAACATAAATGTGTTCATATCGATGCATTATTTTGCTGACTATATTGGTCTGGGGTTCACAGTCTTTAGATATATATTTAATTAGCCTCCTGTGTGTTTCAATGGCAGTCTTTTCTTCTAAAGTTAAACATGCAATTAGTGGAAAATTGTTTAGCTATTCCAGGGGACTCCTAGACACCTGGGTTTTCAACAGGTTGACTTACCCAGGGCTCTTCCTCACTTCCAGCCATCAATAACATGCACTTACAGTGAAAGAAATCATTCACAGTGGTGTCCCGTTTGGTAACTGCTATCTTGGACCATTATATTGGCTCCTAGTGTCCTCAGAGCAAAGGTTGCTCTCACCTTTGGAAGAGAAACTGAAAAGAAAGGGGCCATGGGGGAAAATGAATCTATATAAATACAATAGGAAAAAAAAATAACAAGCTGTTCTCTGCTGCTCTGCATCTCCTTATGAGAAAGAGCCTGTTACTCTACTGGCTCAACAGGCTATCCTAGGCAACCTTGCTGCTGTAAAGAAAGAATGAACGACATCAAAGAAATGTAGATCCCTTACTGAATCATTTTGGCTTGCTATCCTTTGGCTCTTACACTGTGGGGTTTGGACTAGTTATTTATTGAAGGGACACTGATTCATTTTAATTTACTTGCCAAAGTGGTCAGCATCTAATGTAAATCAATACAAACCCTATTTATTAGGTCCAACTTTGCAAATTGCCAACTCCCTACAAATTCCTTTGCATCCCTGTACTCTACCGAGAGAGAAGCAATGGACTCAACCACCAGATGCAATTAGAAATTCAGCTACACATGTATCTGTGTACACTGGAGTATGCCTTTCCTGTACAGCTTCATCATGAAATGGGGTTTTTGCATCATCAAGATTGTATATATGTGTAAAGGGAATGCATTAGCTTGCAATGAAGTATGGTTGCAGTTCATGTAATTTTATCTCATTCATCATACTAAAAGCACAGTTATTTATTCTAGGACTTCCATTTTTAAAAATGTAAAATCTATAACAGCAAAAATCCCCAATCAGTGAACTTATCCACACTTATGCATGATCACAAGAAAAGAAGGCATTACAAGTGCTAGACTAATTATGCCTTCTCAGCATATATTTGGCCCTGGAGGTAAAGATAACATAAATTCTTTATTGTGTTCTATTTTAACGTCCAAAGATCAGCATATTCCACCACTTTTATACATTACAGAGTTTCCAGCATACTCTGCATTTAAAATCCAAAAGTGGAATGTATATATTGTTGATTTTAAACAAGAAAATGCTGTTTGCAAACTGACAGAAGTATCTCACCCAATACATTGTATTAATGTCCAGAGAAAGAAATCATGTAACCAGCTGCTGGAATAACAGCCAAACATCCTAGACTACTGCACCATATAATTCAATTGATTGCCCTGAGAAACAATAATATAGTTATAATACTTCTACTAGCTTGATCCCCAGGGGAGCAAATTTACTCTGGTCTCCCTAACTGGCTGATAACATATTTAAATGCCAGTCAGTCACTAATCCGTTGCTGCTCCATCCTCTGAGAGCTGCTTTATTGAACACTGTAATTGCCTGGATGTTGTTTTTCATTTCTGTAGCTGTTGCTGTTAATTAAATATTTCATAGAAAGCTCTCTCTGACATTTCTTACTGCATTCTTGAATATCTGATAAGATATACACGCTGAATATTTGTACCTGCTGCTCTCTGCTGATACTCTTGTCCTAGATTCAAACCCCCAAAACACTGAAGAAATGACATACTTCTGGTGAAATTAGGACTCACACTGTTAAAGGGCTGAGGGGATCTGGATGAAATAGAGGCGTATGCCATATCTGTTAGATTGCAGATGTCAGCTAAAGCAGGATGTACATCTGGACTACAAGATTTACCTTCCTTCTCCCCGTATACACGCAGTGGACACGGGCACTCACTTCAGTAGTGGCAGGATTGATTTTCTGGAGTCAAACGTGAGTAGCAAATGTCAGTCCGGCCTTTCTTAATGCAAAAAATCTTGAAGGCAAATAAGGTTCAGAATTAGTTGATTTTATGTATGCCACAATACAAGAGAAAGGTAGCACGAAGAGGCCTTACAGCAGCTTATGGGGATGGCAGGTGGGGGTCCCTCTTAACACTGTCTGTAAAGGAAGAATGAAGGGATAGATCCAGCTGTAGACATTCAATGCCCAGTGACACAGGAGTGTTGACAGGTTAAGATTGAGTTGGGGATCCGAAAACATCAGGAACTTTAACACTTGAGATACAGTACTGTTGTTTTCACACTGTACTCTAACGACTATGGCTGCCAAATTAACAAGACTGTTAATGAAAAGAAACTACTGTTAATGCTCTGAATTAAGTTGTCCAATGGTGTCTGACAAATAAGGCTGGAGCAGTAACAAAGGATCTATCGGAGGCAGATGTGGATACACACGTAATATACATGTCGTGTAATTATACGCATTTACATACAGAGTGTGCATCCACTGGAACACAGTGTGTGTATGTACACACATATACCTGTCTATCTAAATAAATATCTGTATTAGTTAAGCATTTAATTAACACAATTTTAAACTGCAATTCAGATGTTTTAAATGTTTAAACAATAAGGATGAAATCCCAGCGCTACTAAGGTATTTGATAAAGCCTCTATTAAGTTCAGGGGAACACAACATTTTATTGGTTTTTCTATTAATTGGTTTAATGCCACCAGTATGATTGTGATCTATCACACTTAGAAACTAAGACACTGCATGGACAATCTAAGGAACAGTCCTTTCGGAGCTCTTTATTACCAGCTCCTGTATGTCCTCTCAGCAAATAGAAAACATTGGTGTACTCCAAAAGTCCCAGAGACAAGGATGCTGGGATGCCAACAGCTCAATGCAATCAATATAGAAGAGTGTATGCTGTGGAAAATTCAGATAAGGAATAAAAAAATTATTTCTGGGACATTATTTTGGAAAGCCCTGCATGCAATTACTTTGACAGCACATCTGCTGGATCATTCCTCTGTACTCCTTGTTTTGAGGCTGGTATTTCAACTTACTGTTCCAGGGCCTTCCCATGGTCTATTGCACTGATATTCCTGTAGTCGGTCAATTCAACAAGAAGTCCAGCCTCACCCCAGTCGTCAGGCTGTTCCACAGCATGGCTCTGTCTTTAACATGATCTGGTTCAAAACTATCTCCCTTTTAAAAAGAAACCATACAACCCTCTTCATCCCATTATCCTGGACTATGTAAAATTGGTAGTTCACTCCTCATTGAAAACGAGTCAGAACTGAGTGACCTGGGCACATATAAACAAGTCACCAGCCGTGCACTGAGATACAGAGAAGCACACTAAACTTTTTTCACTGCAAATCAAAACTAAGCTGAACTATTTTGGTTCTGCTATAGGCTAAAAGCTTGCACAAAGACACTTCTGCTCAGCTGACAAGAGGTAACTTCATTATTAGCGCGAGCCCAAGCCACAGGACTGAACGTCTTTTAACATTTTTGAAAACTCTCAGCTGTCTCCTTCTCTACCTTTGTCAACTCCCCATCAATAAGGAGACAAGGGCAACAGATGATGCTTCCCACCACCCTTCTAACCACAGGACAATGTTTCCTTCTAGGTTCTGCCATACAGTCGAATGATCTTTTATCTCTTTGGCTTAGCGATACCATCTTTTATGAAACCTAATATGAAAACATCGGTTTTCTCTTTGACCCTACCTTGCAAGCTCTTGTTTCAGTTATGATTTTAATTCATGCACCACTCCATGCCTGTACTCTGCTCTAATTTAGACCACATACTTTCTGCTGTGTAATTCTACAATGTAGTTGGAGATACTCGAAAATGAAATAACCCGTACAAAATAAAGTTGCATTGCATGGCCTGAAGAGCTCTTGTTTCACCTGCTCTAAGTAGGCAGGTACCCACTCCCCTGGATAGACCACAGTATCAAAATTCAGTTGTGTCCCTTAACATCTTCCTTCAGTTGCAAGTAAAAACTTCCTCCTGCTGAAAATACATAGGGAAATTCCCCATGGGATACAGCATGTTTCCCTAAGAGGATCCATGGGGACAAACATTAGAGCAACAATTAGAGATCTGGCTTCCCTCCTCCACATATGGGAAATGCACGGAGGAAGGGAATATGGCTGGGAAATACTTTCTGTGCTTCACTTGAGCTTTCTCTCGAATCCAGAGTGTGTTTAGGAGGGAGTGTTACTTTAGATCAAGAGAGGGTGACAGGAAAGGGAAGACCGTGCACACGCTGCTGTTTCCGCCTTCCCACGCAGCATCTCTACAGCTCTCCAGGGAGACGAGTAGCGAACGACCACATATACTCTATTGCTTCTCTTTGGTTTATTTGTCACTCTTTGTAGGTTTATAGTTAGCTCCTGCTGGTAGCCCCTTATTTCTGTCTAGTTAAGGGAGAATATGGTGGTGTATTCTTTCAAAAAAGAAATGTTTTCCTTTACTGCACTGCAGGTGACAATCCCCTGGTGTCTAGCAATGCTGGCAGTAGATGACTTGGAGATTTTTCAACAGTCAGAAATCCTTCTGGAGAGACCCTTTTTAGTTTTCCTTTCCGAGTTTAACCTGCCATGTTTCTAATATGATTATGACTCTCAGTTCCCTGCCAGAGTGACAGCATGAGACAAGTGGGATTTGGCAATGATGTAGGAGGATGAACGGTGGCGAAATCAGGGAGTGTAAGACCAAAGTATCAGGGTCCTTTGCATTCAAAGGAGCAGCATTTACATTTCCCAGTGACCACTGCACGAGCATACTGACAGCTACGAACTGCCAGATAACAACAGATTTGTTACAGACCTCTGGGCCAAGAATTAAGGGGAAGAATTAATTCTGCTCCTTCTATTTAAAGAGTAAGTGAACACACAAGCAAGCAAGCAGAAAATCTAGTGGAAAGAACGCATACGATCACGTATCAAGAAAGAAGGTATTTACAAGCTGACAAGAGCAACATACAAAGATTCTTAAACTACAGATTTCTTTTTGTAAAATAAAAATAACTGAAGATAAAGATTTTAACCCCATTTTGAGGCTGGCAAGTATTCTTAAGCCTTATGAAAGCTTCCTGGGCTGGATCTGCAAGCCTAAATTATATGGTGATTTTAAAGCCAGATTAATTATTTCAAGCAGTCTTCCTCCCCCTGCCCCCGAAATCAGAAATGCAAACAGAGGTGGACTAGAACATTCCCAAATTTGTGTTAAACATATGAAACTGTTTCAACCCACCAAACAGCTCATGTTCTAAAAAAGTAAAAATTCTTACATTAATATTTCAAATTTTTAAACAAGAAATGAATTTTCAAGGTTCCTTTAAGTACATACTAAAAATTCTTCCTCTAGGATTTTCATTTTTGTAAGCAATGAGAAAGTGTTTCCTTTAGGTTTAAACAAAAAATATTTTAAAATAAATAGCAGAATAAAACAGTTGAAGCCCTAGACAGGGGTCTTGACCCTGGATAAGCAAATTTGTCACCCCCTAGGCTAAAAGTATCAATTCTTCCAACACTTCAGGAAGGTGACAGCAAGAAGGCGCCCTCCACGTTCTCCCTTCCCTGTCCCAGCCAGCCGCCTGAACGCAGGTCTCCAGAAGAGACCGAGTGGCACTTGTTTTATGTTAACCTCAGTGGCTCAAGTGGCCAGTTTTCTACAAATATTCAAATCCAGTAATTATCATCATAACAACTCTGTATTGTCCTTGATTTGTGTTTTAATCTCTGTAATTAAAGTGTCTAGCTGCCACAGCAACAGACGCTCTAGAAGCATGTCTGCTGTATAATCATAATATTAATTAAAACCACAAAGTATCTACACAATAAGGAAAGAAGTAGATGGCATAGGAGACCGACGGCTTTAAAAAATAATTTATAGAACCTTTCACATCAGTGTGTCTCATTCAATGTAGCTCAGGCAAGGAGCAGGTGCTTTTCCTGCAGCCATACCCTAGGTACGACCAGAGTTTGGAGGGTCTCACTCTAGCTCCCTGCAGGTAAGTATTCACATCCCCAAGTAATCAGTAGACTGGCCCCTTGTGGACACTTTCAGCAAAGTAACTAAAACCCACACAATACAGAAAATTAATAAATTCTCTCATCCTGAGAGGGAGCCTTTTCAGAGATTAAGGCATTTGTGTTGCCCATGCTAAATGTTATTTGCCAAGCAGAGGAAGGTGCAAGCAGGCACCTCCACTAGGACAAAGCACCTTCCTCAAAGATCCTACAGAGCTGTAATTAGCCTGATTTTTCCCAAAGCAAATTCAAGGAGCATATTCACCTAACTCCAGGGTGCCTTGCTCACACAGCGACATCATCTACTTCTCTCAGGACCTCTAGGTCTATAGTGAACGGCACACGGAAGGATGAAGATTGGGTACTTGTCCTACAAGAACTGTCAAACTGCGGGGAAATTTTCTTGCCCAACCCAACTGATGGGGTGTGTGCACACAAAATCAGGTTGCTGGGCTGTAATCCTAGGCACCACTGAAAGGATGTCTCTTCCCCCAGTTGTTTTTGGGGGTGAAGTAACCAAAACTGTGGAAGAGACCCCCTCAAAAAGAAATTATGAGAATATGGGCTGTAGGAGCAGGTAAGCAGGTAAGTAGAGGGGGAAGGTTCAATAAGACCCCTTTTTGTTTCTAATCAGCAGCAACTACAGCGGAGAAACCAGCTGTGAAGTTGTCAGATCTGCTGATGATACACAGCGATGGGGGACAGTCAATACAGAGCCAAGCAGCACGGGAACTTCAAAGGGAAACCACATTCGCTGTGTAATTGGAGTGAAACACGGCAAAGAGAAGGGAATAGAGAAGGATACCTGCTGGTGAAACCTGGGGCTTTGTGGAGGGGAGGTTGTTTTGTTTTGTTTCAAGTAGTAAAAGGAAAGGTAATGGCAAGAAGAAACATTTGTAAAAAAGCAGAGTGGAGTCTGGATAACGGTGAGAGTGCATGAAACACGGGAGCAAAGGTTAGCCCCAGCTTTGGACAAAAAGACTGTTCTGGACAGAGACCCTTAAACAACACCTGCAGGCAAACTCCTCTCAATCGCACATGGATGATGGGGATGGGAATCAGATGTAGAGGAGGGAAAGGTAAAGGAAGATTAAAAAACAGTTTTACTAATTAATATATTCTGCATTAGGTGGGCTAAGGCAGTACTTGAAAAAAGTTTATTGAAAAAGATATTTATCTCTTAAACTAATTTTTCAGCTTTGAGATCTTGGTAATGTTATAGCAGCTGGCAATCCTGTTTTAAGCTACTGTTTGCTAGCGACATTGAAAAACTCAAGGATTTTCTTTTATCGGTAAAAAGAACTGACATAATGTTTCAAATTCTTACATGGGTATCTATTAGCTGGAACAACTGGAATAAGTCATTAAATTATTATGCAATAATTAGCCCTTACAGTCAGTAAAGACTTCAAAGCTCTCTACAGAGGTTGTACCTCATAGCCAGGAAAGCAGGGACAGCAAGAAGCCAAGTTGCATCCGACAACACTGCAAATCAATGGAATCACCAAGGCCAGAGCTTGGATCTCCTGACCGCCCAGAGCAGCCCTGCACACACTGCACTGTATCACCTCTCGAGCCTAGATACTTTGCTGTCCCCTCTTGCTGCAGCCACAAGAAGGTTATCGCTGGCTATCGAGTTTGTTCAATGCAAGCTGCTGCTTGCGGTGAAGAAGGGCTTGCGAATAACCCATTTTTTACTTTTTGTGCATGGTATATGGGAGCTTGGGGCTGATTTTAACCTGTTTGAATATATTCAGTAAAGCAGCCAGTGCTTTAACTATCAAGTTAATATCAAGTCTTGGCACATTAATTCCTGGCTTGATCTGATCTGGTGTGCAATGCCATCTCTAATCTAGTTGTTTTCCTCACTATGGCAAAATTTACTGCAAAGATTTAGCTTAAACATATGTAATGTATATAACGGTCGTCTCTCTGATATGAACTGTAGTTTGTAACACAGCCAAATGCTTTTGTTGACTTTCCTTTTCCACAATCCTCAGAAATAACAGTTTATGATAGTAAAACTTTGTACCTCCTCCTTACGACTCGCAAAGCACTGGGCAAATACAACGGAAGTGTGGGAGTGACAACAGGTTTTACCAAACTTACAGCTAGTCAGGGTGAGATGGAGTTTAATATTAAGTTTAACATGAAAATAAAGCTGATACTATCCAAAGATGGACACCTGCATTTCTGTTAGATACCTACACTACTGGAAGAAAGGGAGCTGGCAGTGTAACTTGGGGGCCTGTTTTCTAAGGCTGAAAAAGCACAGGCAGAAGACTTGAACCCGGAACTCGAGATGGATCCATGGCACTACAGTAAAGCACATTCATGGAAATATCTCAGTCCTTGCGGAATGAGAAATGAGGTGCTGCTGGGACAAATTAGTTAACATGTGAGGAGCTTGCGCTTGTCATTTACTACTGCCAAAGAGTAATGTTATCCCTTTTGAATCAAATAATCTCAGACATAATTCCAGCAAGAAAGATGATCTCATGAGGAACTCCGAAGTCCCTTTAAAACATCCTATTTATTTACAAGCTTTATTTCTATGGGCACAGAAACAGAAGACACCACCTTATTGCTCTTCTGCCAGCCAGGATGTAACCCAAATATTTACTCTTGGCTTTTCTCTCACCACAGCCCCTTGGTTTTTAGTGTCACTGATTCATCTGGTTGTCCCCAAAACACAGTCCCACTCAGTCCCAGATCATCAGTGATGTAATTCTTGTATTTGGTGCATCAGTCCCTTGGAAATCCTCACTTTGCAGAGCATGCTTCTGCTACTGCAGTGCTGTGCACTACTATGTTTTAGGAAAGGGCCTTCCGTTATTTCAGCTCTTAATAAGCAAAACAGCAACGAGGGTGGCCAGCATTTTGTGTTACAAGTGTAAGAAGGTTCAGTAAAACCCATAACCCTTCCCAGAGATAAGCAATACTCCATAGCTCAGCAGAGTGTGAGAAGCTGAGCAGCAGGAGGGCTGGCATGCACCCTGATCAAGACAAACAGCAGAAATAGTATTTGTTCACAAGGAGGAACCAAAATAGATCCTAAACTGGATCCAGACCTGCCTACGACAGCTCCATCAAAAACAACCAAAGAAGGTTTTAAATGAAATTTCCAGCTATTTTAATAATTTCCCCCTCCCCACACAATTGTTTTCCCCATTTACTACTCTCTACCATACATGTGCACAAAAACCAATGCCAAGAGCTCTCCTTTCTCTTTCATCTCCTTTGCTCTTTCCTCTGGATCCCCTGGCTCCTCTTCTCAGCAACCCTTTTCCAGCTAAGGAGGATGTAAGCAGCACACAGCACTTGCTAAAAGTGGTCTTCCTTTGTCAGCTGATGAAAAACTTATCCCTTTTTCTGATGGTTGCTTTGAGTAAGCCTGTTACCCTTCGATTGACTCAGGCTTCTCACAGGAAGCAGAAGACCTAACTGACCAGCAGGGAGAGGAGACAAGAAAGTCTCTTGGTAGTAGCTAAACAGAAAAGATGGAGGGTCCTAAAAGGAAACTGGATTTGACACTGAAAACTGTGAACAAGACAGACGTGGCCCAGAAGAAAGAGCATGCTCTCTGCAACCTGGAAGTGCAGTAGCCCCTTGGTCCTGAGATGAAAGACTTCGGGGAAAGAGAGGAAGTCATCATTATGGCTGCTGTCACCACTTAAAAGCCAGAAAAATAGGATGGCTGCATTCAGCACTGTGCATCGCAGATGCACTTGTCAAGCTGGATCATCTCGTCCCATTGTCCAGCTGGGCTCAGGCTGGTGACTATTCAGAGAAGCTATCTGGGAAACGCAGACCCTGCCCAAACCTTTCAGCGAGAGCCTGCATTGCACAGCAGCACGTCCTCCTTGCAGCTCAGGCAAAGGCTCTGTCCTTCTCCTAGGACGGATGACAGTTTTGAGAGGTTTCTATCAGTAGGTCGCTCAAAGCTTGAGTACAGATTCAAGAAGAGCAATCTACTCCATGAAAGTAATTTCATCACAGCAGTGGGAACATGCAATTAATGGCATGAAGCAGACCTGAATTTAATCTGGAGTCGAAATTAAACATGCCACTTTGACTGAGCGTAGGTTGCTATTGCTGCTCTCTTTGTCATTTAAATTTCACAAGCAGTTTTTTCAACAAACCATCTACTCATCTCTGGTGTTCAGTTTACCACCCTTTCCACACATTTGCTTCTGGAAATACTTACATGCCTAAGTCTACAGAACCGATTTAAATATTCCTGCCTTTGGGCCACTTCCTTGCACCTACAGCTGCAATCATGCGTATTTGCACTGACAATTTAATCACATTGCACTGATTTGTCATAAGCGATCGCTTACTGTTACTAATAATGTTCTCATTGATTGGTTTGAATGGAACAATTGACAGTGATTGAAGGTCAGGCTGACATGGACAAGCTGAAACATCAGTAAAATTATACAGGTTTTCTTTCCACACATGTGCCATAAATTATTTTGAAGGTGATTCATATGAGCTTACAATGAAGTCTAAGAGTATAATTCTCTTTCATTACTATGCAAATTATGCAAAAAAATCATCTAAGATCTAGTGCTATTGATGATATACTGCTTTATCTTCTTTTTCCTCTGACAATTCACATCTGCAGCATACAGAAGTTAGATTATTATCTATGCCATTATTAACTCAATTTACTTTTCAAGGTGGTAGTTGTGTTTTTTCTTAAAGCAGCTATTTTGACATACTGTACTTAGAAGCTGTGGAATTCAAAGCCAAAAGACAACGATGACTTCAACTTTCTTCACACACTTTCAAGGCAGTGTTTAAAACTTTCAAAGTCTGATGGGTAACCAATATAATTATACTAAACTTGGAAAGAAAACAGATGGCATAAACCAGGCAAATGAGATATATACCAGAAATAGTTATCAACTGAAAGAATAATGCAGCAATGTTGGGGTTTTTTTTAAGATGCTTTCTGAAATAGATTCACCATCATATATTATTTTCCACTTATGGGCTCGAGCCTGAGCATGTTCAGCATCTACTGAATTACCTGAGAAGAGATCTTGTGTTTTACAGCTGTAGTCTAAACTACAGTATCATTATTTTCTTTAAGTAACATCCAGACATTTTAAGAATCAGTATCACAGATTACTTACCAAGCAGCAAATCCCAGTGTGCCCTCTGCACAAGTCACTTCTCAAAATAAAGTTGTCACAACTATCCATTAGAACAGATCGTGCTTTATGTTAATCTTTCATGGGGTAATATGCTTTGACCATATCTAGTGCAACTGCAGAACTCAAACAATGTGATTTACTAAAGACCATACTCAAAAAAGGCTATAGGGAGTAGACCAAAAATCAAAAGGAGGAACAAAACCAAAACCCCCTTTATTCAAAATGCTTTTGCCCCTCTTCAAACAAATAAAGACAGGACCTAAAAGTTGCAAATTTAAGTAAAATGGAATTTAAATCTCATATGGATATATATATGAATGTACAGAAAAATGTCATTGGCCCAAGCATAGTTCTCTTCTGCAGGAACAGTCTCCCTTAGGATATACCACATTTCAGCAACAGAGATTTTGAAGTGTGGCTTCTATTAACTAAGATCAATTGTGAGAAACATCACTGTGATAATGAACTTCTGTTTAGTTCATCCATGTTATCCTATCTTCATCTGCATTTTGAGGGTGCAGCTGAGATTTTGTCAAAAGGGAATTCTTCACTTAAGTCCTTATTTTGACATGTTAGAACATGTACTTCACACAGTTTCCAAAGACTGCCCCCCATTTTATAGTTCCTTGCTTTCACCCCTTAAGCCTTGGTGGACAAACGGTACCGTGGGACTAGAAAACTACTAACCCTCTACAAACACTGAGTGAATATGAAATGCCAAAAGAGAGAATCCTGTGCACAAAACCAAACAGTGAGTCACATTGCACGGACAGGAGAATAAAGGTGCCAAATGGCGAGTTACCCTCACTCCACCCCAGCACAGAGCAAGGGCACAGCAGGTGAGGCTGGCTAGAGGAGTTTGATCAGGTATGGCCAACACATTTCACATGGCAATCACAACAAGAAAAAATAACATTAGTCTGTTGACAGACACTACCCAAACCGGAAAGAGGCTCCATTCATCAGATAATTTGTTTATTGTGAACAATTATGGGAGATCACCAGTACTGCTGGTTGAAGGCTGCCAAGCTACTGCTCCAGTGAATGAAAAAACCTAAGTACTATTGCATGAGGAACCAACCTGCTTTCTGCAAGCAAACACAGTCTACAAAAACCAGCACAACATTGGTGCCTTCTGCTCATCTTCAAAACACACTAAACATTTGAAGGAAGAGATACATCTGAGTGCTACGTTAACTGTTGTGATTTTGTCCTTGTTGGAAGGACATTTCTTTGTTTATTAAAAGAATAGTTACTAGTATTTTAAGTGTTTTTTTTTTTAAATAAAGCTTGCTTCCTATCAAGTGTCCTAGCTTTTATTTCAGAGTCGAGTCTGACCCGCTTAAGCAAAAAAACTGACTTCAGTTATGAGCTTTGCCTCAGTAAGGACCACTGCTTTCAGTCCTGAATTATTTAAAGCTGAGAAACTGCAGCTTGGGAGCATTTTACAAAGCTTTTGAAATTATGAAAGAGGTAGAAGAAACACCTCGCCCAAAACACTGCTCTTAAAGATTCTTACTAACCCCCAAAGCTACCGTTGTGTTAGCAGCCTAGGAAGGCAACCTTTTCCTCTAAAATATCACCCAGCACCCACAAATTTTCATTTAGTTAACAGTGTTTTCCATGGTATTTTAATGTGCTCATGCATGGCTGTCGATTGTCTCAGCCTTGCTGAGATTGCTTCAGGGGCAGCTACTGACATCTGATACCAAGGACAATTTCTGGAGCAAGGAAGATTGTTTTTTTTCCCCGAGGATCTACATTCCTTCCAGGAACGAGTTGAGTTTGTAGGCTTAAAAAGCAGCATGCCAATTCTGCTGATCTGGGACAGCACATGAAGGTAACTTGTACGTACTCTCAGTTCCCCAGGGTTAGTTCCCCGCTTGGGAACTAACATACATGTGATTTGCCCTTGTTCAGTGACTCCTCTGAGTCCATGAGACTGTTGTAATATTATTTATGCTTCTTAGTGATCAAAGCTTTTTTTAATCCAGCTTAGGTGTGACATCTTGGGGCCAGGTGAATAGTGGGGTGGAAAAAAAACATGTATGCACTCTGCAGCAGGTCTTATCTTCTGCAATTCAGGCTTGATTTGAGTGTGCAGTCAGATGGAATGAGCTCATTCAGTATCTCAAAGATCAAGGACTTGGTAAATCCCAAATGCGAACATGTGACCACTTTGAATAAGGATGGCTGCCTCCCTGTGCACTAAGCACAACTACATCTTCATTTGAACTCTGCTCACATACTAAACTCCATCCAGATTTAGTTTCAATTTTCCTTTTTGCCACAGGTAGAAAGTTGGCTCTCGCATACATTGCTGAGGAAGTCACAGACATTTAAAAAAGATTTCAACTATGTCCATTATGCAAATGCAATTAAGGTATATTATCTTCATTTGGTTTAAAACCTTTAAAACACCTTGAGCAACAAGCCTAATTATACTTTCTTCGTCATGTCTTGAGTTTCAAACACTCCTTGCTTTAGCGTAAAAAAAAAAAAGACTAACAAACAACCAGAAAACTTTGCCATCAATGTCTCAGATAAACAGTAGTAGTCTCTTATGCTTATTTTGCCCATTCATCCCAAGGAAATGCTTTACAAAGTGTGAAGCCAAGATCATTTTACCTACCTCTGGGATGGAATGTTGGAACAGTTTAATCACACAGCAACATCATGCAACATTTTGGGATCAGGCACGAAGAACAATACTAACTCTAATTGAAATTACTGGGGGAATTAAGGCATGCAGAATATAATTACTCATACTGGACTTTGGCCAGTGCAAACCGGAGTACAAGCCAGGACATGAAGTCCAGCCACCTAATTCCTGCCAGAAGTGCCATGAGATCTTTAATGAACACAAGTGGCAAGATCCCAGAGTGTTCCTCTGCATCCTATATAATATGGCCTTTTAAAGAGAAAATAGCCACTGAACAAGCTCCAATTTTAATGTGGCTCTAGTGCTGAATAAAAGAAAAAAATCTTGCATCATCTACTAAACACAAACAACATTCTCATAAAAATACAAGCTAAGTACTGATTTGGCAAACTTCAGTGTATTTAAGAACTGCGCACCAAGCATTATACCAAATTCTAGACAAAGTCTAATGAACCTCTTTAATCAAACTTCCCTGGGCCTGAAGAACATTGACACGATTCTTTATTGCGGAAATAAATCTGTTCTAGTGTGCTCAAACTTCTCTTCAGCCTTGTAGACAGAAGTGCATTAAGGAAAGCAGAGCAAAACCCCAGTATCTCGTATGATTGCTATGCAGTCAGACGCCCCTAGAAATAAAAGTTGTTTAGAAGTAGAGCTGTTATTTCTCCTCTCTCTCCTTGTCTGGATACAATCTCTATCACAAGTCACCGCTGCGTGTAAATGGATGTACTCCAAGAAGCTCCTTTCCCATTGTGTTTGTGATGGAGCACAGGGCTCCCTTATTTAAGCAGCCTGTTCACTTTGGGGTATATACCCCCATCGGTGGCATGGGGAGAAGCTACCAGAGGAGTAAAAGGAGTCAAGGGAAGCCCCTGGAGCTGTGCAGTTGGGACAACAGAGTCTCATCTTTGGCACTTCCAGCCCAGTTTATTGTAACCACTGCACAAGCATCACCCAGTAATTAATCAGACCGCTCTGTTTTTAAGTGGCCAGCTCTAAGGTAGGAGATGATTTTATAATAGAGAGAATGTTTGTCTGGTTTTGTAGGTGTCCTTGGGATCTAAATCTAAAAAGAGTGCTAAGCATTATTGCCATTAAGGCAACAAAACACGTCCTAGTAGCAGATACAAAGGAGTGATTCTCAAAGCACAGAAAAGCATTAAAATAAGGTCACATTCCTTAGAGTCCCATGGGATCTGAAATACAGATGCTGTGAGTAGCTAGCAACTAATTAGTTGCAAGCAACTAATACATCGCACAGCGCTAACAGATACAGATACACAAACATATCCTCTTGTACACAGACAGAGTTTGATTGTGTTTTTAAATATTTCATGTTGCAGGCCAATTATCATAAGGGAACCGATACGTAAAATTGCAGAATTCTTAATTATGCTGTGTTTTCTTCAACTCATTTCCATTTTGACCATGAAATTCTGTGCAGCCTTAAAACAATTCATCAGTTACAGTAAAATGAAATTCAATGATGGTGGGGGGTTTAATGCAAGAATAAAATCCCTGGCTGAATTCTTTGCTATGAAGCATTAAAAAAGCATATATACAAAGGGGGCTTTTTTAAATAAAATCACAGACTAGCAGGTCATTTTTGCCAATTTATATATAGCTTGCCAAACTTCTATTTTGTCTTCTCTCACATTCCACCTTCCTCCACATGAAAATATTAGCTGAATGTAGGTGGAAGTAAGCTCAGCAAAGCCCGAGGAGTGCCAGTCCTGCACAGCCCTGGCCAATGAAGCTGCCACCCCCAGGGTCCCTCAGTTCAGGGATGCCCCAACCCAGCATGTGCCATGACCCAAACTGTGCAACCAAACACCCCTTCCCAGAAGGACTCACTAGGTTGGCTTTTATTTGCAATGGAAACTATGCCATACGGTTAACTGTTAGACAAGACAGCTTTAGAAACTGCAGATACTAGCCACCTTAAAATCTTAGAGTTTAAAATGATGTGAAATACAACTGTGTGAGCAGAACGACCAAGCTTATTCCTGAGACCCCACTGCTGGCAAAGGGCAGCCAGGCTTCTCCTCCCTAGCCAGCATTCCCAAGTGCATGATGGCTCTTACTTTCCGCCTAAGCCCTCTCATTTCTTCTCCCCCTCCTCGGCACCTCCCCTTCTCACACCTCCTTTTTCATGCCTCTTTACTCGCCACTCTGCTATGCCTGAGACAATTTCTGTTGCCTTGTGTCCTTCCCCAGTGGCCTTGTTATCTTCCCATCCTCCTCCTCAAGACTCACTGTGTTCAGTCAGCTTTCCACTGAGAATCTGCACTTTGCACCCAGAAAAAGTGGATAACATTTACAAAAGGATATAAATAACTCCTGTGCTAAGGCTTTATTGACTTTCAATGGGATTTCAGATCCTTGTGGTTTTGTCTTTCTATTCTTATTGCCTCCCCCTTTTTTTTCCCCTCCCTACATCACCATTTTTTAATGGTACTGGTGTAGTTAAAGTGGAATAACATCCCTAGTATGGGATCAGCTATACATATGCTTATATTGACACAGCGGATTTCCACACAGGACAAGATACAAGCTGTGAGTATAAATCCCATACATGCCAGCTTATGTATCTGATCTGCAGTGAAAGTTGCCATAACATGGAGGGTGAAAGGAATCTGACCCGTAACAGACCAGTATATCGTTACAAAACCTGCATTTACAGGGACCCACATCATCAGTGATGGCAGGTTTTCTTCTCCCAAAACAGTGTAAAAAATAATATCCAATGCTACTTTATCAGGGTTGGAAATGGATATATTATTTACTGTTAACTGAAAAAGTTAATGGAAAATATTGCTTATATTTTTTGTTAAATATTATATGTGCCAATAATGATTTTCCATTTTCATATTACGCTGTGTCAAAAAGACAAGACTTAATCCCTCAATAAATCCACTCACAAAAAGGTCAACTGCATTTCTTTAAAAATGCAAAAAAAAAAAAAAATCTATATTTGTAACATATGCAGAGTTCCTGCTCTCTCTCTCCCTTAAACACTTCTTTAATCGCCAAACTTCAGTCACTGAAAGAGGGAGTCATCCTCTCAATATTTAGAAACCTTTAGTAGTTTTTGCTTATCCTTCCTCTGCTCTTCATCTTCACTTGCCCAAGAAACCTCTACCATCACAGGTGTCCGAGACGAACCCCACACACTGCATGAACAAGAAACGATGCAAGTACTGTACAGCTGAGTCTAAAATTGAAACCTGCATCTACATTTTACAGCCTTCAACTCTTGCAGCACTAATAACACAGCAGCTAACCCGGGTGGAATGAACACGAGAAAAGAGAAGAATTCTTTTTGCAATTTAGAAAATTATAGGATCTTTTTTCTTTTTTATGTGCAGGTTTTTTTAAGATAACTGAAATTGTTCAAGCGTAATGGAAAGTGACCTCTTTCAGGTGTATAATTTTCTGAAAACCCCTTAAAACAATAGGCTTTTCTCTTCTTCACAAAAGGTAGTTATCCCATAATTGGCATGCAGACACGGAATCGTTATTTGCCAGCAGTAGAAGTTTTCTCAAATAAATTTGGTATGTCAGGTGCAACCGTGAATCTGTCAGATGATTATTATTTATCTGTTTAGTGCTGACAGAGTGTTGTGCCCAGTATCTGCACAGAAACTGCCTTATGAAGAAAAAATTCTCATTTAGCGAAGGGCCAAAACTGGGAACCAAAATATCCAACGTCTCCTCCTAGGGCTGCCTTAGACATTTATTCTCGTCTTTAAATATGCAACTCTGCTTCAGCCTCTTATTTATTTAGAGTAAGAAACTGGTAATATTTAACACACACATAAGATTAGAGACACTTGAAATGTAATGCATTCATTGTGACCTTCAGCTGGAAGGAACTACAGAAAAACAACAAATTAATATTCTTTGCTGTACTCTCGTGCTTTCTGCTCGTAAGTAGTCTGTGCTCATGTACTTTATATAGAATTTAAGTTTGTTCATACAAAAGAGCCAATAATGGAGAAAATCAAAGCTTCACTTAATAAAACTTACTTTGATGTCACTACATTTTCCTTCCATTAACCTTTCAACTGCCATGGACGTTCTGCCTATATGCATTCATTTGTCCGGCAAAGTGGAAAATTGCTGGCAGGGTAAGATCTAAAAAGAAACCATCAGATGAGATAAAAAGAGAAGATTTATGAAAATCTGCTTCATAGATCCATGCACTAGAGCACTATAAACTGAAAACTTTGCAAATTAGAGTGTTATTTATGGCCTTCAACTTCCATGTCAGCAAAAGCCATCATACCTGTAGAGTTAAAATTCTTGGAAACAAAAGTTCACAGATCAAGCCCAGCATCAGAGATGACCACGTGAGGCACAGCACTCTTAAAATACAGTTGTGAATGTGCTGCTTTTCTTTTAATCTGATGCCTGTTATGGGATTCATGGGTGGCAAAAAATAAAAATCATGGACACACAAAAAGAAGATCCTATAATGCTCTTCATGAGATTTATAGTTGGATGTAGCTTTGCCCAATGGCATTTCCTTTGTTCTTCAGGTACTTCTCAATCTCTGTAGCCCTCATTCCTGGGTGCTGGAGTGCTCTGCCCCATAGGACATCTCTCCTGCAATGCAATGACTCCAATCTGAGCTCCACATTAGTCGATGGGAATTTTTCTCTCAGCTCAACTGGCCAGGCTCCAAGCACAGATTCATGCACAGCCCTGAAGTTGGGAAGCTGGCATTTTGGTTCAAGCCGCAATCAAATACAGTTGTTTACTAATACAACCCAATAAATCAAAGTTATACGTGCACCCCCAAATCTGCCTCCATGAATCAGTGTGATGCAATTGTAAACACTGTCTGCAGCTTCATTTTTTCCTAGGGGAGATGGTGCGCTCGTCAATGTGCTTGGCTTTTCAAGCTTGTTGCCTTCTCTGCTCAGCAGGCTGCCCTTTAACATGCTCCATCTGGCAGATCAGTGGTGACACCCTTCCCCCCCTCACGTGCCGGTAGGCTCGTAATGGCAGGCTTTGGGATGCCCTTCCTCCCATTGCTTGCCTCCAGCCAGCAGAAGAGCAGCCTGCTACTCCCTATTAATTTTCCAGTGGGGAAAAACGTCTTGGGGCTCCCTTCTGAGCACATTCTGCTGCTCATAAGCTGGCTTCTGCCTCACACAAAAATTAACTGTGCCTCCGTAGGGTTTTTAAACAAGCCTCAACCCAGTTTTTTTTTTCTCTACATGCCTCAGACCTGCTCACCTTCCAATCTACCTTCCTGATTCTTTCCAGGCAGAGGAGACAATCTACCATGGATGGGGATGGGGACACAAAATTAACCCATTTCATCTGCTACACCTGCACACCTACCACCCCAAGCTTCCGTTTGGAAAGCTTTTCTTTCTCTTTTCCAACTATTCTGCAGATTAAAAACAGGTTTACTTCCTAAATCAGCCATATCCATTTCCCATTTACCCCTTTTTAGTGTATCATCTCCAGGGTTTTCATGTTAGAGTTCATTGGCTCCATTTGCTTGTTTTCCATTAAGCAAGCAATGCTGCATCATTCACCATTTTAGTATTCAGACTCTTTATGATCCTTCTATAATAGTATTTTCCTTCCCATTTTAGCGAGGAGACATTGAATTCAACAAAGTTTTACTGAACAGAAGTGCAACAACGAACTGAACCAGGAGTTCACACATTGTAGTCCGAATCCTCACTAGCAAACCCAGCCTCATCGCATTCACAATAACTGCTTGAACACGGTGAAGATGCGTACAGAAAGACATCTAAATAGATAGCAAACAATCAACAGAAATCACTGGGATACGTAATGGAGTGAAGGGCAACCTCAGTGTGAGTTTCATATTTTTCACCCGCGGTTGACAGCTAGCACTTTCTCAAAATTACAAGGGGGAATAATTGGAAGTTTGCTCCAATTCTTTCTTCAGCCATAATAAAAGACTTTGGAAAATGGTCAAGAGCTGCGACAGGGTAGAAATAAAAGACATTGTAAGGCCAATCTTCATCTTAGAGCGTATGAAAGTGCAGGCAGCCCCGCAAAATCTCTCTGTTCACTACAGCGAAGAAGCTATGGGTAATTTATAAGGGCAACATGTTTGCCACTAAAAGCACAGAAGTTTTGAAGAACTGGCTGTTCAATATTTGGATTCAGAAAGCTGTTTCTGATATGAACTGCCCTAGTGGTAACTAATGAAAAAAAAATAAAACCTTAGCCTTCAGCCTGTCAAAGAGACAGCTGTGACCTTAATTTGCCACAGAGATCTTTGATGAGTATGAAAGTATTTCCCTCAAATATCTTAGAAGGACAGCATACTGCCTAATGAGCTAGAGGTCTCAAACCCACAGGCACCACGGTAATTACAAAGGGGTATTTAATTATCTAACCCTGGCATCTAAAGAATTAACAAACCTTGATAATGAAAGGAAACCAGAGAGGAAAGAAGAATTCATCATCTAAGCCACAAAACGCTGGGAAAATCGCTATAGAGACAGATTTCAATAGATTCATATCTGGTATTTCTAAAAGCTTACTGTGTACTAAAATGCCAGATGTTCACACATTATGGTTGTTATTACTGTTAACAGCATTAATTGGGAGAGAGAGGAAGTTAATCCAATTTAATTCAGGAAAATAAGTAGAGAAATATGTAAGAAAACAAATGGAAG
Organism: Nipponia nippon; assembly: GCF_047370975.1. Classification (NCBI taxonomy): domain Eukaryota; kingdom Metazoa; phylum Chordata; class Aves; order Pelecaniformes; family Threskiornithidae; genus Nipponia; species Nipponia nippon. Next base: position 25,138,427 of record NW_028262369.1, on the reverse strand, counting down.
TCTGTAACAAAGACAGATACCCAATATTTTGGCAATCTGCACATTTCGTACACTATTGGCACAGTCATTCCAGAAGTGGCCAAACAAGAGAAATGTCCCTCTCTAGGAATTATTTTACTTACATTTGTTCACCACAAGGAACAGCAAAATAAATAAAATAAAACAACTCTTGATGTGCAGGGCCCTGCGTGGCCGCTTCTCACAGTTCTAGCAATGATGGAGCTTCGTGCATACCTCCACATCGCTCTACTTGTGTTATTTATTTCCTTTGCAGAGAAACTTCTGCCTTCTCAATAGCAGAAAACCACTGGTTACTTGAATTTCAGCGCACCATCAAAAATAAAAGGCACCGTTACATGTAGACCCTGTCTCCTTGCAAATGTATGCAAATGCATGTGTATAACAAAGCAATTTACATCTGCCCAAAGCCTCAAAGTGAGTGTATTTGCTTTGATCAAAGCTTAAAATGGGATTTATCTGTAGGGCATAAAAACAATGTTTGCCTTAAAGAAAACAGCAATGGCTTTAGATCGCTGCAATGAGGCTGTTCTGTTCATTGTGGCATTGCTGTTTGTAATGCTGCTAAGGTTGCGTGAGCATTTCCCTTTTAATCCTCTGTATCCAGAAGCTTATAGCTTGCCAGTGAAATGTCTCTCCAACTTACACTTAGCGTGTAAGACATTAGTCTATGAGCTAGCCTTTTATTTCCTCACCAAATTATTAAAAAAAACCCCAAACCCATGTATTTCTTTATAAGTTATATTTTATTATTATCATCTGCTGCAATTTTTCCAAGAAGCAAGCTGAATTATCTCAAGATGTTTTAAACCAAGGCCAAACAAAGCTAAGTTTTATCTGGAAAACATTTGTCTAAAAATAAAGGCCAGTAAATGTATAACATACAAAAAAGAAGGTGCCTGTGATGCATTATTTGGTTTACTAAACAGCTGCTGCCCTCAAAAAAAAACATCAATGCAAATATTAAGTAGCCCATGGAATTTTTCCTTCAAATTAGGTCAACAGAAAGAGATATAGTTAATGGTAAGTGAATAACTTGAAGAAATCCAGAAATCAGTGATGATTTGATAACTGGCATGGAGATTCCCAAAGAGATTTTCTCATCTGCCGCAATAGGGAATCCTTCTGCAATGTCCAAGAAATTGAAAAAACCTGCAACATCAGTGAATTCATCCTACCAACAAAAGTCCAGCCACACTTCTCAGCAGATGTGTTTCAGCTGACAAACACTTTGGAAAACATGGGCTATTCTGCTCTAGGGGGTTCTGCAAGTCAGCTGGGAGGAGAGTTAAGTGTTAACAAGAACTCATGCAAGTAAGTCCGTTAAAGAACTTCTCATGCTGTTACTGAAAGTAAACTAAAGGATGTTTCCAGGTGTAAGCTGTTACTTGAAGTTGCTGAGAGCAGCTCTAAAGCCAAGTGGAAAAAAAAACCCACATTTAATAATTTTATACTGCATATGATCCAGATGCAAACAGGAACAGAAGACTCTTAGGATAAGAGGCATTCAGTGCTAGCTGTTTCTTTTTGTCTTCAGCGCTGAAAGTTTATTTCATTCACCGTAAGCACCACAACACAAGGAGTGACGTTCCTCACCGGGATGGCACCCAGGTAAACCTCCTACCCACCAGCAGTTATAACCCAAGGGCAGAATTTTGTCCTATAAATATGAATCCATTCGTTAGCATTTCTAGCATCATCTGCATTTTGCATGTTAAGGATGTTATTATAAACAGGGAGTTTCAGCTAGAGCTTAGTTAACTTTATGCAACTGTTTCCCATGCATACAGGAGAAGACTGCTCACAGGCAGGAAACAGTAATTGCATATTCATAAGTATCTCAACACACAATTAATTGCTGAGTGGTGAAAAAGCAGTAATGAATAGAAAAGATTTCTACTTTAACACTGAACAAAACACATATTAAGCACACACTTTGTGCATGTTACATCACCAACAAGTATACTTGGCTTCACACCTGCCACAAACTCATCATTGCATCAGAAATCCAAAAGCTTTAGTTGCTTAATAAAAAAGAGACATAGTGTGTCCTTCTTCATTTACTACTACTGCAATCATATTACATCTTGAACTAACTCCTAATAAGCAGAGATAAGTGTTGGATTTTCTTTTTTTGATGTTTTCTTGAAGCACTGGCAAAGTGCACAGTAATAGGCTGCAACATTATTGTATTGCTTCCCACTTAGGCATTCAAATAACTTAGCTATAACCTAGTAAAGACAAGTCTTCTGATGGCTCTGACACTTCCATTTTCACTTTCTCAGTTTCAATGCTTTTCATCATTAAATTAGCTGTACTCTGTAATTGTTGTTAAATGACTACCAGCAACAGAGCCAAGGAAAATGACTCCATTTTTGTATTGACCTTATAAATCCATTTAATTGGCATGAAGTTGTCAGGCCAGATGAGTTTCTGTTGGATCAAAAACTACATCCAAATATGTGAAACCACAGTATCTTTCCTTTCAATCATATTTGGCCCATGTACCAGCTTTCTCAGGTTTTCATAGTTAGATTTCCTGCGAAGTTTAACAATCTATGTGAATACACTGTCCAGTGTCAGTATCTTGACGTTAGTTTCCGAATGTCCAAATCCTTTGTTATACTTAGGATCTAGTTTTAACCATATACCTAGAAAATGTATTTGTATTGAATTTATATTGCTCCTAAATTAATGCATACAACGAAAGATGTTAGCATCAAGATTTAGTACTTTTTAACCTTGAAGGTATGCCATATAATAGGTATTGATTTTATCTTTTTTATTACACAGAAAAAATAATAAAATATGTCTGCTGGTGAGCTGTTATACGACAGAATAAATGGTTAGCAGTGTATGTTATAAAACAGCACGGTGACACCACGTATGTTTGCTTTAAAAGCTTATTATAAAAATCAATGATGATATACATCTTGGTTAGGCTCATTTTTTCTAATTAAAGAGACAGTGTCAAAAAGAGGTTTTCAGTAGTTCAAGCTGTAATTCTTATTTCTCTTCATCATCTGTAATATTTTCGCTTACTGAGGAGGCCCTGCAAATAATATTACTCTATAAAATTTTGTTCATTTCCACTTAGAAATAATTCTGTATGTGGCATTGAGGTTAATGTTGTTCTTTTATTATGATCATCATAATGTGCAATGCTTCAGATTAAATCCTCTGGTTTTCCTAAGCAGACTCTAAGGTTGAAATTCTGATCGCCTTTAAGTCAAAGAAAAATTTCCATCCACCCCAACAGAGGCAGTTTTTACACCCTGAAGGTACAAAAGCTGCTTCTCTCTCCTCCAAGAATGCAAGGAGAAACCAAGGGGAATAACTCAGTGGAAAGCAACGTAAAAGAAAGCTGGCAGGATCTCCTCTCTAAAGGGATCCCTCCCAGAAAAAGAGAAAAGAGAAATACCTTGGGAAACATGCAGTGCTCTTTCCACCTCTTCTGAAAGTGCATGGAGGCAGAGTCATACTACAGATTTAATTTTTACCTTAAGTAATTAAGGTGATCTCCAAGGTCTTAGAAGCTTGCACTGGCACTTGAACATGGTTCAGCTCAAACTCACAAAATACCCCTGTGGTGCAGTCGCATCTGTTGCTACTTCCCTCAGCGTACCGCAGCAGTTCTAGGATCCAGCTTTTAGAGACAGAGTTCATTTATATCCCTGTTAGTAGTTAACAGGTACATAACTTTTATAAAAAGCCCTTCCCATGCCTTAAATATCCTTGAAACATTTTTGTTGGTAGTTGCCCCTTTTAAGCTGATTGGTCTTCAATCAAAATGAAATATATCAAAACTATTTTGTTATTCACCCAGAAAATTCACTTTCAGACACAATCATCTTTCTTTCCTGAATTCCACCTAATTTGTTAACCTGTTTCTATTATTGAACTACCTGTAGATAAATGCTATATTCCAAGACAGAAAAAGGGTCTTTGCACAGAGGGAATATTACCTCTCTGGCTCCCAGACAAAACTTCATTGACATTTCTTGAATCTATTTTAAATTGCAAGCTTGGACATTCGTAATGCCCCACTCATTAAAGATCTCTGCATAAAACTGCTTATCAGACATGCATCCTCAGCAAACGTGTGGATGGTACTAATTTAAGGGGAGGGCTCAACAAAAAGAGCAGAGCTTCAATCCAGAAGGGCTTTGATAAACTTGAAGATGGAGTCAACAGAAACCTCATGACCCTCAATGAAGACAAATGCGGCGTTTAGCCGTTGCCACGGACTAATCCCATGCATGAGCACAGGCTGGGAATCACCTGGGTGAACAGCAGCTTTGCTGAAAAAGACCTGGAGGTTTTGGTGGACAGTAAACTGAACAGAAATCAACAGTGGACACCCACCACAAGTAAGGGGAACCACAACGTGGGCTACATTAGGAGTGTGGGGAGTTACTACTCCCCTCTGCTTGGCACTGGTGAGGACACACCTGGCCCCATCATGTTCACTTTTGGACCTCCCCATTCAGGAGTGATGCTTGGAAGCTGTCAAAGGTCCATGAAACTGCTATGACGATGGATCAGTGAGCAAAAAAACACATCTGCACGGAGAGCCCGAGGGAGCCGAAATTATTCGTCTGAAAACTAACAGTGGCAGCTACAACTACTGTAAAATCTAACACAAAGATAATAGCCAAATTCTCATTGGTATTGGCAGACAATACAACACAGGGGCAACAGCCACAAACCCAGGCGGGAAGGTTCAGACTGGTCATTTGAGAAAGCAGCATGGGCACACATTACAAGAGAGGCTGTCAAATCTCTGTCCTCAGAGGATTTCAAGACTTAGCTTGACCAAGTCATGGCTGGCCTGGCTAGTGTTTGTGATCATCCCATTTCAAGCAGGAGGTCAAACTCCAAACCTCCAGACTTCCCTCCCAACCAGCACTTCAATGATTTGAATATCACTTTTGTATGGTGTCCTCTGTACCTTCTCCATTTTCATACGATCTTCCACATATCGCTTCTGCTGAGTTTGCAGGTGGTGCAATGAAAACTATTCTAGAGAAACAAAGGTGAAGCCATGTCAAAGTCTCCTGCCCACATTTCTAACCTGTCCCCATCTGCTTGTATAATTTTCCTCCTTTCTCACTGAGGAAGGCATTTTCGTATTTTCTTCTTTTTTAACTCTCTTTGTTTTCCTTTACAATTCGTTGCTATGCAAGCCACAAAATGCGAAGAAATGCCTGCAACAGAACAGGACCCTCTCTTACAAGTAAATTCATTTCTGTATTAAGACACAGCCTTCCTCCTCTCAAGAAACAGCAGCCAGCAGAGCCAGTATGTGGTCAGACCCCTCACTGTCTTTTTAGCGTCTTTAGTTTCCTCTCGGCTTCTGAAAAGGAAAGCAGATCCTGATCAAGGAACTAGAGAGAAAAGCCAAATGAAGTTCTCTATCGCCTCAGACTGCCTTAGCCCTCCTGGGACTTCAGTATCAGGCAAGAAAGCCAGGAGCTTAAGAAGCCTTCCTTTTTCATCTACTTTCCACTTTCCTGTCTCCCCATATTCTTCAGATACCAGTCTGACAATACAGATAAGTAGAGTGACCTACACAGACCTCTCAGATATATTCGGATCTCTGGAGGGATCCAAATGGGAAAAAAGAAAGTGCCATCTCAATTGTCTTAAGATACCTTTTATGAAAAGGTACCACACACCATGCTTCATTTTCCGTTACTACCATTTCATACTACTCTCAGGTTACCATATGGATTGCACTCAGGAAGCTCTTACAATAGTCTTGCCAAATCACATTACACACACATATTAATACTCTTTTGAGAGTATAATGATGAAGTTTATAACGGCAGTGAATGATGAGACATAATTTTAAAATATTAGGTCTTACATATCGCAGTATTTTACCTTTTTTTGAACAACAGTGTACCTGGTGGGATACACAGATGCATCTTGCAAAAAGCATAAATGTATTCGCTTTAGAATCAGAGATACTATCTTTTTCTCCTTGGCTGAGCCTCAACTACTTGATTTAACCTTAGCTAGCACCACAGTGTCAGCTCATAACCCATTTCCCCTCACTCCATCTCCTAAATCTGAACATTCTTGAGGCAAAATTCACAAGTGTCGAGGGTTTGGAGAGTCTCAGGAATGGGAAGTGCTGTCATTAGGACTACAAGCCATGTTTCAGTGCGTACTTTGTATGTTTTGAGAGCCCACTTCCTCCTCCTGCTCTTAAATCTTTGTTGAGAAAAGATTGTGACTAGGAATGATGAAGTGTATGAACTAAGAAGACGGTAGTGTCCTTACAAGAAGAAAGAGAAAAAAACGGCACGGCGTTCTTTGCAATGGTTATCATCAACAGCCATTCTTTGTGCCTGAGCACTCACTAAAGCATAAAGTAACTGCAATACATCCCATCTCTATTGATTCAGAAAAGAAAGGTAATTGATTCACCCTCAGGATTTCATTTAAAAGACACTGGGTAAGAATTATCTCTCCTATATCATATCACAAAACACACTAAACAAAGCTTCTTGAGATTTGTATACTGTCATCCATCACTGGAATCCCTGAGCTCCTTTCAAGTATAATTGAGAGTAGACAACTATATTTTTGGGGTCGTTGCAGGGCCTGTCTCCCTCTTTCAGGCTAAAATCCTCCACTTGCATTATTTGGGAAAGGGTTGGCTTGGAGTGAAGGAGGGTTTGTTATTTTGCTGATTGACCTGAGTTCAAGGCTTAAAAAGACACAGCAAAATGATCAAAGTAAACACTGAAGACTAAACAACATCAGGTAAGCCCCTTTCCCCCATTCCCCCCATCATAGTTTCGATATGCATGCTTCATTTCAGTACTTTAAAACTTCTGCAAAAAGAGATCATGCCAAAGTGCTGAGGTATATACTGTATGCATTGAGCCCTAAGTTACAAAAAGCCTCTTATTCAGCAAATACAGATCCAATGCTACCATGATAACTTACACAGAGGACTTGATTTTAAACCTCCTGAATTCTCCTTTTCTATGGATTTGCACATTTCTAATGCTCCTTGGCACATAACCTATAAATGTTGGCCTTATTTCTGAAATGCTGTCAATTCTCCTGCTATATATTACAAAACATCAATTACATGATAGGGATGCCTTACTTCTAGACACTGGCACTTGTAGCTACTCATAAAACCCATTAGACACTTGGGCACAAAACTCTCCGATAACATTTGAAAATTTGACCTGATGGAGTGAAACTTTATCTAATATGGACAAAGAATAAAGAGAGAACTGCGGTTCTAGTCTATAGCCCCCAAAAATTCTTTTGTTAGAGATTTTACCGAATAGTTGTAGCGGTAACAAACCATGAGAACCAAAGCCAGTAGCTCCAGGCTTAAACATCTTCCCACAGTAAAAATAGAAATCTCAAAGTTATTCTGTGCAGGACAGCAACTGATAGCCAAGAAACTGCCTTCCATAATTAACGTGCTGTTTTTCTAGATGAGTCCCTTCACTAAAATATTTTTACTTTGAATTTCTGACAAGTTAAAAAAAGAAGAAGGCCTGAGCGCTCAGACTGGCAGATTGCCTGAACGTACTTAGAATCATAAACTGATCTCATGTTGTCACCTGCTGCCACCTTCCCACAGGGGAGCAGATGTCCCGAAACAAACAGTGCTACTAGAGGGGGAATGTGAAAGTCAGGTGAGACGCAAAGGGCAGCTCAGAGCTACCATTTCTTAGGGGACTAAAGCCTGACCACGCACCACTTTTGGAAGATACGGTTGTACTCTATCCAATGAGAGAGAGGAACTGTAAAAGTGTGTACGCCACAGTCCATTAGACCTTGTGGATGTGAAAATAAAGGGAAATACTACCCCAGATTTGCCTCCAGGTGTAGCTAGAGCTGAGATATGGGTGAAAAGTATCTATTGTACATCAGCCACTTTTCTTTCTGCAAATTGTCTGTGAACAATTCATGAGTGTCTTGACTTTATCACAGCACACACTGAATATTACCTGAGATTAGCCATTAAATACTTTCTGTGAATACGACCTAGTCTGTGACATGTTTCCAAGTATTTGATTGTGTAAGATACCCCAGTGGATTTGGTAAGACGTAAGTCACACAGTGTATCTGTTCCTTGACTGGAAAAGACAATCTCAGGGTCGGATTTTTAGGGTGAACAGTCACAATTACCTATCCGAAATGTTCCTTCTGGAAATATTTTTCACTCCTCCTATCTCAGTGCTAACTGCAGCCAGAAAACCTACTGACTAGTCTATTTAAAAAAAATAAATATAATAAGGAAATAAACAGCTAAAGCTGATTCACTTTCATATCTAAAAGAACATTTCTGCAAGATTACACAGTCCTGGGAACCAAACCAAATCCAGGCAGAGTAGCTGCTTTGGAAAGCACACCTATGACTGATTTCAGCTGCTAAGCATGGACACAGGGACTTTAACCTTTTTCAGGCACCAACGCAGGAATGATGCGTAGCTAAACAGCTTACTTAGTTCCATGTTTGGGTGTGTGTGAGAAACTAATGAAAAATGGTGATTAACTTAAATACAGTATTCTCAAAACACATATGCAGCAAATGCTCCCTTTCTCTTTGGACTCTGAAAGAAAGTAGGAGAAAAATCCAGGTATTTTTTTCTAGAGCATGGGAAGTCCTGCAAACCCTTATTAAAGGCCACAGAGAAACCATGCATTTTAATGTCTCCAATGTGCTGATGCATTCCTCTTTGTTACTTGGAAATAATAAACCTACTGTGTACATTATCTGCATGTAGGCTATCCACAGCATACGCCAAGCATGCATCTTAGTAGGTAGGGATAAAATACCCAGGGTAAAATAAGACTTTTAAACCCATGTGGAAATGCTGGCTGGAGACTGTCAGCAATTTATATAATTCATTCTCCTGCCTTATAGATGATGCACATCATTAATGAGCAAATATATTTGCCTGTAGACCAATATCTGAAACTCCTCCTGATAGCTACAGCAGGCATGGGAACAGGCCCTAAATTTGCTAGTACAAATATAAATCTGTCTTTGGTTGAGCTCAATCATACATTAGCCATTGCACAGTCTAAAGCTTGGCTCTCAACGTTTTCAGGCTAATCAAGAAGACAGTTGAGTCAAAGCATTAATAGTTCCTCACTGCAGAGAATACCTTAAGGCATCATAATTCACCTGACTCTGCACAGTTGAGAACAGTAAGGGAGATACTGATGACTGCCCATGCATACCGTTGTGTACAACCTCAGAAAACAACAGACTGCTTGGACGAGCAAAAATTTCATCAAAATAAAAAGAAGGTCTGCCTGATTTCGGCTTTTCGATGTGTACAAATGGTAAAGCGTGGATGGATACTATTATGAAAAAGGGTGTTAGCAACAATGAAAGTCCCCACGTGCACAGGATCCTATCTCTGTGCTCCAATTACCATGTGAGGACAACACAGTTTTAAGGGCAAATTTGCACCTCTGAACAAAGGCTAGTGAACATGATAAGCACACCCTGCCTGGCAAACCGTTACATCTGCAAGAACAATTGGTACATCTAATTGTGAAAAAAACTAACAAAAAATACAGCATCTTTTTTTTGTGAAAACAAAACACTTTTCTAGAATTGCTGTGCTGTACCTGTATTTTTGGGCACCTATTTTTTAATCTTCCTTCACTGAACCTCAAACTCCAATAAACAAGCTACTAATTGTTTTTCTGAAGCTCCTAAAAGGGTTTCATGGACCCTCATTGCGAATTATAATAGGCTGTGTAAGGCATAAGGCTGTGCAAGTGCCCATCCCAGGTCCTTCCAAATGTCAGAGATGCATGTTTCTAGCTGCATTGCAAAGAAGTGCACAGTCCACGATAATTTTTAAGAGAATGCATTTTCAATTCCATAAATAATGCATAGGAAACATACACTTTGCTTGCTACCTTGTGGGAAAGCCATGTTTGATACACACGCCCATTAAGGCTGCAGGGTCTAAGCTTGTCACCAAGGCAGCAGTCTGGGATGGATAATCAGGTCAATGTACAGAAATGAAATTCCCAGCTACTTTTCTCTTAATGTTAATGAGAACTATATAGCAAAGGTCTGACTCTAAACAAGCCTCCCAAAGATGGCTAGTCTTCATCAAACTACAAGCAGACACATGCCAGTGATGTGCAAACACAGCCAGGAGGAAGCAAGACAAGAAAAACTTTAAAAAAGAAATTTTGTAGAAAAATGGCTAATTGTTCCCAGCCCTGAGTGAAACACAGTAATCCCTTACTCTGAATTATTTTACCTCCCAATGGAGCTGATGAAGGAAAACAGAATCTGAATGCTTTGGAAGATTTTGTACTGCCAAATGGAATGTAAAATCAGTGACTTCGGGGTAATTTTGTCAGGTTTGAGACGCCATGGCCAGGAGCTCTCCAACTGTTTGACAAAACAGAGATTAGTTCTCAGAGCTCTTTACCTATTTTTTTTCCCCTCTTTGCAATATTACATTCTGTGTCAGGACATCTGGTCCCACTGTGGGAAGGTGATAGAGTCTCCTCACATGAGGCGATGCGGTTCGGGAAACCTGCCAGCAAGAAGGTCTGCTCTCTGTTCCTGCTTTGTCAGGGAGTTGCGGGACGCGGAGTGCCACGCGTCTTCCCATCCAGAATTGCGTTAGGTATGAAAAATGGCTGCGTGTCACCTACTGCTCCGTGCAATTAATCACCGGCTGAAAAAGATAGGGCACTAGTTACTCTCCAAATGACACGAATACATGACTGTTTAACTCCTTTGGACAAATAGTCCCTTGGTCAAGAATGGCCTTCCTGTTCATAGCCAGGTATAAATAAACACACAAAATACACAGCTAATCCGTCACCTAGAAAGTCACATGGAGCTTAAACGCACTGTCTGACAACCATTCATCTTTAGGAGACACCACCTCTACTGACGAGCTTCACTTCTGATCCCCTTTTACAGAGTTTGGATCAACACAAAAAGCAGTCTGCTTCACCAGTTGCTTCTTGCTTAAACAAATAAAGGAGACCAGAGTCAGGTCCAAAATTTCTCCTCAGTCCAACCCCCCCCTGATTCTACACCATGATAGCTTAAATTGTTTACCACAAACTGTTAAAATGGCTTTTCAACACTAATCATGATTGTTTTGAGATAGTCCAGAATCTAAAAACCTTCATCATGGACGGGAAATTTCCCACTCAGGTCCTGCTTTGGATGCACCCAGCTAGCATTCCAAGTCATGTCTTCATCTGACCATACCCAAAGTTCATTATTTGGTTCCAGAGCTTTGGGTTGCATCCAACTCTTAAATTACTACCAGTTTGATAACAAAAACAAATGCTGTCTGTTTGGCTACTAATTAGTCAACAACGATGAAAGGAAAAGAAAATAAAGCAAAACTTCTCTTCTCTGACAAGCTGTCATAAGGATATGAGGAGCATGAAAATAACAAGTTAGCTCCTCTAGAGCACAAGACACCATGGCAGCTCGTTTCAAAGCATGATTCATACTGTCTTGCAAAGCAGCAACCTATGAGTAGATAAGTATCACTCTGCCAAGGAAACAAGAGGTATGGGGAGAGTCCAAAAACGTTCCTAGCCACAGCAGATCAGCTATTGGAGAGATGGTGAAAGAAGATGAAAAAAAACCAGTTTGCAGCAGCGCCATCCAACATTGTAGCCATTACCAGCAAGATAACGTGATTAACAGACAGCTTTAGAGGTTTAAGAAAATGCTGTGACTTAAAACAGTCATTTTGTGAACAGTAACAGTAAAAGGAATTACATATCCCACTAAGTCCACTGTGGGTAAGTCGAGTTCATAAATTTCCTAAACCTCTTCAATGTACATTCCTGAGACATCACCACTCCATGCACAAAGGAGCACAGCGTGTATTACGCTCATTAAAACCAGTTCCCTGAAATAGAGGCTGGAAGCAGCCCTTCTTTTGCCTAGAGAGCTCATCAGCTGAGCAGGAAAAGAAGGAATGCTGTGGGCATCTTTTCTACTCTCCACTCTGAGCTACCGCGTCCCACCACAGCCTGCTGCTGCTCGGTGTCCAGCTGGCAGGACACATCATGCCACTTCATGTGGCATAGAGGAGGACTGAGGCCTCCATGCTGCCAAGAAAATGCACAAAAATCAACGTGCTACACAGCAGGAATCATGAGACTAGGCAGAGGAAGACAGTACAGTTCAGCAGGTCCCACGAAGCACAGATTACACTATTTTTCTCATGTTGGTGGACCCCACGTTGTGCCCCAAGCTCCCTCGGAAGGACCCAAAATGCATAAGCTTCCCAGCCCCAGTGGCTGCATCCTTCCCTGCTCTCATTTGTGAAGCAATCAGTCACCTGCACAAGAAAAAACACACAAGTATACACCAAAAAACAACAATTCCAGAAAAGTGAATTCCAGGCACATCGCAAGGAGGCGTTCAGGGACTTGGCAGCAGAACAAGTCTGATTCAAGGTCCTGTGATATAAGTGAAATGAGCTCACATCTCACTGCTGTACATGCAGTTTATGAGCTGACATGTTATTTTACATGGTACGTTCCCTCCATCCCAGATGAACATAGAGCAAATAGGCCCTTGAAGGATTCCTGTGAACTGTATGAATACTGGAATCAGATATGAGCAAAACACCAGCCTTCAGAAATGCAGATTAGGAAGCACACAGATCTACAAGGACTAAAACCCACAACATTTAAATGAAGCCACCATGTACGTATCTGCCATGTAGGTACATACGGGCTACCGTACTACATTTTTTCTACAAAATTATTTCGTTGGTTTGAGGTTCAGCAGTTTGGGGATCAAACTCCTTCAGATTTCCCAGCTCCCTTGGAAAACTCCCAGACGGCTTAACAGGAGGGGAACAAGGGCTGGAGGGAAGCCCCTGAACCTCTTAGTGAAAATTGACTGTATTTTATATAACAGGAAGCATACTGCAGTTTCATCTGTTACCGTCCTGTAAAATGTAGTTTATAAAAGCTCAGATCCTCTTTTATCTTCTATAAATGGTAGACAAAGGCCTTTGTTAATCCAGGTGTTAAAACACTCTGTAGCTGCCAATTAGACAGCCTTGATACAAGAGGAAGAATACAGATGAAATAATCTATATCTCGGGTAATGAACTTCCACTGCAGTCAGGACTAGAAACAAACACCTTCTGGGAAGTCATCTGTTGACAGACATTCAGAAATTATTGCTGATACTCAATTTGAGAAATATTCAAACAATTTCCAATAGGAATCATCAAGCACTGTTTCTTACCCGACTACCTTATGTCAATATTATTTTAATTTATATGACATACTTTGTAATAAACTCTATTCTGAAACCAAACCTGAGGTAACATATAACTGCTGCCTTTGGGAGAACAGAGGTAATGATTTCTTACCAAAACATCATTTTTATATGACGTTTCATAAGCAGCCAAATGCACAGCTTGAAAACTAGGACCGCTGAATTTCCATCATTTTGGAGAACTTAAGTAGAGACTATTCTGAAGTTAATATAATATTGACTTTCCAGCACTGATGATTGAACTGTTATGATATAGTAAACGATCCACTGTTAATATTTCACCTTTCTTCTGCACCTTTAATTTTAAGAGATACCCAAAGTTAAAGGATGTGTCGTTGCAGAAACAGGAACTGGGACTCATAAGGCTTGTGTTATGTTCCTGATTGCGACTTTCACTCTTTGGGCCGAGCATTGCAATAGAAACTTTGCCCTGTTCATATAAAAACAAAGCATACACATTACACCTTACAGTAGCTTGATTTCATAACACAAGTATTCCCCATTTGAATTATAATGAAGGTATACCTTGAGCTAGATAATTTACAAAAAAAATCGCTACTTATTAAAAAAAAATGTAGCCTTCAAAATCTGGTTCAAGTCTTTCATTGATCTCAAGTTTGTGGGCCCAGCTGCACTACTTATCTGTGCAGATCCTTATGTGTTTGGTGAATAATGAGTATTTTACATTCCAATACTATCCTGAAGAGGTTTTTTCTTCTGAGACAGTGTTTCTGGCAAATTAATAATTCAGCGATGTTTTCATGGTGGTTCTTTCACCTTTATTTATTGCCCTGACTGAAAGAGACAAAATTTCCCTTTGGAGAAGGAAGACCAAGAACATATCATTTAGAGCAGCTGCCTCAAAAAAAAGTGATTTTCAAGTTCCACTGTAAATTTTCTGTTTTAAATTACCTTTAGCTCTTCTGGTAATCTGTCTGCACTACTTAGGGTTTATATTTTAAAAAGTAATGATAATGGTAGAAAATGTCAGGATGTCAGGTAAATAAGGTTTTAAAAAATACCACATAAGTGTAATAAAGACCTATTGCTTCAGAGTTTATATTTACTTTTATTTATGTGCTTTCATAACTTCAAAGAGGCAAGGAGCTGCTGCACAGCAGCTCTGGGAAAGTTCAGGATATTGGCAGCAAAGGTACAAACCAAGATTAACTGGTAACCCATATCATCTCCAAACCTGCTTCAGCACAAGACACTTTAGTGCACACCTCTCTCTGACAGCCCATGAAATATTTTGCTGTATTGGCACCATAAACCCTTTTTCGTCCCCTCAGTAAAAGGCAAAATAAAAACAAATCATAAGAAATGAAAAATAATTTCTCATGGAGATGAACAAACACAGATTTTCACAAAGTGACAGTGTTTAGTCCTCTGAAAATGGATAGGTTTTCCAATTGTTTTCCAAAATTACAGTTTTGAACTGAAAAGAAAAAAAAAGCAAAAATACTTCTCATTTTTTTAAATTCTACAGTTTTATTCATACATTTTGCCAACTCAAAGAGTGAACAGAGTTCCTCTTCTCAGCGTGAAGCTGGATAGATCATTAATCTAAAAGTAGCTAAGCTCTGACCAAGGACAACTTCAAATTGAGAAAGCATTGGCTGTTGAAGAGATCTTCCCTATGAAATAAACCTCCTGAGACTCAATGAATGTAGACACATAACTTCAGGAAATTCAGTAAGGCTTTGTTTCTTGAAAATATCCCATCATTAGAAAGATGGACCACCTGCACCTCCGCATGCCTCCAAAGCTCTGCTCAAAATCAGTGTTGTCAGTAAATTAAATTGGTTTAATAAAGTGAACTTTTACCACAAAAGAAGTGGAAAAGTTTCTGTGAAGTCTTTCAGGGAGATCACTGGAATTCAAGGTTATATCCTGAAGTTTCCTCAAATAACTTGTGGTAAGAGCCAGTATAAAACTTCAAGAAGTATGAAAAAAGAAACATCATCATAGTACTATAGAAACTCTGCATGACACAAAGGTGGAAACACCGGGCTTGCTGATTTCTAGCTTGCTGATTTATACAATGTTTGTCACCAACACCCTACTTAAAATGGACCATTCTGGCAATATCACTGCTATCATAGCTCTGTTCAACCTATCTCTTAGTGTCAAGAGCGAAAACAAGTTGATAGTGGCTATGCTTTTTTTTTAAACTGTGTAATAAAATATGTGAGTATGATATGTGTAGGAAAGGTGCAAGGGGATAGATAGTAAACAACACCAGGAACAAAAGAACAGGTTTCTAACGTTTAATGCAGTGCCCTACTAAGACACTGTGACCTAAAAGGGTCCATTGCAAAGAGTTGGAAAGTATGTCGCTTCATTGGGCCACTTCTGTTTTTAGGCCCTCTTCTGAGACTGCTGATAAGCACAGCAATTAACGACACCTTTTTTAGAAGATCTGAGGAGAGGAACACCTTTGCACAGGGAACTGGAGTGAGGTCAGCACGCCTGCTGCCATCAGCCTCTGAGCAGGCTGCAGGCTGCTGTCAAGAATCAGAATTTGAACTGGAAACACAGAACCTAAATGCTCCTCTCCCATGTGAACACCTTCACCTAATGCTCGCTCCTATCTTTTCTTCTTTCCAAAGATCTTTTCCGGTGGGTCACGTGTTAATACACAATCCAGGTAAGAAGTGTGGTTATTGCCACCTACACCTTTCTCTATCACCTTCTGTAGACAGCTTGAAGAGGCAAACAGACATCTCACAGGACCTCCATAAATACTCCAAGTGCCCATCTAAGCTTTTAGTGGGATTTATAGTTAACTCATTTGATATTTAAAAAAGTACATGTCCCATAAACATCTGGTATTCTTTAAAATCTGGTCCTGAGTAACTATATTAGCTGATAATTCTCAAATACACAGGACTTTACTGCCCAGCACCAGGGTTTCCTCCCTGTAGCAGTTTGCCTTTTGGAATCAACCAAACACATCAGCAAAAACACAGCACGGTGGCTTTCATTCAGCTCTCCGTGGTTATTTTGAGTCTGCAGCAAGGTCACCATACAAATTAGCATATTCCAGTATGAAATATTCAAAACCAGGCAGCACAGCCTTACCCTACAGACTTCTGAGTTTACTGGGGTCATTCTTTTCAATAAGCTTTATTTCACATAAAGCTGCATTTTAGAGAAGAGTCTCCTCATAAATAAAATAAATAAATGGTTCTTCTCTTCCAGAGAGATCCAGGACATAAATACCAGGCTGTCATGACTGATTTCCACCATCAAAGTTATCAGGCCAGGTAGCTTATAATGTACGTGTTTTCATGACACCTGATTAAAGCTGGTGTCATCACAGTTTTATGGACTACTTAAATGTGGCAATTTCCATTAAGTGTTTTTAAAAAAGCAATTAACAGTTTTAACAAGAGTTCACTAGTTCAAATCATTTCAGCATTGACTGGTAGATTGTCCTCCTGGGTACCATGCTTGACATTTGCAATCTCTTAGCCTCTCACAAGTAGCATTTTGGCTAAGTAGGACGGGAATTATGAACATTACTTGGTACTGCAAATATACCTCTTTTCAGAGGAAACAACAGACTAACAGCAAACCCAGGCACCATCAACAAGCAATTAACAAAACTTGCAAACAATGCTACTAGGGGCAGCGTTTCTGCTAAAGAATTTGATCTCCCATCTAGAATGAAAGCAAATCTGTCTGCAACAACCCACCAAAAAAAGACAGGGAGGCAGCTGTGTGTGAAGGAGAGCTTGAGAAAGACAGATCGCACCCAAATTGTTTAGTGTGATTGACAGATTTTCAAGGAAAAACAAAAATCGGTGAAAATTAGAGTCTGCAGTATTGGTGGAACTGAAAGAAGATCAGGTTTCAGCAGGGTCCTAAACTGAGTGGAGAGCAAAGGGTCAGCAATGGACGTGTCAGCCTGATCATTCAGAAGACACACCAGAAATCAATATGTAAACAAAGCCTTCTTAGCCATTAATTTTTTTAACTATCCTTTTGCTAATAATATCTATTGTGGTGTCACAGTGCAAGAGAGAGTTTTGCGATGCGGATCAAGCCACCATTTAACTAGTAGATTTGAATCTCCTATGCCTTCATGTGATGAACCACACGATCTCCACTGGCACGCAGATATAGCGTGTCTTTACTAATACGGAAAATTTGACAATGTGAAAACAATCAAAGTAATACATCAGAGTACGTTGTCCAAACTATAGCGTGCCTTCTGTTGGGAAATCAAACTGCTGCATCTAAAAGAGATAAAAGGGAAAGAGGAACAGGACAATACCTTTGTTGCAGGACTACATCTACATGGGAAGTTACAGGTTGTTCCTCCTTAGTTTCCTCCATAAAACCGCTGGCTACTCAGAGAGAGAGTGACATCCCCCCAACTTCTTCCCAGCTGGCTGCTCATCACAGCTACTGGGCGCTGCCCGTGACCCTCCAAAAGGCGGTCAAAGCCCAGGGCCAGGCCAGAGACACAGGGCATTTCCCAAAGAGCAATGAACTTCTTCAATGAAGACAGCAAACCTCCCTCAAGACTTCACTCTTCTTTTTTGAAAAGACCCCTTTTTAAGGGTGGTTCTAACACATTACAAAGGATACGGCATGGAAACAATCTGCTTTCCAGCACCCTCCTCCTCATGTAACACAGGCTGGGAAGCCCCTGCACAAGGGACTCGTAGCTTTATGCTTCTCCCAAGGGGAGAGCAATTTCAGACAAACATAAAGAAACAGTTGTTCTTTTACAATGCTCATTTTGGCAATTTTCTCTCAAATCAACATTTCTTCCTTTAATTAGCATCTTTCCTAGCATCTTTCATAGAAACTACAAACAGAGAATGACATTTCACTGTGGCAAAAGAGAAGAAGAAAAGGTGCAGGGATTGCCGGTGGTGTGGAGCAGCAGGCGATGTTGTTCTCCTACACCTGGATTTTATTTGCACTGGGGCAGCAGGGATGGCTCACTGAAGCAGCCCAGCCATGGGTCTGAGATGCCTGCTCTGCCCATACCAGCTGCTGGTGATCCAGCTTCTTGTTCTCACCAAGGTTCACTAATACAAACACATCCTGCAACACATCTCACCAGTGTTGTATTTCGGCCAAATTGCACTGTTGCTCACTGCACAGTCAACTTTAACTAGCGCTGTCTGTGTCTAGAAAATTTGGGCTTAAATAGTTCACAAGGCTCAGTCATCTGTAAATTTCTCCCCAAAAAGATTCAGCAACAAATCATGCCCAACTAAGTCAGTTGCTCTACTCTCAACTATTTTTTCCATCACAATAAGACACAACTAAAAGCATACATGGCTGTCATGCAAGTCTCTTGGGGAAAGCTGTTAAAGTGTTAAGACACACACTGTATTTGACTGGAAGATAACAGTAGTTCAGAAATAAGAACAGTTTTTACTATATAATATTAAAGCAACATATTATCTATTTTACTTCTTAATTGAGACTGCTTTATATAAATTAAAACAGAGGCTTTCCTAAGTTATCATGTATGCTCACAGAAGTATTAGGAGCACTTTTAATTAAGCCATGAAAAGGAGTTTGTTTTCAAGGATGAGGTGGTTTCATCATACTCATTATGGCCTATTCTTAACAGGGGATCTTAGAAGAAGCTCTCATTAAACAGCTGTTTGAAATGAGAGTAGGTTGATGCACGCCAGCTACTCCCACTATTGCAACATCATACTTACAGCTTAAAACAATTAAAGCTCTACAGTGACCACGGAAGTTCTTTGTATTCCTCTTCACGATAAAATTTACCCACAAAAATCTGTGACTGCTACTGAAAGAGACAATTCAGTTAACTTAAGGGTCCAAAGACAACTTACTATTTTTTTTTTCCCATCCCAAATCTTAAAGCCAGTGGGGCCTGTAGATAAAGAATAAAGAAGCCAGGTCTGGAGAGAGCTCTGGAAGTGTCACTCGAATACTGCATCCTTTCTCATTTTCTGCTAGCCAGTCCCTGCCTAGGAGCTGCCCACAGCAACAGCCATTAGTGCCTGGGTGCAAGGCTGCACTGTGCCCTCCCTTGTAACTAGAAAAACCAGAGAAGCAGAAGCTTGAAGGGCTCTACAGCCAGGAGCATCCAGGGAGCTCTTTACAAAGACTGTCCTATGCATAAGTCTTATTTAGGACAGTGTGGCTTGCTCTGGCAGCTTGCTAGTCATGTAACATCATGTCCACTCTAATGAACACAGAGAATACAAGTGTCTTGTGGAGGTATGAAGGAATGTAAGTGTTAGCACTTCAGTAGAAAACCCTGCTTCTTCTAGGACAGTTTGACATTCATTGGCGTGCATACTTCTCCCCAGCATACACTGATTCAGATTTGAAGGAACCCCAATTAATAGAGCTCTATCAATGGAACAAAAGCACCACCTGTCCTACAACTTAGAGAAGTATCACACAGTACTCCTCAGGATTATTCTTTGCAGAAAAACTCCATCAGGATTCCTTTCCTTAAAATATTTGTCATTGTGTGATCCATTTCCAGGACAAGCCCAGAGGCTGCACAGACTGTGCCAAAAAGAAAGGGAGCGGCTGAGCTATCATAGTGGGAGTACCTAGCTCTAGGGTAGCTCACATATAGCACTGGACACTTTGAAGACAGTAACCAGGTTTATCCTGTTACAGATATGGTGAAAGTAAGACACACAAAAGGAAAAAGGATTTGCTTGAAGTCACTCAGGAACTCAAGGACTGTGCTGAAAAGCCTAAACCTGCAAAGAAAACAGAAAATGAAATAGCATTCAAAATTCCCGCAAAACCTCTTTGACCTCATTAAAAAAATTCAGTCAGTGAAAACTCTTAAAATCCTGGACTCCATCCTAAAAGGCAGTTAAAAGGAAAAGCCACTGTGGGCACAAGAAGTTTAATTGCAGAGATGAATGAGGGAAGTTCTCATCTCTCAGCAGTAAACCTTTTAGTATTTATGACATTGAAATTACACTCCATAAACAAAGGAAAAGTTAGAAAAGGGCTGGCTTCATAAATAATGGCACATTGTTGTGCCAGCCTTATTACCTCACGTCTGTTTTCATACAGGCACCAAGCTTTCGCAGAGCAGCCTGTAGTACCCTGCAGCTTCCCTGCAAAGTGAAGTGGGAAAAGTCTCCTTTGCCAAAAGGAAAAAGACCAAACAAAAAGACCACCTTCACTAGAAAACAGTTTCAAAATATACAATATCCTGTTGTGAAACTTCCAGGAGAAGAAGTTGCAACAAATGAAATAGCACCCATTTGGTTGTCTGAGCCAAATACATCTGTGGTGGCAAAGTACAGGTGGCTGCTGGTGTTGTATGCTTATATGGAATGGTAAAAGTGCAAGCTAGTAAAGTGTCCATGGCCTCTTTTTGCTCTGAACCATACACATGGTGATGGTAAAATGAAGGAAGCAATTCTAACAAAGGAAATACTTGACAAAGTTTAAGTCCACACCATACGTATGGTTAGGTCTGGCACTTTTGCTTCCTGATCTATTGGTGCTGAGTCCTAACTTCAAGCACAAGCATGCGTGCATCTTGCTAGGAGGCAGGGGTGCTGGTGCAGATGCTGTGCAGCAAATGCCTGTACCTGCGCAACCCCTTCTCTTGTGCTCCGCTCCACTTACTGAAATCCCAAAGGTTACAGCCGGCCATCCACGGAAAGGAACAGAGAAGCAGCACTTGCAGAGGAAGATTCAGTACCAAGTCTGCTTCTGTACAAATTGCCCTCAAGCCAAAGAGTTTGAGTTACAAGTGTGCATACACTACAGAAATAATTACATCATTTTTAAAGGTAATAAATAAGCAGACAGTAAGCAAGGTTGAAAAGGGGTAGGGAAGAGAGAACAGGTCAGCAGGCAGCAGGATATGAAGCAGAAGAAAGTTAAAGTATACAAAAGCTCTCTGATTCATCTTACTGAATAGTCCTATTGAATTAAGACCAATAAATAAATTAAATTATATCAGGCACAAGTTAATTAGAAAAGTATGAGAAATAAAATAAAGTGAATGAATAAAATTGTCAGAAGTATCTATAGACTCATCTGTATTGCTTAATACAGAGCAGGCGAAGACACTGAAGCAAGCTGAAGGCACAGACGCAAAGCGAATTGGTCTGCCTGAACCCCAGGATGCTCTGGGCACTGCTCCCAGCAGAAACCTGGAGCCAGCTGGGTACGTGTATACAGGGAAGCACAGATGTATATGTTTGTCAAGCATAGTCAGTGGTCACACTGCCAAAAGAAAAACAGCAGACAAACAGTGGCTAAACCATACTATTTTCGGTGGTTGATGCAGCCATTAAAACCACAGAAGAATATGATGAGTTCAAGGCATCATCTTCTCACAGGGCCTGCCAGTACACTGATGTGTTTGTGCACTTGTTGAAAGTAGAAGTTAGGCATTTCCACCACTCTGCTGTCAACCAGCCAAGGTCAGGCTGTTCACTTTACCCCTTTGTCCCCCGCCACCATCTCATGTCCTCTCCCTGAATGTCAGGCTCTCAGGAACACCCTGTGCTCCAGTGACTACTCGCAACAATGGAGCTCCTAAGGAGTACACAGCTTTTAAAGGATCAAGGAAACGTCTTCTGTCTACACAAAGTCTATTGCAATTGTTCCAAAAGGGCCTTTGGGCATTGCTAAGGTAAAGTGCTTATAAAGCTAATGGTTATTCAAAACATAGGCCTTAGAGAGAGAGAGAGCAGAGCATCCAGCAAGCCATGCAGCAGCTAAATGAGGGATTAGAGGTGCTCACAGAAACCACAGTTATTCAACAGAAAGGGAGGAAGTTTTGTTCCAAATAAATTAGTGGAACTAATTAGGCAGCAAGCAGGAATCACACTAAACTACCATGTTACACAGTAAATAAACTCAGCCTTAAGTGCCCCCAGAGAAACTCAATATAGGTGTCACATCTCCTCTTACAAGAGGAGAGGAGGGTACCGGCAGCCTCCAGTTACCCAGCTGGTTTTTAAGCTGTGTTCTCTGGTTTGTAAAATGTAGAGTGGGAGGTTAGAAGTTGATTCATGGTGCGACCTCGGGTTCTGTTCTACAGCTCTGCTCATCCTTGAGCAGAGAAATTACAGCTCCGACAGTCCGACCAAACATCCTCATCTCAGACAAAACCATCTGGGACTGTTTCCTCTGACGGTAAGCAAGAGGGTTGCAGTAGATCTCCCTGCTACGGCATTTCAACAGTCAAGGATTATGACAGACTGCTCATCCAGAGGCAGGAAGGAAGCTGGACCTTGCAGCCCCAGCTCGACTGCAGACTTGCTGCCAAATGAGCTAACCTGTCTGTGCCTTTGACAGTCTATAAAACAGACACAGCCCTAGACATGTCAGAGACATCTTAAGCGACCGAATTAAGATGCTTCCAGGTTTTTATTTGACTTAACATTGCATCAGAAGCATTTGCAAAATCTTTTCACCTTGCATTCAGCCCTCCTTGAATACCCCATGGCTGACACACCACCATACCTTATTGCCACCTAGTTAATTTGAATTTTAAAAGTCAGCTATAGGCTACTGAATTCATAGTCTTATTTGACTTTTGAATCTTCCGTGTATGTTGGGTTAAACTGCACGGCTACCAGTGCTAAACCAAGTCAGACACTATTATCATGCCCTTACTGTAAAGCGAGGAAATTCAGAACTATATTTAATTGCATGGCCCTTTATATTTTCACTCGCCAACAGCCAAGTCAAGTGTCATGTAATGAGCAGCATGAACCAGCAAGACAGAAGAGGTGGATTTCTTTAAGCACAGTGCAGAAATCATGTGAGAAATTATTTTCCTGGTTGTTTGATGGCCCACAGCTGTATAGCTAATAACCATATTGATGCCATGAAAAAACAAAACAAAACAAAACAAAACAAAAAAACCCCCCAACAAATCTACCCTCAACTAAATTCTAACTTTTAACTTGCACCATTTTCCTTAACATTATAAAGTGTTTATTATCAAAATGCTGATACACAAGTGGAAAACATTCTGTCTAATGCGTATGTGTGTATTTGCTGGAATCCCCAGGAGGTTTCTCCAAAGGACGTGCTCACTTCAATGAACCTAACGTGGTAATTAATAAACTCACTAAACAGACTTGGCTGCTGAAGAAAGGATGAACAGAATTGAAGGAAACCCTGCCATGATGGAAGGGTTTTCAAAAATACTGTGAAGAGTATTTTTGTACGGAAGGAAAGACTTTTTAAAAAAGGAAAATGACGGCAGCTAGAGTGAAAGATGAAGAGTGAAAAAGTGGTCAACAAAACAGAACTTCTCTGGGTGGGCAGACAGATTACAGGCTATGAACCAAGACATCAAAGCCTCCACACCATCGCATGCTCCACTCTGGGAAGGCTGGGAGGTTTTGTGCTTAATCCTTATTTTAAAAGGTTACATTAGTGCTTATTGTATTTTGCCTGCTGTGAAGTTACGATTCCTCCCCATGAATTGTATTATACTGATTTTTGTGTCTATTTAATATGGTGGTTTCTTTCTGGTTTTGTCAATAAATTGGATTCCCAAATTATACATAGCATTATTAAGCATCCTAGTCAATTATTAAAAAAATACATCAATGATAACTATCAAAAATTTATTTGGTGCTAAAAAGACATTAACACATCATTGCTGGAGGAGTAATTTTTATTTGCTGTTTTTCCATTATGATGCACTGACCACAATACCGCTCACAGTATGACTTAATTCATTTCCACTTAAGAAGAGGAAACAATTCTGCAAAATTACTGCAGATCTTAATACCACAGGTTCTGCCTTTGTACACAGGCCTGCAAAAACGGGAGTAACTGTCTGCTTTGATGGCTTTTCCCTACAATACTTTTTGGGGTTTTCCCTCAAAGTTTTGTTATATCTATAACTGCTGTAAACCATCATTTCACACCTCCTCCTCTTCATCTTCCGTCTGCACGTGTAGTACTTACCCACAGTTTTGTGGTCAGCACAGACTGCAAGAGGCCTTGCTGCCGAAGGTTTGCAGTATCAAGTCTCCTGGGAAATGTGGGAATGGCCTCTCTGCCTCCAATTATCCCCAAGAGTTTCACCGTGTCTCTGGGCTAGGGACACAGTCTATCAGCCAGTGAGAAACAGTGTGAAGTCTGATGGGAAGACCATTTAGTTTTAAGTTAATTGAAAACAATTCTTCTCAGGCAAGGGGACAGGAGCTTCCCCATGGTTAGGGTACTCACTCGGGATTTGCAAAGCAAAGGTCCAAGTCTGAGGTCTACCTGATTCAAGCCCAGCTTCCCAATGACAGATATTAATGCATCAACTACTGATTCTGGGTGGTGGTTCCTGTCCTCCACCTTGAAAGGCTGCTCTGACTTCTCTACTCTCAAAGGTTGTAGTTGATCCTGATTCCAAAACGAGGAACTTTTATGAAGTCTGTAAAACCTATGACTGAAGAAATGTTTCTCACCCAGCTACGAAGACCAGGTGATGACCTTTTCCTCTTCCAGCAAGTCACGTGTGAAAGAAAACAGAATGTGCAAGGGGACAGCAGCTCCTTTGCACGTGTGTTGTGTGTGAGACACACGGCACGACTCAGCAGTGAGAAAGCATAACACCATGTCACACTCTAGCTTTTCAAAACAACCACTGTTAGTTTCGAAAAGCCTTTAATTCTCCAAGCTGCCAGCCATATAGGATAGCTCCAAACTGTTGAAAGTCTCATAACTGCTGTGTAATACGGCAACATATACTAGGAATGCATGTGGTAATTAAAGACTATCTACAATTATGACTACAGCAGAGGGGAAAGCAGACACGATGACACATGCTGTACTGTTTAAGTTGTCCACAAGGCTGTTGGTGAGAGGAAGACGCAATGCTGCCCCAACAGTAGTGCTGGGAAGGGATGCCAAAGCTGTCAATTCCAAAACGCTGCCCTCCCAAAAAGAAAAAAACAACCAAATGTTGCTGCTTTTATCAAATGCAGAGAGATACGGCTACTTTTCAAGATAGTAAAGCCCCAAAATGGGGAAAATGAATCCCTGTACAAAGCCACAGGCTGACCTTCTTAAGAAATAGGCAAAACTTCTTTCCCCTACCATTTGCACCGCAGAGTCCACACGGCTGCTGCCAGCACAAGATAACACTCCATCCGCTCCTATGTGTTAGCTGCCTAATTGCCAGCTAAGTTTCCATCCTGAATTCTTCCCGTCAGTGCTGGCTGGTAATGATTGATGAAGCAGACAGCACACAGCTTGATTTCTTGGATAGCAGGTTGCTGTTGCAAAGCTGGCAGTTAAGAAAAATCTCATTCTGAATCTTTAAATGGACCGCATTTGATGAGGAAGGCATTGAGGGAGTGAGAATAAACGTGAAGCACCAAGGTGTAATATTGAAGAGTCTCACATTTTATAGCATAACCACTCTTTAAAGAGCCCTTTAATGGGAGCTCTTTAACCCCATTAAACCCTAACCCTAACAGATGTGCTTGGGAATACTCTCAAAGCAATTGCACAGTTGTGCAAGGGTGTTAACGTGAGGCAGCTGCTTCCCTGCCGGTCAGTGAATCCATGATGTGTAACCAGTCCAGTCTCAAATCTGAGGAAGGAGCTCTCCTTTGGCTCTCTGTGTACGAACTCCAGACTAAATACTCTCTGCTAAATACATTCATTTGCTTTGGCAGGGCATATCATTTCCATCCTCCTCGTTAAAGCCTACTTTCAAACAAGCCGCAGGTCATTTCCGTTCCGTATAAATCAGGACAGAGGATAAGGGAAGGCCAGAAATGACACATTTTTAATCCTAAATCTAGCACAAGGTAGCAGCACTTCAGAACTTGTGAAACAGAGGGCAAGTGGCTGAGGAGGGGTGGCCAAGAAGAGCTGCAGAATCACAGTCTTGTCAGAAGCTGGTTTTAATCCTAAGCACCAGCCCAGGGTTTACAGGTCAATCTGTATGGCAGAAGCTCTGCTCTTCATGACTGTACCCCCTCCATCCTCTTCAGGCATGTTGATCAAGGACATGCTTTACAACATGGACATGTTGGCAGTCATTAATGAAAACAAAGATGAGAGGGGGAAAAAAAAAAAGGCAAAACAGACTTGAACAACACAAAAATGGCAAAACTGAATCACAAAGTCAGCAGAGAAAATAGTGTACCTGAATGCAGTTATCCACAGTACGACTGATGCACTTGACAGTCTCCATATCCAGTTGGAAACAGTTCCCACGCTCCTGAAATGCGCAAGCTGCAAAGGCAGCTGCTGAACCCAACATTAGAAAATGGCCCACTTGAAATTTTGGAATAAACATCATTCTTTTCACTGGTGGAGTCTACAGCTTCACTGGTGGAGTCTACAGTCTACATCCCCAGGGATGCTGGGGAACATCCTTGATTTTCTGACGCTCTTCTCAATTGGAAAAACATTTATCTTTGCTGCAATATGCGGAAAATCTTTACTGTGCTTGAGCCCCAGTCTTCACAATCAGATCTCACTCCTAAAATTCACAGCCAGATCCCCAAGGAGGGCAGGAGGAGCTGCGTGGACACAAAGCCACGGTTTCCTTCTGTTTTTGAAGGAATGTGCTGAGAAACTGCCTCCATGCGAGGAAGAGGGTTTTGGATCCACCTCTATCATATGCTGCAGCAACATTCCTGGTGCTGAAGCAACTCTCCTAACTTTCTGCAATTATTGAGGGAGCTGGCAAACACGAATTTGGAGAAATTCAGTAGCATCCCAAGAAGCCTGACAATCTGCTCCCCTGTGTGTTATTGGTGCTCATTCCCTTGGCTTCATCCCAGTCCTTTTCATCCCAAATTTCTCTGACTATCCTGACCCTTAATGTCTTTCCTCTGCACACCTTTTCAGCTATTCCCTTAACCACACACACTCCCCATGATAATAAAAATCCAGCTCATAAAAACAGAGAAATAAAATTGAATGTTGAACTCTTGACATTTTCTATCCATTACTGTATTTGTATGTACTGTCTTTTCCCACTGCTCATTATCATTTGTCTCCATATCAGCCCCTGTGTTTTTTTTAATCCAATTCTCACAGTATTTGATACTTTATATAATCACATACTTTGAAAAGCTGGAGAATCTCAGCTTTTAATGTGAGAATCTCAGCTTCAGTCAAAGTGATTTTCTACCTGCTGGGTTTTGAAAGAGGGGTGCATGGAAGGGAGAGAAAATCCTGAATACATAAATCCTCAGGGGCTCAAATGACACAATGAGAAAGCTAGACCAAAAAACTAAAGGGGAAAAAAAACCATTTCATTCTAATGAAGTCAACTTTCTAAGCCAATCTCATGAGGAAACAGGCAGTAAGAGTGTGACCTACACGGCCTCTGTAGCTATAAAGGGGACTGGTCTAGATTAACACTAATGTCAAGATTAGCTAATATCCTGTTTCAGGAGAGAGTGCACGCAGCAGAGAGACACAGCATTAAAATCTTCAGAAAATCTTAGCGCTCTATCTAGACAGATGTGGGCAGAACTGTCTTTAAGCAAAACATTTTTCAAAGCTTTCCATGAGGTACTGAGGTGAATCTTTGTTTAACTGTAATTGGATTTCCAATGGCAAGAGGTTCTGCCGTTCAAGAAACCAGATAAAGGATGAGCTGGGGACATGGGGGAGAAAGTCCCAAGCCAATTGCTGGTTACTGGGCAGTCGATTTCTCGTGAACAGGTCAGAGGACCGATATCTGTTGAGACCTCGTCTTCAGAGCTTAACAAGCTGAATTATTCTCAAGTGGACATTTTTCTTGGTTTTGGAAAGTTTTAAAATTCTCCATCAAATCTCTGTTAGTGCCACAAAACGTGGTTTGCTATGAAATAATCTCATTACAAGGTTTCTAAGGGTTCACAGTGTGCCCTAGAGTTTACAGATGTCTTAAGTTATCCTCAAATATCACTTTTAAAGTCTGTATGTTAATAAGGTGTGATGTATGAAATTTTCTTTCTAACTTTTACCTTGACATCATTTCATATCTCCTTTCTGTTCAGGAAGCCATTGAGGGATGCATTTTAGCTACAAAGATCAATCTTCTAATCCTGGTATGCTCAGGGAAATATTGGAATGGTTTTGACATGATAAATATTTATTTTTTACTTTTGCATAAAAAGAGCATTTCCATTCATTTGAAGCAGGAATTATGAATCTGATTAGAAATTGGGAAAGAAACAGGCAGCTTCTAATTACCCGCTTTTTGCATGTTATTCTGTTTCTCACTTCAGGCCTAAATACCAGCCTATGAGGATACTTGCACCACCTTCTGAGACACGTAACTCAGATACAGTTAATTGCAAAAAAATATTTTTACATATCTGACAGTCTACTTTAACTGCATAAAGAGATTAATAAAAGATTTACTTGCCCGCTGATAAACAACTTGAGAACCTGCCACATCTGCTAGACTCAGTGAAGTGCCTTGAAACCTACCATGCCACGCCTGGTTTATAGTAATATTTTTTTTTCTTCTCCATTAAACTCTAAAAAGTAATTATCGACAGTTACCCTGATTCTTTCAGCTATCTTTTCCTAATCACAGCTTAAAAAACCTGCAACGTGATTTCTGTATCCAAAATTAAAGCAATGTATATGTTACCACTGCCAAAATATATTCACAGAGAAGTATATCTGCATCTACAGACTCTCTCACCAAAATCAAATACTGTATATATGTATTGCATAAAATAAACTCGAGGACGCTGTATCCTGGGACTGTAAAGTATGTTCAATGCATCACATTTTGATGCTTTCCACTGACTATATCATGGCTGATACAGGTCATTTCAGATTGAACTTTAATTTTGAATATATGCATTAAAATGTAACCAGTCCTAGGGAAGAAAAAATATACCTGTGCTTCAAACGTGTCAGCAAATGAAACAAACTCAATTTTTCATTAATAGAGAATCATTACTCAGTGCGACGTGGAAAATCTAGAGGAAACTTGGGGCGTACCTTCTGAAGGGCTAATCTGTTACAAGGACTTACAATTTGACAAGTGGTGTATAAAAACCACCCTTAAAAGAATATACTAGAGCAATAAATCCACTAACTCAGCAAAGCCGGAAAAGGTCACAAGCATTTAGCCATCCTGTGACGTCAGCTACTTCACTGACATGATTCTAGATTTCAGGTTAAATTTAATGTTGATCTGTAGTCAAGCACTGGATCTGTTTATACAAGACACTGCATTTAGCCCACAAATGATCATGGTTAGTGTCTTTCTTGCCTCATTTTAGTTATTATACAATAAACAGAAAGCAGTGGACTTCCCACAGAATGATCGCAATTACTGATGCTATTCTCATTAGTCTCCTCCCCTCCTATGAAGTCCCTAAATACAGTTTTCAGATCTTGCGGTACTGAAGCAAGAGTACGACACATCAACATTCAGAAGGCTTAGCTGGTGTTGTGGTTTGTCGTGGCCACTTGAAACCTGCCTGTAAGCAATCAGGATCAGTTCCTGATGAGCACACACAGGAACTGGTTGGTCCCTTAGATTAAGTGGGAAAACCAATACCAAATAGAATAACTATTTAATGATACCTGTCTCCTCTTAATGATACCTATAGAGCAACTTCACACACTGTAGTATTGGTAGCAGACTCACAGAAAAAGTTACGAGTAAAAATAAAAAAAAGAGATGTATTTTCCTCCAGTTTGGCATCATCGTCAGACATTAAATACTGAAACTGATACACTTGATCAGTAAATGTTTTGTCACAGTTACATCAGAGTCGAGTCTTCTCCCTCGCTGCCCCCCAACGCCAACAGTGACAGACGCCAGGTAAGAAATGCCAGTACAATATATATAATCTGCAAAGGAAAATCAAATAACAAGAGAAAAAGTAGAGGTCATGATTTTCTTTAGGCATTCATTAATGTCTATTCAAATATAAATACTGAACAAAAATCCGTATTTCTTATTGCGGGAAAGCACACTTGTGCCAAATCCTTTGGAGATTTGGTTCAAGAACAGTTCATCCCTATCTGAAGATTTGCCTGAAATACTGCCAAAAACCACTAACGTTTTATGTTAGCTGAAATAAAAGCTACTGTTGCAGAAGAGAGAAATGCAAAGGAGCTTCACAGGACCGTGTCCCCACTCCTGTCTGTATAGTCATGTACCTTATCAAATCCTCTTTGGTCTTTACCTTTCTGCTACAACTTCAACTGTGCTCATTTTGAAAAGCAGCACAATACACCAATGGCAGATTTCTTCTAAGTTATCTACATCATAATCATCAGAGGAGGTACCTCTGGATCTTCCATTTATTTTCTAGGTTTTATTGGTGCCTTTCATGTTATCCACAGAAATCAAATTGTGAACAGTTCAGGAAAGTTCTTCTGTGATCCCTGTTCTCAGCCTCTTCTCTCCCTTTTCTCTCCTAATCATCAACTCAGGGACTCAGATTTGCACATATATAAGACAAACATCAACATAAACAATTTCAGGTTTGGACTAAACCAGGAATCCGTCACAGAGAATTTTCTGTCTCTAGTGGAACAGATGTGGGATTGGGGCAGGGAAGAGATCTCTAAGCTAGAAAAGTCCCGAATACCACAGATCTCCAAAGTCAGATCTCTGCTGCGGTGCAGAGAGCAGATATGTGCAACACTGACACTGGTGGTGCCCACACGCCCCTGCGTGGTGCAGGGATGCTGCTGATCAGCTCAGAGAAGCGAAGGTTATGATTGCCATGGTATGATGGTACCTGGAGAAAGGGTGACAATCCCTGAACGCACAGGGAGGAGAAGCCATCCCTCCTTCCTGCATCAAGTATGCCCATAATGTAGGGTTACCTGATGTGAATGGCAGCTGCACGTCTTCGATCACTGGTTGCCTATTTACCAGCAAGCTTTTCAAGGAGGTTCCTTAAACCCAGCCAAGTCACTTTACTACTTCTAAACACACACCTACAACCTGTTCACTCCGTCCTCACACGTGCTACTCTATCAACAGAAATATTCAAGCTCATTAGAGCAGGTTGTCAAAAGCACTTGCAAGAAGAGATTTTGTACTTCAGAGGATTCTCGTCAGCTACGAGGTTCCTCTTCAAGAGGAAGAAAAGTAATACAACTGTCCTGATTAACCTGGATTTCTGCAACATCAAACACTTGCAAACAGAATACTCACAAACACCCTGCGAGCCAAAAATTGTTAGCCATCATTTTCCCATAGCTTGTTCGGGTTTCTTGTAAACAAAAACACTGGAGCAAACAGGACACATGCATATTCATCTCAGCATGCTGGATTTATCAATGTAATACTGAGTAACAGTTAACCAAGGGAGATGCACAGACTTGCAGGACTGAAAGCCTGTCACCTGTACTGAGCAAATTAGGGATCTACACTCTCCAACATACTCTTGGAAAGCTGGGGGAGGAAGTTTGCTGATATCAATTTATTCAGGGTAATGAGGACAGATGCTGACCGTGAGGAGCTGCAGAAGGACCTTAAGAAATTATATGACATATGAGATGGCAGAGGAAATTCAACAGAATAAATGTCAAATATGCATGTGGGAAAAACAATCCTAGCTTCACATATGAAATGATGGACTCTGAGCCAACTGTGACTACACAGGAGTGAAATCCTGGATTTACAATGGACAGCCCCATGGAAATGTCAGCCCAGTACTACCAACAGTCAAGAGAAAAAAAGACAGCAGATCAAATGTCAAGAATTATTAGGAGAAAAGGAAATGCAGGGAGGTTATAACAGACTTCTCCAGGATCTTGTATAGCATGGACAGCATGGATGGGGACTGCTTGTTCATGGACTTTTCCAATAATGACACAAGGACCCCTTAAACCAAACTGGAATCATGTCCAAAACAAACAAATACAAGTGATTTTTTTACCTAACAAGAGAAGCTGTGGATGTCACAAGCGTACACTGGCTTAAGGGTAGAGAAGATTAAGTTCACAGAAGAAAAATCTATTCATGCTTACTATCTACACAGAAATCGCTCCTGGCGCAAAGTCCCTGAGCTGAAAACAGCTGGAGCCTGGGAAGCGTTAGAGGAGAAGCGTCATGTGTGCCTGCCCTGCTCATACTCCTCTAGCCTATGGCCACTGCTGGAGATGGGGTGGTGGGCTGGACCTTGTAAATGGGAATTAACAGAATTAGCTGAAGCTCAACTTCGTATCTCTTAGCAGGAATTTGATTTTTGTTCTATTTTTAACCCAACATATGTTGAATTCTTAATTTTACATTTCTGGTTCCAGTGCGGTAGAATTTTGCAAAATGAATAAAAAGAAAGAACGGGAGGGGGAGAGCGGCGGAGTAAAGACGTTGCTTATTTAAAGAAACATACTGGCCTGACTTCCCACCACTCAAGAGACAAAGCTTACCGAGACTTTGGCTACCTACTTAACTTTTGCAAAAGCATCAGCTAAGGCTATTTTCAGAAACTAAGCGTGTGCTGTTTACACAACCACTCCAGTTCTTCCTCCCCCAGTCATAATAACCCATGACACAGCCACATGCAAAAACACCCTGACATAAGGGTATCTGTGTGTGGTCAAGAGTGTCCATCTCAGGGGGATCTTCTGGATGAAGCCAAGGAGCTGTGTGAAAAAGAGGAGGTTTGGGAATAACAGTAATCCAAAGCGATGGAATAGGAAGCTCACAGCAGCAAGTGGTAACATGATAGTTGAACCTCACAGTGAGTTTGTGCTTCTGCTATCAGTGCTCTTTGCAAGAAATTCTGTTCCACAACACACTCGCTTCTGATATTAATTTTGAATGCAAGACAGCTTTGTAGTACCTAATCCTATTAGCATGCTCCTGAAATCTGCAAGAGCAGAAATGTAGGACTGGCCCAGAGACTTACCTCTCAAGCTCTGCTCCCCCGTGAAACAAATTCAGGTTCAATTCAACAGTCCTTGGTCCCTTAGGGACTGATTAGGTAATATTTACCCATGCTGAGCGATAGTTATGCACAACAGTAACACAAATAAAAATACTTAAATGAAAATACTTTGGACAAAATATGCTTTCTTAATCTGGAAAAGTTCATGGAGTTTTCCTTCTGTACATTTCCAACCAAACTGGAAAAAACAAACAGCTGATTACATTTTTTTCCCCACTTTCAGTTTTCACTGAGCTCTTTTCCTACAGTCTCTCTACCATCTCTCCTTTTCCTACCAGGCTTTTTCACAGGCAGGAATTGAAAAAAATAAAGAAAAGAAAAAATACATAAAATAGAATGAGAAAAAAGGGGAGAACTTTTTTTTTTTTAAAGTTGTTTAGAAAACAGATAAAAGTGCTAGATGTTTGAATGAAAATAGTTCCTGTCAATATATATTTTTTAAGAAAAGTTTCATTTTACTGGACAATAGCAATTTTGGCAAAGGGGATGAGGTAGAACACATTTGCTTTGGACAGAAGTGTCATCTCAGACCTGGGCTTATTCTTTGTGCAGCCAGGTTGGGTATCTGCATCTTGCATTAGATGATCCCCAATGACTGTGGTAACAGATGATCACAGAGAACCCTATAAATCGCCTACGGCAGCTGATGAGAACATGTTTGATTAAATGGATTTCTGTCCAAGTTCCTGTTGCACGACAGCCAAAATGTTTTAACATTTTTGTAGATGTGTTTCTGTGCAAAAGAATGAAGCAGATGTTTTCTATCACAAACTGTAGGCTGGTGGCTAGGGCTTAGGTCTGGGAGACAGCAGAGCATCAGTCAACATGCAGGATGAAGAATTCCACTGGAAACCACGCAGTGCATCCGCCAGTCTCCCCCATTTCACGTGATTCAGCAATGGATGTGGTAACAATTCAATTTTAGCTAAAATGATTTTGTTTTTATTGAATTCTGGAATGAAAACAGGTTTTATATCTTTGAGAGACACCATGAAATAGAATAAGCAGCCTGTACTCCACATCCCCTCAGACATCCAGTATCTCAGTGCAGAGACAACAGATTGGCAACAGGGAATCTTTCAGACTCTAAAAACATACAATACCTCTTCATGCACGTTTGTGGTTTGAGGACAGCTAATTTAAAACAAAAAACCCCACACCATTAAGTAACAACAATTATATATTGGAGTTTAATAAATTTCAATGCTTTTATTTAGCTTTTTGAAATAGCAGCATTTCATTTCTCAAATATGAAACATATCCCAAATGGTAAGCCTATCAACTATGTATCAGAACAACTAGCTGACTTAAATTTCACAACTTCTCAAGAATTTTATTACACAGTAAGTCTTAATGAAATACAATACTGGCTGTGATATAATAACTATTGCAAAGTAAAAAATACAGCCTGGTAATGCGACCTCTAGTCAGCTCCCATCTCAGAAAGGAAGCACATCTAGCACTTGCCCAGTGAAGCTGCCCCAGCTTTGCCAATACCCTAATCACAACGTCACCTGGGATTTCACTGGTCTGGCAGCACTGCTGTTCTGTAGACTCCTACCAAGGCCATTGGTCCATGCCCAGTTTTTCACAGCATCTTCGTAACTGCTTAGTAGTGCCACATTCCTCTATAGAGAAACAACCGACTCTGTGCATATCTGATCCATTTAAATGAGGGTTCTAGCTTCAGGTCAACAGGCCCCTGCCCAGTTAATAATGCCTAAATATCTCTACAGGTTGGCTGCATTCAATGGATAGCTAAGGACACTGCTATCACCAGAACTATGTAATATATGCAAGTATATCACACAGGGCAGGATGCGGGCATTGATGCTTTCTGTGGTCCCTAACAAGGAATTTGAGACTTAAGACCTATAACGCTGTTCCAGAGTAACAGGCAGAGTCTGTGAAACTTCATGCTGTCTACACAGGGACTACAGACACATACTACCAGGGCATGGAGCATGCTTATCTTCAAAATACTCCGATACAACAGGAAACATCCTTCTTAGTGATGGGGTCAAGGCTGGGAGAGCTTTCACACATAAACAGCAGATTTTGCGCTCTGAGGATAGCTGAGCTAATGCACACCCCTTCCAGCGACCCATCTCTCATCAGTTCGCATTTGCTCCACATCTGCACAACCTTTATTCATCCCTGAAGGTCTTGGACCTCCATATTGCTGCACCTCTAAGCTATATTTGTTTCTGACATGGAAAAAAAGCCAGACAATGACATGAACAAAAACAGAAGAATTTTTTTTTTTTCTTCCAAGAAAGTTCTTGTCTAGGACAGTGTCCTAGTTTCAAGCTGGGATAGAGTTAATTTCCTTCTTAGTAGCTGGTATAGTGCTGTGTTTTGGATTTAGGAGGGGAATAATGTTGATAATACACTGATGTTTTAGTTGTTGCTGAGCGGTGCTTACACTAAGTCAAGGACTTGTCAACTTCTCATACCTCCCTGCCAGCGAGGAGGCTGGA
Source organism: Nipponia nippon (assembly GCF_047370975.1). NCBI lineage: Eukaryota > Metazoa > Chordata > Aves > Pelecaniformes > Threskiornithidae > Nipponia > Nipponia nippon. The sequence continues at coordinate 25,102,779 of NW_028262369.1, read as the reverse complement.
CGTGCACAAGAAGCTGGGAGGAGACACAGCCAGGACAGCTGACCTAAACTGGCCAAAGGGCTATTCCATACCGTATGACGTCATGCTGAACAGAAAACTGGGGAGGTTGGCCAGAGGGGCAGGACCACTGCTCGGGAACCAGCTGGGCATCAGTCAGTGGGTGGTGAGCAATTGCATTGTGCATCACTTGTTTTGTATATTCTTTTACCATTATTATTATTTTCCCTTCCTTTTCTGACCTATTAAATTGTCTTTCTCTCAATCCACAAGTTTTACCTTTTTTCTGATTCTTTCCCACATCCCACTGCAGGGGAGTGAGTGAACGGCTGTGTAGTGTTTAGCTGCCTGCTGGGTTAAACCACAACAGTCTTTTTTGGCACCCAAAGTGGGGCTCGAAGGGTTCAAGATAACGACAGATTTGATTGGAATGTGCTAGATCAAATTTATAGCTGTTATTGCTGTTTAGCTATTAATCTGCAGGCTCCTGTGCTTGCCTCAGGGCTTGCTTGCCCTACTGTATATTAGTCTAGTGCTCATTAGTAGCTGCTTTTTGCTTTCGCTGCTTGCTGTACTGCTTCTCACCTTACTCTGCTGTGCCTGGGAACATTTTGATAACAGCAGCGGCCATGCACCCGGGCTGGCAGATGGCCAGGGCATTGCTGCTGTTTCTCTGCTGCTGTACTGGACAGGCTGGAACTCCAGTGTGAACTTGAGACAAAGGGACTGTGACCTGTGGATGAGTCCATGTGGGAGCAGGACACCCCAAAGCATCTGTGGCTAAGTCCACACCAGAGCAGGTACAGGCTGTGGTTATGTCTGTGCTGCGGCAGGTGTACCTCTGAAGGGACTGTGGCCCAAGGGTAAGTCCACACTGGAACAGGTGCACCTCAAAGCAACTCTGGCTGTGGATAAGTCCATGCTGCAGCAGGTACAACTTGAATTTTCAGTGGCTGTGCATGAGGTCATGCTGGAGCACCTCAAAGCACATAGCCATGGATAAGCCCACAACAGAGCAGGTACTCTGCTGGAGGGACTGCAGCCACAGGTGAGGCCATATTGGAGCAGGTTTACTTCTGAATGGACTGTGGCTGTGGGTAAGGCCATGTTGGGGCAGGTACATCTCTGAAGACATTGTGGCCCAAGGGTAAGTCAACACTGGAACAGGTGCACCTCAAAGCAACTGAGGCTGTGGATAAGTCTATGCCACAGCAGGTGTCCCCCTAAAGAGACTTTGGCTCATAGATAAAGCTCCACTTGGAGCAGGTACTCCCCTAAGGGACTGCAGTCTATGGAAAAGTCCAAGCCAGAGCAGGGGCAAGGGAAGGAGTTCATTGCAATGTTAAACCCTACACTCTGATCCAAAGGAACCAGGGGTGGAGGTTGTCATGGAAATACCTTTAAATTATTGTTATCCTGAATTTGAGTTGCATGTTATAGGAATTACTGTAGCAGGAGCCACCTGAACCAATGGAGGACAAGCTTTACAAGAAGCAGTGCAAGTGCAGCAGTGACCCAACCTGAGCTGGCTTTGGTGCCCAATAACTCCACGCAACACACCACCTCTCCTGTCCTGACTGACCACCATAACAGATGGAGTCCAAAGTCATGGACTAAATGAACTCAATGGACATTTTGTGGATATTTGTGGACATTTTATGGGCATTTTACAAGGGTGGTCCATAGACTAAGGGACTGGTAACTGTGTATTATATTAAAGGATCAGAAAGGGGGTAAGGGTTAATGAGGATGTATTGGATAGTGTGGGACCTGAGCATGACATAAATGGTATGGAATAAGGGGTGGAGAATGTGCTGGTTTTGGCTGGGAGAGAGTTAATTTTCTTCCTAGTAGCTAATACTGGGCTACGTTTTGGATTTGTGCTGAAAACAGTGTTGGTAACACAGGGATGTTTTAGTTACTGCTGAGCAGTGCTTACACAGAGTCAAGGCCTTTTCTGCTTCTCACACCATCCCACCAGCAAGGAGGCTGGGGGTGCACAAGGAGTTGGGAGGGGGCACAGCTGGGACAGCTGACCCCGAATGACCAAAGGGGTATCCCCATACCGTATGACATCACGCTCAGCGTATAAAGCTGGGGGAAGAAGGAAAAGGGGACGTTCGGGGTGATGGCGTTTTGTCTTCCCAAGTAACTTATACTTGATGGACCCCTGCTTTCCTGGAGGTGGCTGAACACCTGCCTGACGATGGGAAGTAGTGAATGAATTCCTTGTTTTGCTTTGCTTGCGTGTGTGGCTTTTGTTTTAAACTGTCTTCATCTCAACCCTCGAGTTTTCTCATTTTTACTCTTCTGATTCTCTCCCCCATCCCACTGCAGGGGGAGTGAGTGAACGGCTGTGTGGTTTAACCCCAGCTGGCAACTAAGCACCACAACAGAGAACATGGATATTCTACTTCACATTTCACATTTTCTTGCTTATTCAGTGCTGGAAGTGGAAGCATCTATTGGGATTTCTGTTCAACTTTATCTCTCTTCCCCCCAAACCCCCATGAAATATTGTTCATTTAAAAACATGAATCCAAGATAAGAATTATTTGAATCACCTGTTCCTCACCTGCTGATGGCCTCTGGTATAACAGGGGCCTTTTATCTTTCATTTATCAATTTCTTATTTCAGGGCATAAGCAATGAGAATCATCACAACCCATAACATTAGCAGTATTTGAGTCTAACTTGCCTGACACTTCTGTTTCAGGAGACACACAGAATTCAAAAGTGACTTGGTGGAGCTTTGAAAAGCTAAAAGAAGTTAAAACTGGCTATTCCTACCATGGAATCTCATGCCGACATAAAATGTTTTGAAAGGATGCTTTGGAGAAGCAAGGATCCCTTGTAAATCAGTCAATATTTGCTTCATATTGAGACTTTAATGCTACCTTTATCTCCACAAAGTTGTCTCCAAGGTCAAGACTCCACCTCGCTCAGGTTTGGGAAGCCATGGAGTACATTCAGAAGAGCTGAGCAGAGGACAGGGGAAATGAGGCTCTTTAACGGCATCTGCTTTCCTAAGCTAACGCCTAACGACCTGGCAAATACAGCCATTTCTGACAGGTAAGACAGTATCTCTGATAGCATTTCCCTCCCCTTACTTTCTTCTGACATACATTCCTATTGCACTGAATTACAGATCATTTCAACATCCTGCAAAACTTGTTACTACGTTATGGGTCTTTGTTCCCATTTTTGTCTGATGAACACTAAGTATTCAAACAGCCCCAAAAATATACTCAGAATAAAGCTAATTCAGGACTGTGACATGACTACACTCTACCCCAAACATCAGCTTAGGGTCAGCAGTTCATAATCAGTCACCCTTAACGTGCAGATAATGCAGAAAGCACAGGTGTAACCTGTCCTCAGACACTTATACAAAGGGCCTTGAACAAGCAAGTTTTATCTAACATGGAAATCAACAGAAAGAACTATCTATGCTCTTCAGAGCAAATGCATCAATCCATATACTTGAACAGAAACATTAAGAACACTTAAAAAATTAGAGACAGACATCCTCAGTTAAAACTCAGTTACAGGACACGACATTTTCTTAGTGAGTCAGACTAAGCAGTTAGCCAAAAATAGTTTAGAGTAAGTCATTTCAGGCAGTTCACCTGCTCCTCAGACTTTAGGGTTCTCAGTTTTGTGTCATTTTATAATCATATTTGCCTAATTTCCAAATTTGTTTTTCCAGCTGACTACCTAAGAAACAGCAAAACATTGTAGCAAAACAGCTGTAAAATGAACATAATAAATCAAAAAGCAAAGGTTTATTTACTTTCCCCTCCTTTCCAGTTTCTTTAAACTACAGCAGTCCTAGGCTTTGCCTGCAAAAAGTAGATAAAACAATACAGACAACAAAAAAACAAAATCCAACAACAACAAAAACTTGAGGCAGCTTTTAATGGATGGCACTCCTTTCATAGCACAAACCTGCAGTTTGTTACAGGGGTTCTAGAGCAACAAATCTCCAGAAGACATTAACCATCTCTAATAGAAACATAAAAATACTAAACTCTTATGCAAAGCATGTTTGTGACTTTTTTTTTTTAAATGAATTTTATATAGCTTCATTCACTTAATATGTTTTTAAAGCATTCAAATTCTTGCAATACAACAAGATAATGGCCTATATCCAGAAGAAAAAAAAAAAAAAGCAATACATCACTCGGCTAACGTTTCTTTTCCATTTTGTGATATAATTCACTATACCTAGTTAGCTCCCTTTTGAAACCAGAAAGGAAATACTGTGAAGAATCAGAAAACAATGAAAATGAAATAAAAACAAAGGAAAAAAATCACTTATATGAAAATATAAAGACGACACATTTGAGAAGTACTGAAGTGTAACATACCAAATTAAAGATATTTGTAAGGAATGGAAGAAAACGCTCTGTCAGAGATAAGCAGTTTGACATCCCCTGTTGCCACATGAAACGGAGTTCAAGGATATAAATCCAGGCAGCTTCTGATAAAATGATGTCAACCTTATTTTGCTTTTGCTGCAATTAAGAGAAGTGGCTGCCTCCACATTGGACTGCTGGCACCTGTGAAATTTCTGGTGCCAGTTGGTCTTATTAACAAATTGAATTCACACAGGAACCCAATGCTAAAGGCACTGCTCTTCTAGCACTTGGACCATAATCTTCAGACCCAGCTACTGCTCAGGGAATTTCGACTTTATACAATAGTCACATTTTCTGATAGTAAGAGCTTCTGTCATCTCTGTTCCTAAAATGGATTTTGTTGCTATTACAAATTGAATTTCAGGTTGGTGGCATTTATTTGATTATAAATTTCAGAGGCTATTTTCTTTCACGCTTTGAGTCCATGCCTGCTCAACCCAATACATTTCCATGCCACAGAGCCGACTGGAGCAGCTTTCAACCAACACATGAAGCAGCCTAGGTTGGTGAGTTTACAGAGATGCGAAGAAGCAAGAAATACAGAAAAGTTTGATGTGTGTTGGAGGAGCAGGCAGGGGTGGTCTAAATCACCATTTACCACAAATCTGTGCTTTTTTAGCAGGCTTTTGCTGATAAATATCAGCTTAATCCTAAAACCGGATGCTTCAATTATGGGATTAACGTCAATCGACATACAGAATAACAGAAAGTAGAACTGATTTCCTTATGGAGGTACTAAATCAGTGCCTCATTGCTGGTTCCACAGAGGCAGGCTGGCTACCATGCAGGGAGACGCTAGGTTTCCTGTGCTGGAAGTAAATAGTGGCTTTTTAAACAATAAAAGCATGAGTTTCACTGCAAAGTCTTTTAATATGACCTGGGTGGTTTGGGAGTGAAATGCAAAGGTGGAAAAAGTCCATTCATACCCAGCGCTCCTTCAAAAAGACAGGCATGGGAAGAGACAACCCTGAAGGAGGACTGCCAGCACTGGAGCTCAGCATCCTGCAGGAGACAGGTTTTTTAAACCCTCTTCTTTTATTCTTAAAACAAAGATACTCCTCACAGTTGAGTACTCCAAAGATACTTCTTAGTGAAATGCTAAATCAGTCAAGAGATGCAGAGAAAGTGTAGTAAGGCCCCCAAGAAACTCTCTGTAGAAAGTGATTCCTTTCTCTCCACGGCCATGGACTCACACACTGACAGAAAACTGAGAAGTGAACTAGCAAAGCTGAAAAAACACTTCGAATAAAGGCGACCTTTTAATTATGGAAGTGAACAGTGTTCCCCATATCAGCCATTTTTCTGTTGGGTTTTTTTTGTGTGGTTTTTTTTTTTCTTTCTTTTTTTTTCCCCTTTTTTAATCCATCTTTTGGAAATGGAATCGATTCCCAACCAATGCATTGGACCTCAATGCATCGGACCTCAATGCATCGGACGTATTTGTTGGCTGGATCCTGTGATCCTTACTCAAAACAACATAGCAAAATATTCAGACAGTGTGCAGCATTGCTTCGGAATATAGCACGTGCTGCGAACATAAAATAGATCACGGTAATAAGAGACAAAGTATAATTTAGATTCTATCCTGAGGAAATTTAATAACCCAGTATTAGAAAAATGTAACTCATTTGACAGCACTTCTTTAAAAAGATATGAGCTCAGAAAGCAGACAAATGCTGCAAGGTTTTTAAGATTTACAAAGACGAATGCACATACTGAGAATTTTGAAGTTGAGTGTGAAAGGCAAGTACACAAGGCCCACCAAAATCATGGTAAATGGCAGGCGGGATCTGTTGGCTACCTTCCCAAAGCCAATCCAACTCTCCTGCACTGCCCAATTCTGGCAGCTGTGGTTCAGTTTCATACTTCAAAGAGCCATCAAAGGCACCTTTCAGAAAGAAAAAAAACAGGAAACAAAAGTACTTCAAGCCCTACTCCTTTGCTTGCAGGGCACTAACATTACAAAGATGCCCGGTGCTCTTTGGGCAGCGCCAAGCTGCAGTGGGGAGGGTCAGGTTCGCCTCCAGAGCTCTCTCTGGGTAAACTCCCTACCCTGAAGTGTGAATGGGGACACAAAGCCAGACAGGAGCCTTCACTGTGCTGAATATGCATGTGGTGTCTCTGAAAGTGCATGACAATAACGAGCTTGCACAATCTATGGTAAATTAATTCAATAGCTAAATGAATTTACTATCCTACAGAGATACTAGAGTGGTAAAAATGGATAAGCAATGTTGCTTATGATATTTTTACAAAAAAAAAAAAATCAGTCGGAGGGGAAAGGAACATGTTGGAGAAGACAGATTTTCACAAATATTTGTATTTGAATTGCTGATGAACTCTTCCTGCTGTTATTTTTATTAATGCTTTAATTATATATGCAATACACTTCATGAATAACTGAAAATATATAGGAGCTATAATATTTTACAAGTAGAGAGACAGTTATATAGCCAACTTCAAATATACTTCCTTTCTGTTAAGGAAACAAAATGCACTGGGACTGTGACCTTTTATGTAATATATTTAAAAGCAAGTATGTGATGGAGTAGTTCTCCTGAGCTCACGTTAAAACTGATGTTGCCATCTGTAGAGCAGTATTTCACTCCATGTCTCCGGGGTTTTTTTTAAGATGTACCGGTCAACTGAAAACACAACGGATACGGAATGGGGCAGCAAATTCTTATTGGGGCATTATAAGTTTTGGGACATGCTCAAGATCTCTATCCTAGGACAATAGCTTATTGTTCCAGAGACACCTTTAAAATAAGCAAAACTTTAAATATGCACCTGCACAGGGATCTGGTAAGGCGAGTGAGCAAAACCAGAAGCCCTAATCATAACGCTACAAATGCATACTGAAGCAGTATTTTGAGACCCAAGTGGAATATGTAGGTGAGTTAAGGAAATACCTAACTAAGCAAAACAGTGGAGTACATTCTTCTTCATGCTTCAGTCACCCCAAAGCAGTCTAGTTGGTTTTGGAATAAGCAGAGAGCGAGTCCATCCCATCAACCGGCTGGTGCAATACCCCCGACACACTTAACACCCAAGAAGAATTAGTCCCACAGCGCTCTCATCCAGTCTTCCCAACCTCATCTTAACACACAAGGTATTGCTATGTTCAGGACACTAACCCCATTTGAGTTGCAGGCCTTGAGGTCTGCTGGAGACTTGCTGTGTTGACCCTTCTGAATAGCATGTAATGAAATCTTTATTATAATTTTCTTTCAACCCACACTGCTAAAATAATTTGTCAGCTGCTTTAAAATGGTCTCTGTTTTTCTGGCCCTGCTTCTGGCAATCTAAGTAGCTGTCATCACTGTAGGAGCAGCCTGCTTGATAAGATAATAATTTTGTTTACATTGTGCTATAGGATGCCACGCTGAGTACAGCGCAAGGAAAATGGCAATCGACAGCATGCGATGTGCATTTCCAGTAAGATGCGGCGTATCTTCCTTTATTACTTCCTCAGAACTGAATGATTTTGGCTGATGTTCTTAAAGGTAAAGAAAAAAAATGGGTTTAATGTATTTCTTCACTGGAATACATTGCAGTAAAACCTGTAATAGCTTTTTTTTGCACCAAACCTAAAATATACAGCATTCAGAAAACAGCTATTTATTGAAGCAGGAAATGCAATACCAAGACTACAAATCACTTTTTACATATAGAAAACTGGAAGTAAATCTGGCTAACGCCTACCTCTCTACCAAAAGTAGAGCTCCCAGTCTCAATCTAGGAGAAGCCAATTTTCATTTGCCATGTCGTTGCAAGTTAAAGGCCTTACTGCATCTCATTTTCATCCTTTGTAAAATGGAGATACAGCCACGTATTTTAAGAAAGGGTCACGAAGCTCTCCTAGTACATGAGATTGTAAATCTACTAGGGAAGTGTACCAATATTTTTACAGCAGTCAGTTGGGTTAGTTTTAATTTGTGTTTGATTAGCAAAGTGCTCTGGGCCAGACTCACAATAGTCACAGAATTCCCTATGCAGCAAGGCAAAATTTAACAATTATAATGGTAGTAATATGTACTCAGTCTTAGCCATTAGCTGTTAGGAAAATGGGTCAACAATAACATAGCTGTATAGCTAGAGGATTTCTCCACCACACATTTAAATGCTGCAGTATAGGGCAGCAAGGAACATGAACCAGATTCCTATTACGTTTAGCATGATCACTGCTATTTTTCCCTTTTCAGTAAGGGAATATTTTTATATACCTTTTTCTAGCTCTCTCCATAAGTTCATTTCTCAGCTGTGTTCTGTTCTCTCCCTCCTATGAAGGGTCAGCCAGAGCTGGAGTACGTGGTCCCAGGAGCAAAGCTGAATCTAGGACTTTGCATTGGAAGGAGAAGCACTGAACAGCTTTGCCAGGTCAACCAAAAGGCAGCATAATGAATCCTTAAGCAGTGCAAGTGCACAGAATGGGTATTTCACATTAATAATTGATGATTTACCAAGAAGGGTTACTGAGTGGTTTTACATCCAAAGTCAGCACTGTTAAGCCCCGTCAGTAGGTAGGAAGAGAGCAAGCCAAGGAGGCGCGAGTTTCTGCGGTACACTTACCGGTTGCTGTGTGGGAGGTAAGTACACAGATCCCATTAAGAAAGCGAGGGGTCTCTGCACACAGCCACCCACGCGCACTCGGAAAGAGCACTACTGCTCCTCTGCCCGGCCAGCATAACTGTAAACTCCATCTCAGAGTCTGACAAGACAAATTGTGAAATTTATCTTTCTCAGACTGGATTGTCCTCCGTGTAATGGGAACAAGAGGCAATACCAACAAAAGAAAAAGCAGCATTAAAGCCCTTTTTGAGGACAGAAAAGGAAGTAGTCATACATCAATATGCTAAGTCAGTGCACAACACATCACTTCAGTCTGGAGGCTCAGCTCAAGCCTTATTGACCCACACAACAGTCACTGCACAAGACCTTGAAACGCAGCTGAGGGCTTAAACAGCAGGACCTACAACCACCAAAGAAAGGGAAATAAAAGTGCAAACAAGAAATGTTTGTCCTTTCCTAACAAAGTGCCCAGCTTTACGTAGCTCAGGCAAAATTTTTAAAGAGCACATTATTGCAGATGACAACGGTGCTTTGTTACTTGAGGACAATTGGAAGTGTCAGAATTTATGAAGGTACGAACGTCAAAACATTATTTCTTCATTAATGGTATCAAAGCCTGTGCTTGACTTAATGGTCACAGTTTTAAGGATTCATCAATGTCGTTCATTTGAAGTCTGCCAAAGTACACATGTAATTTAGTCTGATTGTTTAGGAACACATTTCATCTAACTCCTGTTGTTCAAGAATAGAGTCAGGTGATTTTGGCTCAGTCTGCTTTTCCTAACAACTGGAAACAATAGTAACATGAATTATACCTTACTTCATCCATTCAAATGCAGAATGACTTAAACACATTGATGAGCAAGAAATTGCTGAGACAGAAGCACCAAATTTCACGTTTGAGAAGCCTGAACCTCCCATTTGGAAGTACCAGTAAATTTCTGTGCAGCAGCAAATATAAAGTACTGAATTACTTCCAGCTCCATTTTGTGAAGTGAGGTAAGGAGAAACTACAATCAACATTTACCACGTGTCAGCAAATAGTGTTGCAAACATCATGACTAGAAATCCAGTCACTCATAATGATGCCTTCTTGCCCCTCTGAGAGAAAAAGAGTACAATTACCTCCTGCATTCACACTTTCCAGGCTCCCACTCGGCATACATTAACACCTGCACAGGCCAGACACTACCAGCATTTTGGGTGAGGCCATGTTTAATTGATTTAGCATTTTCAAGCTGATGGTTGCATATGGCAAAGTTAGGGCTACATTCTGGCTTTGTTCCCAAGAACGTAGCACAGCCTGAGCCAAGAGGCAAGAGAGAGATGTGTAGGAATGTATTTTCAAGCACAGCATCAGTCTGTCTTCACCCACTATTGATAACAACACACGCAGGAAAGGCACCAGTAGCAGCATGTTTCACTACCAGCACTTTCTACTGGGTGTACAAGAACAGATACACAGGAGGATTCAAGGCTGCACACATGCAAAACACCTTAATGAAATTTGCATCTACTGACTGTAAGCGATAGTAAACTGTAGCAGAAAAACCCATGCCAAACTGCAAGTTACTATAGCAGCAGAGTGGTGTGAAGCCAGGAGAGCACAAGGCAAAGCTCCTAGCCATTATCTCAAAGGATATTGGAAAAACAAAGGTGAGTATGCGTAATTGAAAAGGCAACTGGATGCCCTCCCTGAAACGCACACTAGGACAGAGCATTTTACTGACACTCGAAGCCAGACAGCTACGTTAATGTAAACATAAAGCAGACAGAAGTTATCAGCTGTGATATGGTGGAAGAGGGTCAGGTGCAACCATTCCACCCCCCATGCCATTGACTGCGCACAAAGCAGATGGCTTGCCACAGATGGACAGATAATTTTTCTGACCAAAATCAACATGCCAAATTATCCTCCAAACCAATGGCAACTGGAGGACACACGAAATGATACCTTCGAAGCCAGCTGGCACATGCCATCCTGGGCTTGGATGTGATCAGTGGCACAATGGGCACACAACTTTGCTTCCATCTGGTGCGGCTGGCAACGGTGGAGGTCGACACACAAGCTGAAGGAAGAGAGCGGTGCGAAGATGAAGCGGTTGACTGATGACAAGAGAGAATTGAACGGGGAGGAAAAAAATGACCTGCAACAAATCAAGTGTGGCTATATAGATGTGTGTCTCTTCAGCAGACTCAATCAACAGCCTGAGGGTGACAGAGATACTGAAATGGTTAAACAAATAGCTTCACGTCGGCCTGCCCAGAGTTACCATGAGATGGATAGATGCAACTAAGAACCACTGACCTTAACAACACAGAAAGAAGCGAGTGTTCTGGAAAATACATAGATAAGCCAAATACACAACAGAAAGATAAATACCAGTATGTGCTACGATTTGCATGCTAATCCATAAAGTCCAAGGTAAATGAACAGACAAATGAGTAGTCTAAATGAGAGAAATGTCAGTACTGCAAACTGCATCGCGTATTGGTAAGTGGTGAACAGAGGGACCCCCATAACCCCACAAGAGTCCTCAATCTCCAACTTGTCCATGTGATGTATCTTCAAGCAAAAAACCTTTCACTAGATCTTTTTTCCACCTTACCTCTCATTTCTCAATCACCACACTGAGAACTGATTCTACATTCGGTTAATAAATATTCCTTACACATTACATTTTCAAACAGCAACCTTCAGATTTTATCTACACCTGATCTGGGCCCTTAGCAGGAGTTTCCACAAACTTCTACAAAATCACCTCTTTATCTTTAAGTCTTTTACTGCAATGCCTTACAAAAGACTTTGTACAGGGGCCATGCAGGAACGGTGGGCATGCTGAGATCACCCATTCTCAGAGTGATTCATTTTGACCATTTGTTTACACGCGTCTATATAAGTGCATCAAACATCTCTAATTCCTAGACTCTCAGTGGGGGGAAACTTTCTTTTCTTTCAATATTTGTATACAACAAGTACAACAAAGTACTATTCCACAATAAAGGTCCCTATGCACAACAGCAAGACAAATAATAAGCTATAGGATTTAAGGGTACAAAAAACAGCGTGCCAACAAGTACTCCAATTTGACAGTGACTCGCTTTTCTCACGCAGGGAGCTTAGCAGAAAGCCTAAAATGGCAAGATGCCAAAATTGAGCTACTCAGCACGAAGGCATGTTTCCTGCACATCATGATCAGCAGCGGTAGCTGTGAAAAAATCAGAAGTCAAGAGGCATAGTCCAGCTGTAAAATGCTTAATGAAGAAAAAGGGGGAGGACAGGACTCACAAGTCAAGGTTATCATCCGGTATTAGCAAAAATAGCAGCACATTGCGTCTCCTGCATTGCCGTACCCTCACAGCTCTCTTCTGCCGGTCCAAGCACCAACCTGTTCCTCTCCACCATCAACTTCTCAGTTTATCTCAACAGTCTGACTGAAAAACCTGCCTTAACACAATAATGTTTTTAAAAGCTGTTAATCACCATAATGTCTATTAGTAGATCATTATTGTCCACAGTCCTAACGCAATTTAGCACTACCTTCTGACTGGTTAGACACCAAGTCCCACAGAACCAGCCAGTTCATCAGAGAGGTGTTCAGCTGATAAAGAAAACACTAAAAAGGCCTGTGTTCTCCCAGGGCAGGTCTTTTGCCCACGGACATTTAAAAACAAGCAAAAGTTTTCTTCTGTTGTTAGGCGTAAGCTGCTTACTGAAGGCAAATGTACTTGTTTTCTGCCAACCATTCAAGTCTCTCTTTTTGTTTGGAGGAAAGGAAGGAGAGAGGATTATCCAGCTAAGTTTGGATAATCACAAATCTTAGGGACAGTGAGTTTTTGTGAAAAGGGGGAGGGAAAAAACTGGCCTGATAAACATATTTACCTTTTAAAATTATTTCCCCCTGGAACTTCAGATACAATAGGATTAAAATGTCAAGACATGAAACCTAAGCTCAAGTGTCTTTCTCAAGGTCTCACATGTAAACAAATCTTGAGATCCCAATTCAGTGTCTCCTAACTGTGTTTAGGTCCTGAAACCAGCCAAGAAGATGACACAACAAGAAGCGTCCTGTTAAGAAACATGCAGAGAGCTTAGAAGTGAGATTTCTGAAGATCTTCACCAGATGCACCAGCAGAAAAAAAGCCATTAACAGATGTAGCTAAAACCTTCCGCAAAATTTCACTCCAATTTAAGTTTCATATTTTAAAAGATGCATTTTGGCTTATGAGTAATGTTTACTTTTCAAGTAAGAAGTAGCTGAATTTTCATTTTTATATCAACTTCTAATTTATTTTTTATTAGATTTTCATCAAAATGTTCCCATGAGCATGGGGCAAAAAGCAAGCAAAATGTGCAATGCAAAAATAAATTCTCTCATTTTTTCTTAGAAACTGTTTTCCTCCTTATCCTTCCACTCATCAAGGGTTAGCTGTTCTGAGAGACTCCTTATTCAACTGATGAAGAAAGGAAAAGGAGCTGGTTGTAAAATATTAACTTATTCAGTTTTTTATCTTTGGGAATCAAACACAGATTAATTGTCAAAATTCTCTGCCTTTCCCTCCATCATGTTATTAGCACAATCCATAGGGAAGAACCCCCTGCACGGCCCAATACTAATTATAATCATGTATATATTTATCAACAGCCAACTCCATTTTCATCTGCTACTGGATGTCAAGTACATACAGAGCCAATCCTTACAGGATGGTTGTCTGTGGTCACTGCAGCTCTGCTTGCATCTCGGACAAAGCCTCCCCCTTCAGGGGAACAGGACTGCACAGACTGTGGCTCTTGGATGTCACTTGACAGAAAATACTAACCTGAACAACTGCACAGTAAGGCACAACTTAATTCCCAAACGTCATCTCTTTCCTTCTAAACTGGGTTTGTTTGCTATATTTATTGTAGCAATGTCTTTTCCATGGTACAAGTAACTGCCCTTGCCAAGCACACTGCTTTCCCTTAGGCTACTTTAAATCTCTCTAAAAACCAAACAATGATCCTTATCTTAATATAAAGTATCTGTGAATAGTCGAGAGCAATACAGAAGAGCTTTAAATTAAGAGAGAGGGGCCAATGATGCAATAAGAGCACTTTGTCCCTAAGTATAAAGCGGATCAAAATTCAGTTTTGATCAAAAGCACAAGCTATTCGTGCCTGGCCATGGAACAGCTCTCCTGGCCCCTACCCAGCAAAGCCCTTAAGTGTACCAGTAGCTCTTAGCCTAAGATTCCAGCTTGCAATAGGGCTGACAAAAGCACAAATCGAGGGTCAAGCCTTCCGCGTCTTACACTCATCTGTCGCATCCCTACCACCCAATTTGGCACAGTAGGTCACAAATACCAGTCCTTGCTCAGAAAAGAGCTAGCAGTGGCACAGCAGGGCTCTTCTGCAAGTCATGATGACCAACATGTCCCCTGGCCAGAAGGCAGCCTGCCTAACCAGACCATTCCTGCCTCTACCTCCACCTTTTAACTGCTAAGAGTTCAGCTAGAGGCAAACAAAACCCCAGGATCCCTCTTGCTGCTGAGTTGCTCATCTTTCCTCACCTTTTTCCCAGTGTCCAGAACAAAACCACTGCACCTTGACCCCCTGCAAGGCTGGTCCTGCCTGTCATCGTTGGATTGATTTGTAGCACTGTTTCACTGTCTCGCTCGCCCTATTTTCTTGGTCACAGTTGGTGAGACACGCCTACTGGCTGCTGTCCACTGCCATAAATTTTTTATATATATTTTTAAAAATAACCCCCACAAGCTCTTAGAAAAGCCTGATTATGATCTGTTGTCTCCTTATTGAAAAATACTGCATTAATGTTAAATAAATTAAAACTAAGCAGTAGCTGCATAGGGAAGATGTGATGTGCACCCACAACTATTGCCTCATTATCACTGTTATTGAGGCCAGTGTCATATGCTGAGAGGAGAGAAACTGCAACCGCTAGCAAGTGTCTTAGCACACTATAAGCAGCAAATAGACTCAAGATCTGAGAGTAAAAGACACTATGCTCAGTGGCATTAGTTCACTTACAGCAACCATTTTTATTTCCAGTCTTTTAGACTATGCAACTGTTGACCAGGACGGATTCTAACAAGAGAGTGACCGCCATTAGAAATGGAAGCAAACTGCGTGGGGATTTAGTGCCTACTTGGACACTGCAGGTTAAACTTTTCCCAGCAAAAGCGAATTTTTTGGTGTTCAAATTCCATTTCATGGCATCCCTTTAAGGCTGGAAGAAAGAAAAAATTAGACTGACATTTAACTCGCACCCTGGAGCCAGCTAATCGGATATAGCAGGCGAGCAGAGCAGCATTAGGAAAAACATGTGAGAAAGGGGGGAAAAGCAATATCAACTGGAAGTACTGCAGCTAGAAACCTGGGAGAAAGTGGGCTGGCACAGGGTGCAGGGAGGCCCAGGGACAACAGTGATATGCAGGAGGGAGACAGTAAGGGGGTGAGCAACGAAGGGATACAGCCAGAGCACAGGCCAGCATAAGGAGAATAAACATTAAGCACAAAAGGAAAGAAATTTTGCTTCATGGGGTAGGAAGCATTGCTCCATGAGAGCAGAGAAAAGGGAAACCAAAAAACAGAATGGGAATGCTAGAAGCATTACTGAATCACTGGAAGCATGACAGGAAAAAAAAAAAAAAAAAAAGAGCAAATGGGGTTCAGGTTTGTCAAACAGCATGCAGAAAAAGCAAGAGGGGAAAAAAAGGACGAGGGCTGGGGGGAAGACCAGACAGAACAGGCTCTAAGAAAGACAGGGAGTCCCAGGGAAAGATCTGACTTATGGAGCACTCGACAATCGGGCAAGAAACCCAGAGGAGAATTATAAAATGCTGTAAACTTAGGGAACCTTAATTCTGTCAAATATAGTGGTAACCAATAGGAATAAGCATTATATTGTACCCACTAGGTATTTTCAAAGTAGTGTGTGAATAATTATCAAGGAGTGCATTGAGGAAAACATCATCATAAGTGCTCATGTAAGGGGATAAATGCATTTCCCTGTAAAAATGCTTTGAATTTTTTTCCTCAACAGCCTCCTCTCAAATAAAATGAGGCCTTTTAGATACTCACAGAACATGGAAGGGGTTTTGTTTGTTTCTCCAAGTATTTCTAAATAACATAGCAACACCCCCAAATATTTCTTAAAGTGCTTTCCTTTTTTTCAGTATGGGTGTAAAATTAACTCTGAAATAATAATAGCTTAAATGAAATGCATTAGTGTTACTTTGCATTTGAAAGCATTTAGTAACAATAATATTAAAAGACTCAAGAATCTCATAGTGCTTTAAAACTACACTATAACTACATATAGCAAATATATTCATCTTTATGTGGATTGGTATGTTCTGACAAGTTCTTCCTGAAAACTACCTGAGCTACCTGACAATACTGGTAGCTTTTTTTTCAAAGGAGGGAATGGATCTTTTAACAATATTACTAGTCCCAATACATTAGAAGACATAGTTCTAATAGAACATTACAAAAATAATATTGTAAAATCTTTTTCATTTCAGAGGGTTTTAAAAATCTAAATCATTAACAGCATCTAGGAGATCAGCTCTAAACAACTCTAAAATTTAAATCAATATATACAAATTGTGCAAAAGCAACAATGACTAGCCCTAAATCGAGAAATTGTTTCTAATCTTTAGTACACGAGGGTCGGACATTCACAGAGGCTCATGTAAAGCTCTGCTAAGAAAGTAGCTCAAGGCCTGAAGTCACCAACTCTTTTCTGACAAATGATCTCTGAAATAGCCACCATCAGCAGTAATATCGGAGATGCCATTGCTCTTACAGGACTAAATGGCAAGGACATTTGAGCAACTGTAGCTGACACTGAGCTAAGAAATGTGAGCAGAGAAACTAGGATACAATATCCAAAAGCTGAAACCTGGTAAGAGTGCAGCGCTTTCTATTTGTTCATTTTTTTCTTCCTTCTAAAATATATGTGGTGAAAGTGTGAGGTGATAAAAGGCCAAGTATCTGTACTTTAACAAGTTACAATGAATACAAGTAAAAAATACCGTATTATTAGAAAACCAGAAATATCAGAGAAGTATGACAGAAGCATGAGATGCTAAGACCAAAGAGCTTATTCTTCTTTTCCTATCGCACTAGAAAGACATTGGCTATCTCAATAGGTATCCCATTTTGAGTGCCACTCCTTAAAATATAAGGAAAAGTCAACTGGGGGGGGACAGGACCCAAACAACTAAGTAGTTTCAGAAGCATGATCAACCAGAAAAGAACCAAGATTTCTTTTTTTTCTTCTTCTTCTCCTGCAAAGCAAAGCCAAGCCAAGACTAAGTTAGGGAGGTGCTAAGCATCATCCAAAAATGTCCAACAAAGCAGTAACACAAGAGGACATTCATCAGTTCTTCTCTGTACAACTGACAGGAGGACAAGCGGTAGAAAGAATTAGGTATTAGAAAAATGAAAGTCTTGTTAACTGCAAGAGTGGTGAAGACCCAGAACAGCCTGTCTAGGGAAGATGGGAAATCAATATCCAAGGTTTAAAAAGAGGTTAGACAGACTGTCAGCTTCTGGGGGTGAGGCAGGTACACTTGATCTTGCCTAAGAGCCTGGCAACATACTAAGTTACCTCCCAAGGTCCTTTCCACATCAGCATTTCTGGGATTTTTTTAATGCTTCAAGTAATTTGTCTCAATTATGGGATAATTTCATATATGAAAGAACATATCCAATATTAGTGTTAGCATATGTTAACTGATTCTCCCCCCCATCTTTTTTTTAAATGGAAGACAATAAATTCAATGAGAAATGAAGTGTTTGTTGTTCTTTTCCCCTCCCTTTTGCTTTGTTTTGCTTTCTTGTCTAAGGGCTCAATGCTCTGGGCATTTGTATCCTTCGGTTTATTTTTCCTCAAAGAATTTTAGGAATAAGAAAATATTTTATGATTCTGCTCCAAGGTCACTACACATCTCATCTTTCTTGTTAATAATAAGGTGTTGTTTTGATCTTGTCCCTTCTTTATTTAAGTACATAAGGTGCCCTAAGGTACATACGAATTGATACTGTGCATGTTTGCTCCAGTGAGCAGAGGAAAAGTATTCCTTGCACTGCAAGTCCCTTCTTGTCCTCTTTACTCACTGGCATCTCTCTCTGACTTTCAGAAATCAATCCAGTAAGAGAGTCCCCAACCACTATCTCCTACTGCAGGAGACATATCCTCCCTACTACTACTACTACAAAAAAAAAAAAAAAAGACAATATTGTTCTCCCACAAGATAAAATCCTGTCCTTTATTTGTAGTCTAGGGAGCAATTTTTGGATTACTGAAGGATTTTGCATTGCAAAACAAATTAGAATATCAGCATTTGCTAAACAAATATTGTCTTTGGGACCTGCAAGCAGAAGAAACACAACATCCTTTCTGTTGCAAATATCATCAGATCTTAGCTCTAACAACAGCTGAGCAGAAAATATAGAAGCTGCAAACTGTAATTTTAAAAAGCAAATATTTTAATTGCATTTTACTCCCAAGCAGGTGCAGAGCAATCTCTCCAGATTCCCCTCAAACCAGAAATTTCAACTTCAAACCCAGTGCTGGTTGAAAAGACTGGAGTTCATTGGTGCTTCAGAAAAGGAATGCAAATTCCCATTTATTTCTGAAGTCAGCTAAACACACACCTTTCAGGCAAGGAACATTACCAGGACCATTTTTGCTATGATGGAGGTGTACTGAGAAAGCAGTATATCTACTTTTTCTAGAACTACATGTTCCGCATAGATTAAAATCACTAGGTGACATTTTTAATCAGTATTTCCATACGGCATTGCTAAAATGAGAACATTAGCAAGTTCATTTACATTTGCAAAGTAAACCAATTTGAACAGTACATGAGCACTAGCAAGCAGCAAGAATGCATGAAGTTAAAAGATTGTGAAGAACAAAACGCTCGTGGGCACTGAGCTACCTTCCCTCTGCTCACCTTTCTCCACATCATGTTAGAGAACACCATTGCAAGGCAGATGTCTTTCTATCCCACTCCTATTTAAGCTCAGATTAAAATCTGTCTTGTGCAGGTCCATTTGGTGCATAATGAAAGAGAAGTTTGCATTTGGGATTGGGAAGTCCCCCGTTGCGGAGGACGCTCGCTCCTGCTGCTGCCTGGTCTGCTCACAGGAATGCAGTGAGGTATTGCCTTCTCTGAGGCCACCAACAGGCATGTAACTGTGTTTGGTGACAAGTGAGGAAAGATTAAGGCAACTGTGGCATTTCTTGGCTTCCAAAGTTGAGAAAAATCACAGCATGATGACAAATCAGATCCCTTGTCCCAGTCAAATAGCTCATTTTTTTCCAAGAAAATTAGATTAGCTGTAAGGCTGACAATTTGTATTCCAGTCTCAAGTCTAGCCTTGTCTAAAACAAGTCTGAAGGAAACACTGACAGAGCATTAGCACCACTGGGTACTGCTTTAATAACTTTTTAATTGCCCACACAAAAAGTCACATCTCATTTCTAAATAAGTTGGTTAATTTAAAAAGCAAAACCACTCAGAGCTTCCCATTGTTTCTAAAGCCTTGTGAAATTAAAAGTACATTTTATTCCAGTTAAAGAACACAAGGATGCAAGACAGGAGCAAGGCTGGCTGTGTAACAGCTCAAACTCATTTCACTTTAGATGATCTTGAGCTCTGAACAGAACACCTGTACCCTCTAGAAATGTTGCATTCTTATTCTTTAAAGAAAGGAAAAAGAAATACAATAGGACAAGATGTAGGAAGATGTAGGTTTAATTGCAACCATTTGTAACCTGCATTTCACCCAGATACATATCTTATTTTTAAGCAGATATTCCTAATTAAGCAGAGGAACTGGTTATCACCAAGCAACTGACTTGCAGAATGGGGTTATCAACACTATCTGATATAACAAAAGTAACCTGAGATATTGATCCAGAATTAGATGCCCATCACAAGTTGCAAGATCCCAGGACCAATTAGGGGACAAGGAGGAAGGATGCAAGACACCAGGACAACAGCTCTTGCATCTGAATAAGGACTCAGCATGACCCTAATCGACTTTTGCCTGGGGAGGTGACAGGGTCTGAAATGGGCTATCTACTTCTTATACATCCTCCAATATCACAATATCCGAGACCCACTGTGGTGTGCATGTGTATTCTTACAGCCCTTCAAGGCAGGGAATCCTACTGCCTCCCTAACCTAAACAATCTACCTGGAGTTATATAGAGTCAGTAATGGAAGGAGAATTCAACATGAGTCTCTTGCATTGCAGGTTAACTTGCTATGCTACTAGGTCATCGTTCCACTCTGGAGATGTCATTCCAGGCTATTAAGGTACTGCACAACTGGAGCAGACTTGCCCACATTTTAAGGAAGCCTAAGAATATGCAAGAATTCATAGTCGGTCTGGCAGTCACAAAAAAAAAAAAAAAAAAAAAGCTTTAAGATAAGGGGATCCTGAACTAACTGTGGTTTTGCATTAAGTATAGCAGCTTATGGGGCACAGTGCAGCAAGCTATTCAAAATCTGAGAACCCCTGGTAATTTAAAAAACAAAACAAACAAAAGAAAACCACACAAACCACCCACACCAAAGATATTAGTTCAAAGTAGTACTGACACATCGTGGTACTGTCAGGGATAAGGCCCTCGGGGACAGCATCATGGTGCTGTGACGCTGTTCTGTATTTTGGAAGAAGAACAGGGATCCTGTCCTGCACTAGGCCTGCTTTTACAGCACTGACATACCCATAACTCAACCTGCAGTTTCAGTCCACCCATCAAATAAAACAATATTTTCCATATCTGCAACCATTTTCTTTCCACAATCTCAGGGTGACATACTGACATTGAAGAGAGCTTGGCAATAAATCTAAAAGGCAGGTAAATATTAGCATATTATTTGCAAATGTTAAGACTGAAGTACTGAGGAGTCTCTGGTCAGAAAAAGAATCAAGCCTTTCTGTCCTTCAGCCCCTCACTTTTATACATCAAAGAGTTACAATGCAAATAGGACAGTGCCAGAAACCAGGCTCTGAAGCTCAGCTAAATGTTCCTTGAAAATTTAAAATTAAAAGCTCACTAGTCTTACGTTGTTTCTGTTAAGCAATGCACGCTGTGGTGCTGGCTCACGGGTGAAACAAATTGCTGCTGTAAGTCTATTAAAAAGGAAAAAAAAAGTCTACCATATGGTGCTGACTGCAGTATCTCTTAGCAGGTGAAAAGCATCCAAAACAGTAGCTACCATACTTAATTATTGTGACAAATTCAGTGATTCAAGGTAGGAGGTTTTTTGTTGCGGTTTTTTTGTGTTGTTGTTTTTCAATAGGCTAATGTGCTATGCAGAAAAAATAACATTGGGGATAAGAGACAAGACGAGGAGAGGAGAAACCACACACTCACATGCGAGCGTTTGTGTCACCCAGAAACGGGAAGGAGTTCAAGCACTGAGGCTGTGAAACTTAAGACAGTGCAGGTCTTGGTGCACCAAAGGAGAAGGATGCACGAAGTAGCAGAGAGTTTCTCACACAATTCTCTTGACTTCCCTTACTATCTAACCTGAGCATCTACTGAAGTAATACCAGCACTGAAACCACATACAACACATCTACACTGATGAAGATGGCGAAGCCAGACAGCGCCTGTCCAGACCACCTGAGAACCTGCCTACACCCAATGTGGACATTACAAAAAAAGCTTTGCTGAATCTCATTTCCTCCTTCTGATCCACACTGTCATGTCCCGACACACCGGAAAGGCTGAAGAGATCTCAGATATCAGGATAAAAAACACAGTGGGGCTGCTGCCCTCGCTGCACCAGGGTTTGGCTTCCCGTGTGGCAGGCTGCACAGGATTTACTGTGTGCCGCCAGGCATCTGCAAACATGATTTTGAAAATGTCACTGGAAACAAAAGGTTTCCCAGCCCCAGCAGTTCCCAGCACTCACCTGTGCTTTTTTCCTCCCCACATTATCTCAGCTGAGTTGTCGATGCAGTTTGATGAAGTTAATCAGCAATTAGATATTTCAAAATTATTTACAATAAGATGGTAAAGTGGTCTCAGGTTTATTACATCCCAGGTTATGCAAGATACACACGCACACATGGTATCTGATGTGCAAGCATGCAAAGCCTCAGAAAGTTACTTGAATAGCTTCAGTGTGGCTGTTGTCTGATCTCAAGGTCCATGATGTCTGGTACGCTCAAAGGAATACTTGGGCAGCAGCTTTAGCCAGACGTGATTTCAACCATGCGTAAATGAAATTGTTGCTTTCACATTTCAGCATCTTCCCTTTAACGCTAAACCAGACAAACAGCACAGCCAAACCCGAGGCTTTCTGAACTCAGAAACAGGACTGAGGGTTCAGGTTTTTCTGCGAGCTTCTGTAGGGGAAGCTAGGGAAACACAGTCCCCATTGCTAGCAGGCTACCACATCCGTGTCTCTCCGTTTTGAAGACTCACCTGCTCTGGATGTTCTGAGTTAGTCAAGAGATAGAGGGAATCCAAAGAGTACTTTAAATACAAACAAGCACACAGACCAAGTGGCATATAAATCAATTAGCCCCATACATAGATGAGGCACACTTCCAAATTATTTGCCATTTAGTGTAAAGTTTCATGGGATACTGCTGGGATCCTCCACAGCTGCACCTGCTCTTCTCCTACTCCCCTCACTGCATTTCAACATCACGCTGTCCATGTGTGTCACACATTTACAAGAATCAGATTAAGTTATTCCAACAATCTGACTTTTTCCCCTTAATAACATAGGTTATGAAGAGTCAAAGACACTTTTGTTCAACAGAAGAAGTCCATGAATAATTTCCCCAGTTCCTCATGCCCTGAATCATAGCTGTCTCCACAGTACACCCACAAAATATTAACCTAATTCAAGCAACAAGAAATGCCCCTCTCCAGTTCAAATAATTGAAAAGTCCCTGTGAAAGACCCAGAGATTTGATTCACTGTTTTTTCCCCAGGATAAACACTTCAGGTGAACTCAGTTAATTATATTCATCACGAGCTGAGCTCCTGAGGTTCCCACAACCCAACAGATTAGTTGCCTTGATGATTTCACACCTACGAGTTTAAATATTTTGTTTTTATCAACATTCTAAATCCTAAACTCTTTAACATCTTGCAAAGGGGATACACACACACACCCATATATACACACACATTTGAACCAGTGATTAAGTAATTTTCTTTCCCTTCTAAAAGCCCAAATTTAAAATAAAACTTTCACTAGCAGAAACAGCTAATAACTTACCCAAGTTCAAAACCAGAGCTTGCATAATTTTATTTCATTATAAAAAAAATTCTTTAATTACCAGGGGTTGGGTTTTTTTCTTCCCTTCATAAGACCCTACAAATCTTAAGGGAAAAAGCCTTTTTGTGGTCCTTCCACACTCTCACTAATTTGCTCAAAAAGCCTACAGTAATTTCCCTGAATAGCTTCCAAAATGAATGCCATAAAACAGCTCTCTCACTGGAACTGTCTTACTTGTGGGTGAGTTGACGGATCAACTCATTACAGGGCTTACTTGGTGGTGGGAGGAACCAACACAACCAAAAACCTAATCAAAAAAGCGTTTGTAGTTTTAAATTCATAAATACACATTTTAAAGCATGCCTACCCTGAGCTGCAAGTGTCTTTCTGTAAGTTAGAAATACACCAAAAACAACACTCAGTGTAGCCACAGCAGCTACTCCTCATCTCAGAAAAGAAAGTCTGACCAGAGGTAAATTTGAAAAGTAATAAAATACAACCTTGCCAAAAATACTGGCCATGAACTACGTACAACTGATACATGCAACTGATCTTTGGTGGCAGGGAGGCATCTCCAGAGGAGACCAAGGGCTCCTGAAAAGGTCACCATATCCCGTACCAACCTCAGCGTGGGCACCAATATGCGGTGTAGCTCAGTGCATGTTTACAGCAGTAATTAATATGAACTTGAAGCATAGAAAACACAAGTCAGGAGTCTCAGCAGCCAAAAGTTGTGGTCACAAGCCCTGGCCAAAAGAAGCCTTTCCTTGCAAGAGCTGCTTGCTGCGTACCCAGCAGCGTGGCATTCCAGCATCATCCCCAGGTGGCAAATCCCAGATGACAAACTCCCCACGACAGCAGCCCAAGGACTGCCGTGAACTGCGCCGCGGAACAAAGCGATGCAGTCCAAGCCCAGCAAGCTGCAGCGATTTTGGCCTCAGCTGCAAGGAGTTAACAAAGGTTCACAAACTGCTTCTGCCAGCCTCAGCAAGCGTCATCGGCAAAGATGGAAAAGAGAAAGAAACAAGAGGGCAGATGACAATGCCTGATCTTACAGTCTAAAGATTGCCTTCAGGTTATGTCTAGTGAATAGGGAAAAGAACAGGGGTCTGTTGACCAAAACTGGTGTCTGTATCATGAGTGGAAACAGGTGACTGAAAATAGCTGAAGAAACATCATGAGAAAACAAACAACGGAAGAAGGTTTCATAGATACCATCTACCCAGGGTTCAATGCCGCTGCCCAGACTGTCCAGCGGTTTTGTTTACCTCGAGGATGCCTGCATCAGTTTGTCACAGCACTGCTACCACATCAGTCACTCCCAGCACAGAAAGGGAACCTTTTTCTACTTCATACGGGATCCTTCCTGCTTCTTTTATGTTTACTCTTTTTTCCACTTGTTACCAGATTTTTAATCCAACATACAGATTCACACCAGAAAAATGGGACAAGATCCAGAAAATGGTTGCTGTAGCCAATGCACCCGCTGAAAGCTGTCAGGAACTGAAGAGGCTCCTCAACTGAGATCACTCACACTCACTGCATCACCTGTCTCACCCTCAAACACATTAGGTTTGTCCAAAGAGATTACCTATTGCTCTAAACAAAACTAAGCAGCCTTATTATTTGACAGAATAAGTCATTTCTGACCAATACCTGAAAACAGGGGACACTGTGGTTACCACTATGGTAACCAAGCTGTCTGAGGCCTTTCAATTCCTGAACCAGTTTAGCTATTAAATGTATTGAGGAGACCTCTTTTTAAACCATTAATTCCACTTAACACAAACTGAGGTTCAAAGAGAAGTGCTCCCTCTAGGTGCATAGGCCAATAATTATCATGAAGTTGTGAAAGGCAACTGAAGTTCTGTGAAAAATCAGTCTCATCCCCTGGTCACAGGCACCCAGAGGGGTAACAGCATCAACACGCCACCTCCACACTTCTACAATCTGACGGTGCGTGACATGCTTTGCTCCTCAGCTCTCTCTCACCACAACCTTTTCTACAAGCTCCCCCAGAAAGGAGCATTAGCTACATAACCGGCATTAGTGCATACCCAGTGCTTCCCAAGCTGCACACTTCATTTATGGAGAACACAAAGGCCAAGCCACAAACCAGACAAAGACATTTGTTACCTGAGCAAGTGCTACCAGCTAAGGCACCTCTAGGAAGAGTCTGAATCCTACAAGCCTATTTTATAGCCAGCTGGTCTTCCCTCCACCTCCAAAGTCACTGAAACATCCCTTATGAAGAAGAACACACCACATGAGAGCAACCCACCTTAACCAAGGCAACAAAACTAGGAACAAAACAAGGATGATTTCTTTTAATTGCAAGTGGACAAACAGGTGCTTTGGGTTCCTGATTAGCTCAATTCAGAACACACAATTTGTCAGGCTTGGATTCAGGATTATGCCACCAACACTCCACGTGTTCTCTTTCTCACTTAATCTGTCATATACTTTGAAGTGATCTGCAAGACTTTAAAAAGCCTTGCTCCTGAGGGTAGCTGAAAACAGCCAACCAAAGCTTAGAACAGTCTAGCAGAAAATATCCTTCCTAAAGGCTAACAGTAAAACCCCAATTCCATTTTGGAGGGAAGCAAGAAACCACAGAGGAATTCTCTAACAGGAAAAGCAAGGTTGACCTCACATATTGGGAGCTATGGCCAGTCTCAGACAGTGATCTATTTTCCAAATACTTATTCACCAGTCCAACCTTAAATGCTGTTATCCAGAATGATCATACTTGACCAATTATGAAAGTCAAGTCAGTCACTGCAGTAAACTCTTGATCCAACTCCAGCAATTCCACATGAATCCTGAAGCATCACTAGTACCGCGAGATGTTTAGCAGCTCATGAGATCACATTTCAGTTTTGACACAACACACATACCAGCACATCGTCAGTCTATGCTTCATCTAGACTCAGGTGAATAGATGGAGTATGAATTTACCACACTACCACTGCTCCAACAGCAGCCATCAGATTTCGGTACAACCCCTGAACACGTTTCATTCCACCCAGTACGCCTGCAGTTAAATCTAAAGCCTCAGGATCCAACAGCATACTTTTCCACAAGCAGATTTAAGACTCTGTAGCTAATACTCTAAGGGACAACTCAATCTTCTGTGATTTAGCCCAAACAGACAATACAGTTTGACGAATTAGTTAGAGATTTTCCCATTAATCTGAGCTTCTTCCAAGAGTTCAATGCCCACAGCAGACTATCTTTGCAAAGAGGGAAGGGGGATGCTTTACCACTAAGGGAATAAGAAGTTAGAGTGAAGACTATCACTAGGCATCTGTGGGTTGAGCAGAGGGGCAGGGACGGATGGACACGCACACACAGCTTGCAAATACAAGACCGGGAACTTCATCCCCAATTAAAATATTAGACAGCAAAAAACTTAGTAACCATCAGTCTTGTCTTTAATATAATGGACCTAACCTTAGAATCTTTGACCACGAACAACCCAGCCTCTCAAAAATTTACTACAGGAAAATGCATTATTAAATCAAATCTGAGCATGGCTCAGAATCTCAACTCTTTGTTCCCTGATGCTGCAAGGATGTATCTGGGCAGGGGGTGGAGGGAGAGGGAGGGGTGTTATGAGCAAGCTGGCTCAACTGATTTCTTGTAAATACCATAAAAATGAACACTTGACCATAATCTATGAATTGGATATAAAGAGAGAAAATAATTCTTAAAGAAATGAGCACTTTTAAGTGCTTCATGAGCATCAAATTGAAGAAAACATTTATGAATTTTCCATCATGTTGTGAAGCATCATGTCAGACAGGATCAACCACATAAAATTATTTTGTGACAATACATGTAAATGGTTTTAACACTCTCTGTCTCTCTAAAGCAATAGCAAAGACTAGCCAAGCCATCTGAGAGTTCAGAATTGTAATAGGGCCTTTGAAGAGATTATTTGCAGACTAATCCTATATTTTCTCATGGAAGCATTCTACAATTTGAAGTACCATATTCACACGGCACATTTCGCCTTCCAAAATTACCTCTGAAAGAGCCAGTGAAAAAATTATACACTGCGTAGACAAGCATATATCTAAATGATATGCATGTCTAACAGAAATAGATTATTTTCAAGGGGTCCTAAACTCAGCTTTTCCATTTGTTCATACAACTGCATGCAATAATAATTTATGTATAAGAATCTATGCATTTCAATCAGATACGCACAACTGCTAGGGCTTTCTGTTTGCTCATTTTTGCATGTTTATATAAAAATAATAAAAACAAACACATTTTTAAAAGTATTACGTTTGGGTTTTTTAAAATCTGAAAAAAATATATTTCTGAAAAAAGAATCTTCATAATGCTGAAACACCTTCAAAGAAGAGATACCTATCAGAACATGGAATTTTAATAACAGTTGCTTGAAAGCAATCACTGAGAGATGTCTTCAACACATCTCCATTACACATCCTATGTGGTGCCTTTACCACAAAACTCTATTTCCTTTATTCCCCAACTATGATTCTCAGGAATTCAGGCTTCTAACCTTGGTCTGCTAGATGTCATCCAAGTCAGATGACTCAAACAGCAACTGGTCAAAAGCATGAGTGTCCCAGTGACATGTTCAAGCACTTCAGTGTACCCCACATTCCCACTGCAGCAGGAAATAGTGAGGCTAGAGTAATCCACTAAGTATTGATTAAAAAAAAAAAAAACAAACCACACCAACCAAAAAGACACACACACACACACACACAACCACCTTGTTTAGGATACAAAGAATCGGTTCTCCAAATCCTTATTTAAATGATAAGAAGAAACTAAGAAACCAAGAAACGAAGATACAATAAGACTAGTTTGATACTTAGACCAACCCAAAAGAAAAACCTACTTGTCATCACAGGAAATTTTCCTGATTGTCTGTTTAAAAAAAAAAAAAAAAAAAAAAGCCTGTTTCTTATCCAAGTGTACCAGCAGATAATGAATGAAAGTGGTTAGGGGTTTAGGAAATCTTCAGGCAAGCTGCAGAGGAAACTGTTGGGATTCTGCTTATTCCAAAGCTCAGCCATTTCATCAGCCAGCAGAGAGCAAGCCGTGCTGTGCAGCACTGCATTACAAGCAGTATGCTTTCCACTGGTTTTGTTTGTTCCTAATGAACTCCGAAGTAATAACACCACACTGGAAAAACATTGGGGCAACAATAAAAATCTGTAGTTGCATTCTTATATCTTTGTTATGCCTGAAAATATCCAGATTGAGAAGCAATAACTTGCTAGAACTTAAACTGAAACAGAAGGGTTTCAATTCACTGCAGCCCTGCTTGGTACAACGTGCTTGAGAGGGTCTTGTACCTGCAATAAAGTGCATGAGCCACAGGAGATCATAGGACAGGGCAAGGGAGAGGCAAGACTGACCTTGATTTCATCTGATTTCATGGATTTGCTAACCTCCAGCCTCATCTGAGATAAAACATTTAAAAAGAAAACATATGTGAATATGAAGCAGCTTTAGCAAGTCAGGTGTATTTATACACAGCACATAATTGCTAAAACTACAGAAGTACTGTGGGATGGATACGAGAAGGCTGCCTGCATCCTTACCACTGTAAGGCAGACCCAAGGTTATGAAAGCTGGAGAACACAAAGAGCATCTCAAACCAACTTGAAATCTCTCTCTCTCTTCCCATCCTTCTTCAAAGCTGCACCACATCACATTGTACCAGAAGGCTAAACGTTATTATTTCTGTTTCACCAGAAGACAGGTAAAGAATAGAAGAGAGTGAGCACCGTCACAGTGGGCTGAGGAGATGAATCGCATCATTGTGCTTGTGCCACTGCATCGCACCTCAAAAGCAAAAACTACGGTGTAGCTACAGTTCCTTACCCAAATTTCCTGCCCACCCTTCTGTTTTCCTCTTAGCCTCTATATTGTTCACAGTAGCCAGTTGTATAGAACTACACAGAGAAATAATTTACTTTCTCTACTTTTTAGTGCCACAATTTCTAAGATGGGAGCAGCGTTGCCTCCCTTCCCCACAGAGATATTGTCGGCCTTATTCTCCTGTTCTGGAAACACCACTGACACTGTCCTGGTGCTGGACACAGAGGAGAATACAGATGACCTGACTCACAGACTACAGCTGCCTTTAATATCTTTTCTAACACGAAGAAATTAGATTAATCTCGTAATCAAAGGTGAATATCATCTTCAAAAAGCCAAGGCTTTTCTCCAATAATAAGCTTGTATCTGTAAAGCCCTGTGGCACAGCAACACAAGGTTTCTCTTTCTGCTGTGTTTTACCATGGAGAGGGGAGAAGAATTTAATTTCACTGCCCCATTCATGGTGCATCTGTGATCCTTATTGAAGTAACTGACTTTTGGGTGCGACAGCAGGAAGCGTCTCCAGAGTGGCTTTCAATAACTTAATTAAAAAAAAAAAACAAAACCACACACACTAAAAAAACCCCAACCAACCAAAAAAAAAACCCACCAAACTCACACCACCTTCTAAATTTGCTTTGTCCATGTAAGGAGGAGTGCATTAGATCAGATAAGGGATATTAAATGGCCTTTAAGTCTGACAGCGAAGAACAGCTCTAATGGGAGTTCCAAATTGTGCTGCTAGCAATATACTGTACTTACAAAACAGTAACATCAAGATGCCAGAACAGTGCCATGACCTATATTTCCTGCAAACCAATTTTCTTCTTTGTAGGGTGGATGGAAAGAATCCAACTGCTTTTTAAGTTCCTTTTTGTTCTGCTGGAACTATGCCTTATCATACACATTTTTCCTACACCCAACTTTTCTATGCCCCACAGCATTTAAAACATGAATTATCTACAGTCTATTTATGCAGTTATAAACAATAAATACTGCAAAACCATGTTTAGGCTGCAATTACCGGATGGGAACAGAATTCTTTATATCTTATTTCCTCACTTTTAAAAGAAGCCAAATCCCTTAAAGGGGAATCTTAAGCAGAATAACGATGTTACAAGGGGAATAGAGGTCACATATTCTGAGGAACTTCTGTGGATTCATTATTGATGGAGTATAGCTTAGCTGATGCTGTCAGAGCATGTAAGTTCGGACCTTAGCATCTCCACCCTCAACATTACAAGTTTCCCCACTCTCTATGCCTTTTAGTACTGCAGGTTTAACAGTGTGAGCAGGGGAAACACTAAGCTTATGCCATAGCGACAGGTTTACTTGAGCTTCTAGTAAGGTGACACCCAAAAAAACACTGCTAGAACAAGGCAAAACCATGACTAAGGACTGAAAGGACTGGGAGACAGAGCCATTTTGTCACACCTCTGAGGATTTTGCCTCGGTTTTGCATGCGTGAAGATGACCAAATTTCCAACACTTATATTTATCAAAGTGAACAATTTACTCTCTTGGGTACTCCCATCCTACAGGAAAATTGTATCCTTTAAGGAGGACATGAGAATCAAGACAACATTTTCAGAAGAAAGGAGGTATGTTTGACTTCTTTTGCTCCCACTGCCATGTGATATTCCTAAAAATTCCATTTTTGTCTCAGAAGGAGGAACTTCACCTATGTCTTGTACAGACACACTACACTCAGAGTGGTCAAAAACACACCTGAAAGGATTTATTATAAGCTTGTTTTCACCACTCACCCCCCTTACAGACATCCTTGCCAAACGCAAACACTCTCCCTCAGGCAGGAAAATTTGGAAATAGAACACCTGATGCAGCTTTTATTCCCAAATTGTCTCACGTGTGTTGAGTGTCAAAAAGAACCATGTTGTGCCACAGCACCCGCTTGTCTCGGGAAAATTGAAATCGTTCAGTGTCTAACACTTTGAATGATTTCCCGACTTCTCACTTGCCCCATCTGCTCCTCTCAGTTCATTTTGATTTGTTTTAGCCTTTGTGTCTGCAGTGGCACCAACAGAACTGCAGCATCACTGCAAGCTCCTCTGCTATGGAGTAGTGCCAAGTTTGTCTCAAATTCAGCCTCCTCCAGAAGTAAAACAAAAAGCAAGATCACTGTCCAGTTCTGTTGTCTCCCACTTCCTCCAAAATATGCACAAGCAGCTACCTGGTTTCAATGAGGAGCTCTAAAAATAACATGCCACCTCTAAGATAACCAACATTAAAATTATAAATCAGATGTCTGCAGAATACAGCAAAGCGCATGAATGTCATATCTCAGCCCCAGTTTTACTTTATCAGTTGGTCCAATTAGCTAAGGAATTAAGTCAAAATTACTTGAGTTTATGTAGCATGTTGTTTCTTTGCTGCTAGCATGGTATTATAGGACCTTTAAGGCAAAAATACCAGCTGCTCTCCAACATTTAAGAAACTGGCATTCTGAAACCAGACACAGAACTTTTAGTTAGGTGGGAATATTGATAAAAACAATAGGTGAGACGTACACATAAAGGGGTTTTTTTTGTTAAGACAGGACACAAGATAGGCAATTACAGTGCTCTCCCTGAAGTTCAAGAGAGTCAGGATAGACCTACCCAGGGTTTTAAAAAGGGCCTTAAATATGATGGAAGAAAGATGTTACAAATAAGCACATGGAAAAAACCCAGCACAATCTGCCCATACAAGTCTCCATTGAAAAAGACTCAACTCTGAGCAGAACCTTAACAAAAGAAACTAAAAAACCACACACACACACTTGTTCATCTTCCCACAGACTTAAAGTCAGTGATCACCAGATTAATGAGGGCCCACAAAGATGCAGGTGTACCCATGAGAAGGTAATCAGTCCAAGACTCACTTCTGAGCCACCAAGGACTGAATACACAATATTGCAAGCGAGAAACAACTGATGGGGAACAGCACTCACACCCCCAACTTATGTTCAGTGTCACTGCAAGCATCATGCTGATAAGAGCTCAAAACTCTAAGACAACAGTGGTCTCAAGTTGCCTTACGTTTACTCTAAAGAAGGCCTCAGCTCAGTGAAAAAAAATTTTAAACCTCTCCAAAACCTTGGCATACACTTCTTCAAGTTCAAAGTACCAAGCAACACAAGGGACTCAAGGTGTGGCTTGAGGTATTTGTAAGGTTTGGTATTTGTAACAAACATTCAGGATATATCAGGTAACCATGAACTTCTGCTTTAGCTTCAGTAAAGCACACAGCGAGTGTACCCGTACTTGGCACTAGCTCCACTATGCTGAATCATTAGCTGGACTTTCTTACAGTAGCCTTAACAGTATACTTTTTCCCCAGTGTTCATTCCCTCCTTCTGGTGCAGCTAATGAAATTTAGCTTTACAATTCAAAAGATGTATGGCTATACATCTTTAAAGAGAAGTCACTAAACACACTGTTTCTGCAGCATCCTGAGCAGCCAGTCACAAAGTTGAGCTGGTCCTGAATTCAGGGAACGTCGTTCAGCGGTCATTGGGGAGTAAATGAGGCAGAAAGCAAGTTAGCCAGGCAGCTGCGGAGCCGAGAGCCCAATCAGATGTGGGAGCTGCAAGGGAAGCAAAGGTGAACAGAACTAGAGAGCCAGCATCCAACATTTGCAAGGTAAAATATGATGTTTGCAACTAATAGGCAGAAGTAGGAAGAGACATCTCACTGGCAAAAAAGGCTGGCTGTTTCATAAACTGCTCTCGTGAAATTCTTTGGAAGTCTAAAGTGCACGTCAGTAAGCATATGTTCACACTGCCTCTTCAATAAAGGGGGAAAAAATAAAACAGGATACATATCAAAAGAATGAATTAACCAGCTTCGATGCACACACCACCCTCCTTCAAAAGTACAATTGCTCCAATCTCTGTTTCTATCTGTTGGCGTCTGCTGACAGGTAAAAATGCTATTCCATTCCCTAATTCGTACTTTTGAAATAAGGGCTACATGATCTCCCTGTCACTGTGAAATTCTTAGCAGCCATGATGTACAGCATAATTCCAATGATGAAATCTTGGACAGTTACTGATTTGTTCCACAACGTACTGAAAGAAAAACTTGTCAGCCGAACGTCTCCAGACAACTGCAAAATACATTATTATTGAAATTAGAGCAAGAGGAACCTTTTTGTATGGCTCTTTTATTAAATAATTCCAAGTGACTCCATTGCACAATTACAGTATCTGAACTTTGCTTTTTAAATGTTGCCATGTGTAAACTTCATTGTGTATTTGCACTTGAAGTGATAATCTGAAGGCAACAGTCTGTAATAAATGAAATTATTAATAAGCCCTAGTCCAGGTCCTCCCACTAACAAACGTCACTGTACCCTAGAACCCTGCACAAGGTGACATTCTCGCTACCAGATTAATATTTTATTTCTTCAAAATTTGTGCACAGAAAGTTACAAGAACAGGCAAGCACTTCTACAGAAAAATAACCTATTTCGATGTAAGACAGCCATTTAGAATTAAAAGGCCTTCCTTGGTCTCCAGAATCAGAATGAACTGGGCAAACCATAACCTCCAGGACCAACAGTGATATTAAGCCTAGATCATTCCTCCACATAGGAAGAATGCCGGGTCTCCTGTGACAATCTGCGCTTGTGCAAAGTAAACTGTAAAGGAAAAAGAAAAAATGCCTGATCACTCCATATCACCATCATCAAGGAACTGCTCAGTTGGAGGATGGGGTTGTCCGAGAGGTTAGTAACGGTACGCTTGTCTTTTCGTATCTAGGTAACCTGTGCAAATCTGGGTCAAGTTGATAATAATCAAACCTAATTACAAACTGACAGCTGTTCAGTGGTTTATACAGTGTTGCCCACTCAAGATTTTATCACAAGTCTCATGATATTTAGCGTTCTTCTTAAGCTCTAATTCCTGAGATTCTCCACTTCCAATAAAAATGAATTGGAGTTTCCATCCCATAAGCTTGGACAAAAAGCTTTAAGCATGACCTAAATGCAATATAATGGTTTCTAAACGCAAAAAAGCACAGATTGTTTAAATTTGCAAGGTTTTTAAAAGGAAAAGATGACATTTTAAAGACTAAGTCAGGAACTGGAATGGTTGTTTGACAAAGCTGCACATGAATCATGTCATTTCAACTCTGGTGCTCAGGATAGACTAGCATCCGCTGTCACAACCAACACATTCGTGGCCTGTGGCAAAATAGGTTGGAAGAGCAGGACTGACCTGTCTTTAGAACGATTCACTTGGCCCTCATGCTGATACACAGCATGCCTCCTCTGCAAACCTCATCTGTCCTTGCTCTCCTTTCAGGGAGCACATTCACTTTCCAAGTTCTCATTGCAACACTTTACACCAGGACACTATTCACTTTTTTTTTTTCATACATTTAAAATTTTGCTGTGTAACTTTACAAGCTTCTTACAGCTGTACAGCCAGATACAGATGGATACAGGTATACATAACACAAGTATTTGCTAAGAACAAGCAACTCCAACAGATAGATTGTTACACTATCAAACAGCAAGGGTAGAGCACGTATTGCCGAGTAAGTGAAATAACGGGCTTAAACCAAAGTCACTGGTTAGAACTACAGCAAAAGTAGTCACCTGCACAAAGAATTACTTCAGTTTTCTACACTTTTGCGACACTAAGTGCCTTGCTATAACTTAACGCCCTTCCTCCAACACTGATGCCTGTCTCTTCGAAAGAACTTCTACCGTCTCCCCTGCTCTAGTCCAGCTCAAACACCTTTAACTCAATAGAGACCCAGATGACAGCAGGGGAGAGGAGATGGTGTACTGTCCTGCACTGGCTTTTGGCTAAGTTCTTCACCTATGCGTAAGAAAGCCCTTCTGGCTTGGAGCAATGGGCCAGCTGGCTCTGTATTCAGTAACCTTGACTCTTTGGCAGTCACCAAGAGCAGACACGTACTGCGATACTTCACCAGAACACATTTCCAGCCTCCAGACATTTGTGAACGTGGCATTTGTACGCCAGAAGCACTGTCACCCCAGGCAATAGTCCTCAGTTCTACCACAAACTTTTCCAGAAGATTGTTTGGTCTGTGTAAGCTTCTAGCACCCGCAACATCCCAAGGCAGTGAACCTTCCTGTGTAACACCACCTTGCGCGGAGCGTCTTTGGTCTGTATCTGCTGCTTGCTCGTGTCATATGACACCCTTCACTTAATTTACTGGAAAAGACAATTCCTTATTCAGTTCTCCATATGGTTTTAATAGGTCTCTATCGTAAGTGCTCTCTTTTCTGGGCTAACCTTCTCCTGTTCCACAACCTCTTTTTTTATGCTGAGGGGACATGAAATCTTTATCTAGGGTAGCTCAATTGAGCTCAAAAAATAGACATTCAGCTAAAAATCTCTCCCTTCTATTTCTGTAAAACAGTTCTTGTCTTCCTAACTTACTCGTCCAAGCCAAACCTAGCACAGCAGTCCAGAACCTTTAAAAGCAGGAGACTTACCTAATTACTCCAGTTTTCTTCCACGTTATACTCCAAAGACACGACTACACAGAATTCAAATTACACAGCTCAGAAGGGAAATTAGACACTGATGACTTCCAAGTTGAGATCTCTCTGGCTTCGGATCAGGGAAACCTTTATGTCTACCACATCAAACCAGCAGGCTAGAATTTTGGTCATGCAATGAAAAAAAGACAGTAACATTTCAACCTGTGACCTGCTGCAACAGCCAAAATGGTCAATACTCACTGCAACCCTTCTGTTTTCTTTCTACACTTTCTATACTTGATTCCTAAGAGGAACCTCAAATATGCATAATAAAAACTGGAACATTTCAGACACTAAGCACAGCTGACCTTTACATAAAACTATTCTATTTTGCTAATGTGTAAGAAATGATCCATTAGTATCCAACATGCCTGTTATGCTTTGTAAAGATAGCGAGGACGCTGAAAAGCTTTCTGTTTTTCCAGCGGTATGTCTTTTCATAGCTCTAAGCCAAGTAATGCATATGCTGCACCAAAGCGGGATAATGATTTTAGAAGCTGTTGATCCTGATGTCCTGATCCCAGGACACATGCTTCCAAACTCTCGCATACAATTTACAATTACACGTTCACTAACCATGAGGCAAATGTTGGAAGGTCATTCGTATGGATAACAGCTATAGAAAACTTGTGATTTAACTGAAGTGACACCAGCATTAGCAATAAAGAGCATACTCTCAACCCTAACCACGGCTTGACTCCAACTCTACACAGTCCTCCTGTGGACCAAGCCACAAAGCCTTTTCCACATGAAAAATATTGAACTAATATAATATAAAGCATGAATTTAAGCTCATTTGAAAGGCTGCAAAACCATGTGTAGGCATGGTTATTTCAATAGTAAAGTTGCAATTTCAGTTTAGCTTCAGCTAACTGAAGGCATTTTAATGTTAAATCTATATAAGCCAGTCCTAATCTGAACGATGTTTCCAATAAGGGCCTGTACCAGCTTAACAGCATAGGAAAAAATAAATCAATTTAAAGTGAGGCTTGTTCAGTCATCATGTACATCTCAGACCTATGACTGGAGGGACTTTGGTCTATTGACAGTAATCACACACTTTAACACAAGCCCGACACCATCTCCTCATTCACCAGACAAATAAAATTTCACATTGGAAAACAATAATGACAAGTTAATATTTTCAGTAATAAGTTATCTTCACAAAGAGCACTTGACCTTCATTGTAATTTCCACACAGCTTGCAGTAAACCACCTGAGTGTGTATAAAATGTAATGAATAAAGAAATATTAAAAATGATAGAATGTTATTAAAGTAGGTCACAATTCAAACAGCACAATTACTGAAAAAACGATGTTTGAAACTACATCACTCACAATCCTTCTCACACTGGATGAGCTACTCTATAATTTATTTTGCCTAACAACAGCTTCTGTCCATATTCTCCCTCTCTTTATCCCCAAAGACTCTCTATTAATGCAGCCCACTGTGCCGCATGACAGCATAATGCCCACATGAGGCATGAAATGTCACAGATCACAGCTTTACACCTGGCCAACATAATATATTCATCAAATTCTTTCAAGCAGTGGAAGCATTTGTTGTTATTTTGTGGGTCAAGCCATACAGAGGCAGATGGAATGGGCACTTTATTTACATGTGAAGTCCCTAAGCCCATTCACTTTATTTATGACGGACAAAATCTGGCCTTACACAGTTATCTAAGAAGCCTTGGACCAAAGACATTGTTATTTTATAAAGATAAGGAACAGTGGTTTCCTCCCAGGCTTCTGGATGACGATGAAAACTCATTTTGTTGCTTAACATCACATTCCACATACTGTGAACATCTTAAAAAGCTCAGAGTTGGGATTTTGATTCACATACTAAGAGGAGATCAACAGAATTAAGACCCATGCCTGTATGTTAAGGCAACTCTAACAAGACAGTAACAGAATGATGAGACTCTCCCAAGCACTCACAACTGCCCCTCTGAAACCCCACAAGTTCTGTAGAAACTGCACCATAAGCCTCCGTAACACAGGTTGGAGCGGTCAGCTCTTTAACCAGAAACTCAAGACACGTGGATGTAGATATTGGCTTTACCCATCCCTCCATAGACTACAAAACAATCTAAACTGTCCACAAATACATGAAAATGTAGAATGGAAATTCCTGGATGCAAAATGTATCACTTTATACATTATGTATATTTTGAGTGATTTTGCAACAGCTTTTTAAATTATTGACATCGATGCTGTCAGAGTTTTGGGGGAAATTTCTATATAAATAGCAAAAATCTTTGCTATAAGGAGAGTATTAACCCTGTTATCTTTTAATTATGTGTGTTGCACATGAGCATTAGTGACATAGGTAGCTTAGAAGCATAGCCTCCTTTTGTTTCAGCTTGCAGGAAAATAAAATCTCAGGACAGGTCTTCCAATAGAAAAGAAAAAAAAGTATCTACTGTTACATTCCTCTTCATATTTTGTTAATACAATTATATATTAAAGTCTGGATGCATATCTAATTTTATCTCTCAGCATCTGCCACTGCTTCATGACCTCTAAGATAACAGACCACAAGGGCTTTGATAAATGCAGAGGTAGCCCAGTAGATACAGAGCAATCCTCTAACTTCCCAGACAATATTTTGACTGAATCACAACAAACACACCATCCCTAAACCTCCAAAATATCATGAAACCTCTTCTCCCCGAGAAGCGTACTGCCATCCTACTCCTTGTCCAACCTGAATACCAAAAAAGCACTGCCATTAAAACACATTCATAACCAGACAACGACTTTTTACAGCGAAGTGCCTTTTTTTTTTTTTTGGAAAAGATTCAAGTTCAGATAGCTAAAAGGAAAATCATGATTATAGAGAAGAAAATATTTTACACATCAACTCCTTTCTCCTGAAACACCAGTTTCAGTAAGATTTAGCATCTATTTACAATGGACAGATGACTCTTCCATCCACTGGTCCTCATGAAACAGGGGTGAGAACCAGCATACTAGAAGGAGAGGGAAATATGCCATGGCCAGCTTGAACTGAAGGGGGACTTCTCCATAGGAAGACTGTAGTTATCTAAATTGGAACTGGGCTTTGACGAGTGGTCTTGCAAAAAATGCCTTATTAGTCCCAGAAACAAGTAATTGCAATGACTTCTATGCATTGACGCAATCCACTCTAAAGACCATCTGGAGTTACCAAGGTGCACTGTGTCATATAACACTCAACCATGATAACTACAGTTGACACAGTTTAGAAGAACCTGCAACTAATAATATGCATGCAGAGAGATTAGTGCTAACATGAGAAAATTCCAGGGAATGGAGGAGTGATGGTGTGAGACCAGCTTTACCTATCCCTCCACAAAAAGGAAGTTAAGTAGAAAAGAAATATCAATCCATAATGCTGAATGTCTTGATTTCCTTTTGGCTTAGCAGCTCAAGGTGAAGAAAACCCCTGGTAACACAGAGCTGCAAGGAAGGTGTGCCCAGAGAGCCCTGGGCCCCCAGGTGCGGGATGCACATTTACCAAAGCGGCATATCCTGAAGGAAGGCAAGGCATTCACTTCATCCTCATGACAAAGAAGTGAAAGCTCAGGCTTTCAAATGAGACGTAAAATAGAGCCCTGACCATTCATCGTCATTAAAGATCCCATGACAATTCTTGCAAGAGTAAAAATGTTAACTAACACGTCCTGGCCAATATCCAACTCGGATAATTGCATTCTGCTTCCTAAATTCCCCTTGCAGTTTCAATTGGATTAGTTTTTCTTCATTTCTCTTCCCCAAACCCCTCCTGCATAATGTTTCTAGCCCAGAATGGCTGCTGTATTCCACTCCAGAGGTGCGTGAATTATCAGTGTTGGGCAATCCCAACATACATTTTGTGTACATTAGTCAGAGTAATACCCTCACCTCTCACTGAGGAGTATTTAACTTTTCAAATGAGAAATCCCACTGATGTTAGTAAGATATTTTTTTCTAAAACGTTGCCCTGCAAGGAAGGGTAAGGGCACCAAACCCAGCCTCCCGCCAATTAGAAAAGTCCTTTGCTGGGCCATATTCTCAGCTTAAGGAACCAGATGCAGTTGTTTTGGCTTCAATGGAACTCCGCTACATTAAAACAGGAGTAAATATTCACACATTATTTTTCCACTAAGTCATTCATGTTTAAATGTTGCAAGAATCAAAGAAGTTGGCTGTTGAATGCATCAATCTGCAGATATAAAAGAGGAATATCTGAACATATTCTCCTCGCTTCTAACTGGCTTGCACAATCTTCACGCTATTTTAAAGGAAAGTTGGAGGTTCTTTAACTTGGCATACGGATGAAAAATGAAAGCGCTGTGAAATACGACTCTCCTGTTGTTTGTTATGTGTACTCTACTGTAAGTATTCACAATACTATGGAGGCAAACTGAAAAGTCCTGACCCAATGCATTTTACGAAACAGGAGGAGCAAAAGTGATTTATGTGCATAAAAGCAAAAACCGACAAGCCTTTGATTTTCTTGTAGAACAATCCCAAAACGATTGTCAAGACTGCTTAGGTTTCTCACCCTCTGCGCTTCCTGTAATAGGACCATTTTATCCAAAATGCTGTTTTATAGACACTGTGTAAAGGGTCATTTCCATCTGCTATCCAGGTTACTCAAAAGAACACTTTTCATTCCCTCTTCCAAGAACTCTTAGCAACAGTTGAGAATGGCTTGTTTCCATTTCCAGCCTGCTTCTGCATCCCTGGTAAAGCATAAAACCACAAACATGCCACCTACTTTGTTCTTTACAGCTCTGATAGCAGAAGGACATCCTTAAAAATCTGAGAGCGCAATTGTAGACAGCCTATAGTCAGATGTATGGGGAAAACAGACAATATACTCATTTTGGTATTTCCGCATAGTATGATAACCCTTCTCCTTTTCCCCTGGTAGACAGTGAATTCACTTAATAGGCGTCACTGTGATAGCATCCATATTTGCCAGCTCCAGGCTGGGCCAGTTGCAACATCATGCATACTTCCCTAAACAAAGTGTGGAAGAGAGCCATGTGGGACCTCCAATACCACCCTACTTCAGTGGCAAACACTCCTAGTTACTAAGGTATGGAATTGAGTGGTGAAATTAAAGGTTGGTACCAGAGGGTGAAAGCACAAGCATGACTTGGGCTCATATGATGAGCACAGATGGATCTGCAAAGGAATTTTATGTCAGAATCAGGTGGTTAAAGAAACACAGACTACGTTCCTGATATGCAGCACAGATACAAAGTTGGTAAGGAGAAAGCTGATCACCAGAAGTGACTGACTTAATTTTCTGCTGCTCAGGTACTGCCATTCTGGATACCAGTCTTGACTCCAGCTCGGCTCCTTCTGCACACGTAGGTGACATCAACATGGAAAACGATACCCATCCCCAACCATATACTCATCTGTTCCCATAGTTTCTCCCCAGTGGAGAAATAGGCTTGAGCTGGAGAACACTGAAGTGTGCATCCTTACGATAAGTAGTGCTCAAGATTACCTGGCATTTCTGCAGTAAACACAAGATGGAAAGCTTAGTCCTTTCACTGAAATTTAATTTCAAAAGTGTACAACTGTTCATCAATGGCCTCAATTTCATGAACAACCTGAAAAAACACTGGAGTAAGATGTCTCTTTCAGCCACTCCTTCCTTCCCACTTTCATTTTTTTTAAGGCTACTCTATCTGGAGTGGAAACGTTAGCATTACTGTGTTCTGAAACACAGTAGTCACTGCCAGAACAATCAATAAAAAAATTAGCATGACTACAGGAACAGAAGCTTGGGATTAGAGAGATCTAAAAATGGAAGGATTTCCCTACCCTCCCCTCTGCATCCTGATGAACCCTTCCAAAACCTGACTGTAAACATTTTAATTCTCTGTCAGCTTGCTGGAGGAAATCATTACAGAGGCAAAATTAGAGAGCACCGGGTGCCGCTCTGCAATAAGCGTCTGTCAGTCAAGCAGGCGTCACCCTGCAAGTCACCCCAAGCACTTCCATC
The DNA here is from genome assembly GCF_047370975.1 of Nipponia nippon. Lineage (NCBI taxonomy): Eukaryota > Metazoa > Chordata > Aves > Pelecaniformes > Threskiornithidae > Nipponia > Nipponia nippon. The sequence goes on along the minus strand of NW_028262369.1, from coordinate 25,061,133 downwards.
CTCCCATCCAGAAGGGTGCTGGACACAGAGGGTTTACTCAGAGCACTGCTAGAGTGATCAGGCCAAAGCTGTACTTCAGCCAGTCAGTGGTATGATACTTAAATTTTGTATTTATTATTTAAAACAAATAGAGTCATTCTCTCTCCTCTCATGGGTTCAAGCAGTTTATACATTTAATTCAATTTTAAGAGATACGGGTTTGTTTACTAGAGCAAACAAAAGCCAGTAATGAAGAGCTGCACTAGAGAGAAGTAAGCAACCTGCTTGTCTTCCATCAAAATTAAATTTTTAGCACCAAATATTGACATTAGAAGGTAAGCAGCTTAGTTCCATGTCTGCTTTTCACACCTTCCACGTACACACCAGAGAATCTGGTGCGAGATCGCTGAAGAATACGTGCTGACCTATGCTGTGAAACCACAGAAACCACCATCTAGAATGTGTTGGGGTTCCTCAGAATAAAACTTCATCACTCAATTTGCCAACACCATCAACTTCAGGAATCTTCTTCCCTTTTATCTCCAGTTTTCCTCGCCTTCATTCTTTGCAGCATCGCAGACAGAGCAAACCATACACAGAAGAGAATGATGGTATCATGTACCACTGCACATCACCAGAACAGAAACCTGCACTCTACTTAGTTAAGGAAATATATTCAAGCAGAAGACCTCACTGTCAATTAAAGGAAGAAGCGGCGGGGGGGGGGGGGGGGGGGGAAGACCAGAAGAACCTGTTGCAAAAAAAGAGAGAAATATTATTTTATTCAGATTAAACCTTTGGGTCCAGAGCTTCTCTTTTTTTTAGATTTTTGGTTTAGATTTATGACTCATACGAATACCTACAAGCAGTTTAACACCACAATTAAAAAAGCACAATCAATTCAGCCCAGATTGCTTAAATCCAACATAATTATTTCCCATAGAACTACTGAAGTCTACTGAAAACATAGCTGCAGCATTAGAAGGTTATTTGCTCCAAGGACCTTCTTAATATGGCTGTATTGTAATACTGCAGTGCAAAAGCCTATCTAGTCATAAAAAGAAATTTAGCTCAGAAACACAACTTGTGGGCAATGAAAAATACATTTGCTTCAATTTTCACTCATTTAATAATAGCATTATTTAACAAGATTAGTTAAAATGACTATCCTCAAAAGACACAGCAGAGCACCTCTTCTCATGAGACTCCTAGGGCACCGGAATGAAATTCATTTCTCCAAACCAAACATTCAAAGCAACCAGCAGCACTAGAAAGACCATATTTAAAAGGGAGAAAAACATTCTGCGACTGACCAGAAAAAACAGCCCCTCTCTATCCCCTCTATACCCCCCCCATTTTACTTTAAAGCTGCCATGTATTTCACTGGCAAAAGAAATTCTGTTCTTCCACTAGAAGTAACAATATATTTGTCATTACACTTTGATTTTCATTCGAAACCAAGAACACACTGAATTTGCACACACGGGCAAACAGCTACTAAAATCTGGGTGTATACTGTATCACATCACTAGTCAAACCCCATATATCCTTGCATAATTATTTTCTTACAAGGTTATGCCTAATTGGCCACTAACCTAACTGATTAATCATCTACATAAAAAGGCGTTGAGAAAAAGGCTGAAGGGCAACAAAATATTTATTCGGCTTGCAAATATTAAACCAACAGGGGACAGCTGGTTCAAGTTGCTCCTTCCAGGCTGCGCACGCATAGGTGGATGGAAAGAAAACCCTGCTAAAGAGTCACACACACAGAGAAATAAGAAAGAAACCGGTGTCTCACGTTCATTCCCACTACGGCCGCGAAGATGCTCACTACAGCTCTAAGTTGGCTTTGCCCGGCTCTGGAAGTGTTAAATTATTCCACACGCCACCGAAACAGCGGGTTCTCCGAGCAGAGCCGCGGTTCGCATCTCCCCGCTCGCACGTCCCAATCGCGCAGTTCTCGCCGACTTGGCCCTCGCTGGCAGGCGAGGAGGCACCGGGCTGGCCGGGCATCCCTCCCCGCCTCCTCGGCGGCTCCTCCGCTGCCGCCCGCCGCGCCGCGCCAGCGCCTCCCTCCCGGCAGACAAAACTTTGCGCCCAAGTCCGCCGCCGCCGCTACGCGCCTCTCCCTCCGCACTGAGTTACGCGGGCGCGGCCGCCCCGGCAGCGGCACCCGCTCCCGCCGAGAGCCGGGACCCCCCCCACCTGCGCCAGGCGGCAGCGCGGGGCGGGAGGGCGAGGAGGCCACGGGCGACTCCCCCCGCGCAGGGCCGCGGCCGCCCCCGCGGTTGGCTCCGCGCAGCTCCGCGGCTCCCCGCCGCCGCCTCCTACCTGCAGCCGGCGCCGCTCCCCGCAGCGCCCCGCTCATCCTCCTCTGGCGGCGGAGGGGTGCGAGCCCCCTGCCCTTCCCTCCCCTGCGCTCCCGCTGCTGGGCGCGGAGCCTGCGCCGGCGGCCGCGGCTCCCCGGCGAGCAGATCCGCGGCGCTCTCCGCGCAGCGGCAGCCCCTCGGCGGCGGCAGCGCCGGTCCCCTGCAGCCACCGCGCTACCGCATTCCCCCTAATAGCGGGGCGCGCCGCACCCGCGCCTGGGAGCCCCCAACCCCGCCCGGCCCGGGGGCAGGAGGCGGCGCCCGGCGGGCCCCCCCCCGCCCAGCAGCACCGGCCCCCCCGGGCGGCAGCAGCCGCCGCTCGGCCGCCCTGCCCCGGCCTTCCTTCTCGGGGCTCTGCGCCGCGCAGGGTGCCCGGGGAGGGCGAGTGCGGGGCCGCGGCTTGCAACTCGCTGCCCGCCCGCACCCTCCCTTAACCCCACCGACCCCCGGCAACACCTTTCTCATGGCTCCTCTCGCCGTCATCCGCGCCCCAGGCCGCTGTTTCTTCCTTCTGTCCTGGGGGCCGGCAGGTGATTTGAGAGCAAGCTGAAGGAAGTCATTCCAGCGCACAGGTGGTGGTAGAGGGGCCGGGCTGGTCATCACTCCCGGCTTCGTGGCAGGGGGGGCTGCAGCCAAAAGCTGACTTTGGGGAATGGGACACTTGAACCCTCGCCCAGACTGGGCAGCATCATCCCTCTCCAGCGGTGGCCGGGCAACAGGCAGCAACTGCGAAGACTTACGTGCCTTTGGCCAGTAGAGGTAGGTCTCTCAGATCAAGTGTAGACACTAAGAGGCGTTCTGGGCCCAGTGGGATGTGGCGTTGCGCTTCCTTCCCATGCTGACTTCTTTTCCTTGGCCAGTTCTGCCTGGCTCTCCCACAGGAGGTTTCCTTCCTGGCTGCTGTCTCTCCTGTGCGGGGAGGAAGAGTAGATGTCTGCTCTTGCTGCTTGAAAACGGACTTTGAAGGCAGAAATACTTTTGAGCGACAGCTTAGAGCCACAGTAGATCAAACTTCCCTTTTTGTTCACAGTTCGATGTTAAGTATTTATCTTGGAAGCTCTGACCTAACCCAGCTCTGTCAATAGGTGACTGGCCTGCTGGGCAGTGTTCAGGAAGGAGAATTACCATCTGTGTACAGATATCTTCCTTGCTCTTCTTGTGCACTCTTTCAATGGGATGTCACCAAACAGCAAAATTAATCCCTGGCAAGGAAGACATTCATGTGTGAGCTTGCAAACCACAGCAGTGAGACAGTGATTAAAGTTTTTGTCTAATTCTAGGAGATCAAGCTTGTAATAGCTAGAGAATGAGGTTTAAGCTGCTTTACATATTCCTTCACATGTAAGATCATTAAAGCATCCGTGGTTACTGTACCTCACAGGAGAGGCAGCCTTGCTGGAGGTGTTAATAGTTGCTGAATTCGGTGGCTACGGACATGTGCCATGTGACAGGGTGTTAACCTTTTGTCAGTGTGACCCAACACATTTGACTAAACCATTTTTCCTGGCCCCAATCTCTTACCAGCTCTCCTGTGTCGCTTATTTATTACAAGAGTAATAGCTCTTCCTGCTTAAATAGCTTCTTCGATGCAAACCTTGAGCCATTTGACAATGGCTGCCTCAGACATTTTGTTATCCTTAACTCGTGGGTGATAAAAGATGAATAAAGCTGTCAAATACCCTATTGATTATGTGATTGAGATGTACCCTGATTGCCCTTCTTATGTTGAGTTTCTTCCATTCTATTTCTTTTCTGGGCTTTGGGTGTGGATGGAAAGAGGAACCATGCCTACAAAACAGCGCTGAACTTGCAGTCTGTCTGCCCAGTCTTCTCCAATCCCACCACGTCTATGTGAGGAATTCAATTCTCAGCAAAAATACTTGTCAAATCTCAAGCCCTGCATCCTTCCAGTGTTAAATTATGGTGTCTCTGACTTTGAGGCCCCAACAGTTTTCTCGCTTTCGTCTTCTTGCCTGGTTTTGGAGGGAGAAGTTTGGTAGGAAATCCCATCAGGTTCCCATAGTGACTGAATTAAGCCACAGCTGCAGGGTTGTGATTCAGGTACAAAGTGGGATTTGAGAGATTGGGGTTTAGCTTCCAACTCCAGTACAGATTCCTCCCTTCTTTTAGCAAAAATACTTGCCAAAGACAGAGAGGATGATCAGTTGGGTTTAAAAGCTTGCTGTTGGTATGATTAACTCCCTAAGCTTTGGGAAACCTCTCAACTTGCATAGAAAGAGCATAACGATGCTAATCTGTACCAAGAACATCGAATGTACAAATGCTTATCTGCAATCCCATCCAAACAAAGAGATACAGAATCGGGAAATGCTTCCAAAAGATCACTGAAAGAGATCTATATGCAAGTGGCGTCATTAATTTCGTTTCCTTAAACGCAGATGTCTGAGCAAAAAAGCCACATAAGTGCCTCGGAATAAGAGAGCACTGGAGTGCTCACGCAGAGCTGTCTGAGCTCCAGTGCCTCTGAGTCAGCTGGGAAGCAGAGTGCCACAAACAGCTGGGCAAGCAAAGGAGCAAGCCCCGAGAGAGGGAGCAGGAGCAAAGATGCTGCAGTGCACAACTGCAGTGGGGGACTGATTATACTCATCTCAGAGCAGGCAGAGTTTGAAATGGAAATGAGGAGAAGATTTCCCTGCCACACTACCCAGCAGCTACAGTAAATGTTCCTCTAAGAACAACAGGGAAGCAGGCAGCGTGCAGCATGGACTTTGTTTTGTTTCACCGTTATTCAGCTCATCTCAGAGGTTCATTTGTTACTCAAGAAGTCCCATACAGTAATGAAACATTAAGAAAAAACTATTTCTACCTTCACATCTTGACATTGATATTGAGGTCTCCCTGCATGCAGAGACTTCGGCTTGTGTACTCAAAGCACAGCAAATTACCAGTTCTTTACACAAGTCCCATCCTTATGGGCTTGGAAACAAAATATCAGCTGCGATGCAATGCAAAGGCCTCCAGAGCCAGGAATTCAAAAGGCCTCACATCTGAGCTGCAGAGTAAGTGCACTGCTTCCTTTGGCAATCAGGCATGTCTGAGAATGCCTCACGTTATAGTGCCTGCTCAACCCAAAATTCCTATGAGGAAACCAAACCCACCTTCACTGATATACTTCAGTTTTCCCTGAACCTTCAAAACTTCCAGACATATAACATTCAGGCAAGGATCAACACAAACGTCTAGCAAACCTATGCTTCTGCCAAAAAGAGAAGTTTGGCTTGCCTTGTCATCATCCTTCATTGGAGCTTGGGGATATTTTTTTTCCTTCTTTTTTATGACTTTAGGAAACTCCTGGCTTTGTCAGGCAGGACATGCATCTTCTGCTGGCACCTAAAAAAACAAACAAAAAACCCCCTCTGATCTCTGTTTTAGTTGAGACAGAGCTACTTAATCAAATACATGCCCAGGAATACCACAAGTCTCATATGCATAGAAAAATGTTCTGACTTTTTCTGTTGCAATGCTTTTACTTTACGCTTCCCATCCATGAATGGAGCTTGATACAGGTGTCACTACCCCAATTTTACCAGAAAGACAACTGAAGTGAGGTAGCTGGTGTTTGACTAGTGGCACCATCTAGAAGTAGATCAGGTAGCATGACTTGACTTTACATCTTTCAAATACACACAGAATGATTTGGATCCTTAGCTGGACTACAAAGAAGATCTTTCTTTCTGGAGGTTTCTTTTTGACCTCTGTTACAAAAAATACCGTGTGTTCAATGCTCAAAAGCAGGAGACTCTTTCATCGGAAGTCGTTGCTTGGGTGACACTTAGTAGATTGTAGTGCCTCACGTCCCTGCTATTCCCAATGCTCCACCCCCAAGCAGCTCCTTTCTAGGTATTTCTATTTTACTCCTGAGGGTGGAAGAAGGGGGCAGGGAGGCGCGTTCTGGGATTATTGGCACAACAGAGCTACCACTTCTATCAGAGACAAATGATCAATGTTTTCTTTATGATTTCCAGACCAATACAGTAAGGTAAAAGGGATTTCTGAGATACTTCCCAAGAAAATGCATTGCATCACTGTAGTATCCCCTACTACTCCTACACTAAACTCCAATCTTTAGATTAATATTCAGGTGTAAACATTAGTCTGGATTTACATCCATAATATACACACCCACCCCCTTCATCCACTGAAAGAATAATTTAGTATTTTTATTCAATAGTCACCTCCCAAAACCACTACTTCCCAAAGTAAAAGTCAAGTAAAAACCATTAATAATAATTGCACTATTTCTTCCTTAAAATATATTCCTCCATATGATTTTTCTAGAGGAAAACACAGAAAATCTTTTTTGACTGCCTCGTGTTCCTTTTCTAAAACATTTGAGAGATCAAACTTTAATAGCTTAAATATGAATCAATAAAAATAAACTTAAAAATTGAGATTCACATTGCCTAATATTATGTTTGGGCATATTTATACCAGTAGCAATACTGTAGTCATCCAAGCAGGAAACAAAAATAGTCCTACTTCTCCAGTCACAAATAAACTAATTTTAAAAATCAACTATTTCCAGACTACACTTTATATTCTCCTCATAAAAAGAGAAGGATGGTGGCTTGAGGGGAATTCATACTTAAAACTAATTTAATGATAAATTAGTGCAAAACATACATAACGTGTATGGCTGTTTTACAGAAATAAAGATGCTAAATTCAGTCAAGAAATTATTTGCTGTGAATTATTCACTTAGTTCTGTTGGTTCCTGAGCCTTTATAAAGGTTCTGTGGAAAGCAGAAAAAAAAAAAGTCAAGCATATGCAAAGCAAAACAGCATCAAAAGTCAAAGAAGTCTCCAAGGGAGATGAACTTCAATCCCAGAGTAGGGTAAACAAATGGAATTATTTACAATATAACATTATCATTTGCGATGATATTTTATTCATTATTTAATCACACACTGAGTCTGCCTTGTAGCCTGTGGTAGACAACATAGCCATTTTGTTCCATCTTTCACCTGCCATGCTTGAACGTAAATGATATAGTTTATTTAACATTTGTATACATCAGGCAAGCTATTGCCTCCTTCCTGTGTTTGAAGCATACTCCTTTCCCTCCACCTGCTCATAGGGGGTACCCGGATCTCAAGGTCGCAAGAAATTGGTAGATTAAGTGACCGAGTACAGATGACTCCTCATCTCTTTGATCCCTGGATAGCAGGCTGGCACGTCTCCCTCCAGAGATCTTCCTCTTATTGAGCAGGAAAAAACCCTCAAAGAAAATTCAAGTGAAGAGCCAGTGTACTCGGTGGCACGTTGGACTGAGATTCTATTAATTGCCACATGTCACCTTCCGTGGCAAACTGAACTGTTCACAACAGCACAGCGAGTGTGGGAAAACAGACAGACACTTTTCTTGAAAGAGAGATAAGCATAAACAGCAGCAGCAGTACTATAAAATTCTGTACAAGAAAAAAAATCAGCCTGCTTATCACCATTCGCCGTTTGTTTTGGTTGGTGCAGAATTTTCTTACTGGCAAGCTGAGAAGGAAAAGGAGGGTTTGCTGGTCAAGAGTGGTCTTGCACAACAGCCTAGAAAGGATGAGCTTTTTGTCCCAGTGCAGAGTTAAGAAAATGGGCTCAAGATCACACTTTTTTGCTGTAACTGGGCCTTAATTTCACTCTCTATTGCTATTTTCTGTATTCTCTCATGTTGAAGATGTCCAATACTCAAGCTAAGTTTCAAGAATCTCATTATTTCCTTTACAATTTGCATAACCATGTGTATCAATCGAGTGCTAAGCTTAAGCACCTCTTTGCTTAATCCCCTAATTCGCAGGGGCGGCGGAGAGGGGACAAGACCAGGGCGGTTCTGTTCAGCAATGCAAATCAGCCAAAGGAGGGTACTGCTGGGATCAGCATAATCCAACAGCTACTACTATTCAATTTGGAGACTAGGGATGATAAAACCAATTTTCCTAGTCAATCAATCGCCGTGATCGACTTGATTCAAAAAAAATGGGGTGCAAATCAGAGTGTAAGTTAATGAAATCAGCAGAATTATGTCAAATGACACCGCTGAGGATGAGGCCTTGCGTTAGAAGCATCCCACTATTGCTGTGAAGGGAAGTCAACAAATTATAAGAAACCATATAATTAAGAGCTTATCAAAGCACTTTATCCCATCAAGCACTACCTTAGAGATACCAGGTATTTCTTTTATTAACACTTGAGGAAATGAAGAGCAATGAGGATGCTTGAAACATCACAAGGCACTCGGAGCGAGCCAGGAACGGAAGGTGACATACCCCTTTACATCCTAACTGATTAAGGAGGTTACCCAGGGGAACAGGAGAAAAAGAGTTGTCGCTGTCTGAAGCTGATCCGGGGTCTGCTGTCACTGCCAGTTCCATCGGCGAGCAAATCCCAACTAAAAGACTTTTGAGCTTCCTTCCTAACTAATTCTGCTGTTAGCATGATCTCCCCACCAGTCCCTATGAGAACAATTACATGCTCCGTCTCCTTTCCTTCCTATTGGATTGTCTCAAATAATAAAATTGTTTGCAAATATTAATTGTTTCACAAAAAACTAGGACCTTCAGATGGTGATCGCTGAAAATGAGGATTTTCCACTGGAAGAATGAACAAACCTTACTAACAAATGCAAACCTACAGGCTGTGAACAACCCTCTGTCGCATTACAGGGGTTGTCATACTCAGTTTGACTTAACTTTCCAAACTCATTTGATCCTGGTACTGTGTGCAGCGTAATGAAAACAGTATTAGCTTCATTTACTGTAGGTGATTTCTTAATAGCTGATTCACATTCCTCTAATAACCCATCCCCACCTTCCTCATCTAGGGTATACACGGAGCCAGCTGAGACCTTAACACAGACTCTGACACTGGCAAATGCCTCTTTTTGATCACTTGAGGTTGTATGAATCTATAACATACACATCAAAATCAAACATAAAGTAAGGGAAGCATTAATTAAACCATATCAAACACAGACTTGACAAGACTATGATTTAAGTATAAAACTGCCTGAAGAATTGTGATTCAATATTTTAGTTCGTAACCCATTTTTATCGTTGTACAGAGCTGAAAAAAAGGAATGCTTTCCCCCCTCCACCCCCTTCCTCTTTTTATTTTATCTTTCAACTCAAGCTGGCAAGTCTGTCTCAGCATCGCCTATGAAAAAAGGTGACATAAATTGCTCAGAGAGCTGAAAAAGAAGAAAAGCTTGTAAACAAGTTACCTATTCTTATACCTTGTCCCCTCATCCCAAAGACAGAAACAGCAGCACATATTTCAGAGGATGCAGTTTCTTCTCCTCCAGCTCTAAGTCTGAGAATTGCTCCATGCAACACTTATGCAGGGTCCCCTGTAATTCTTTATCTCTATGAAGATCATCCTAGATCACCAAAATATTCAAAAAGAGCACAGCCATTCTCAAAAAGCTAGCAGGCATAGCTGGTTTGATCATTAGGGAACAGTGAGGACTGACTTACCAAAGGTTTACTGTGGATGTTAACCTGGTGTGTACGCAAATGCTTTAGACTAGAAGTCTTGTGACTAAAAACTCTTGTGAGATTTCTGATACTCCCTGCTCAAAGTTCAGCTAGAACCTGAAAATCTAGGGGGTCATGAAATCTACAAAGAATAAAACTTAAACAAACCTTTAAATTTAAATACATATATCCATCTAACATAAATCACATAACCCCTCCTAATGAACATCATGGAGGAGTCAGCTGTGGGCAAGAGCAGAAAGAGATGCGGTACAACAGAGATAACTGCTATAATAGTTAACCCAGAAGTGATCCAAAGGGCTAGCACTGTATGTGGGCATACAACACCTCCTGTATTAATTTGTTAAGTGCTTTCCAGCCTGTCTCCCATCCTTTAATGTCAGACAGGCATATTAGAATATTAAAAAGGCCAGTCAGGCCTGACATTTGACACCAGCAGAGGTCAGGGACACAACCTCCAAGTCAGAGCCTGTTGGGTGGGTAATGCTAACTTTCCTCTAATACCTTGCAATTTCCATTTCTCTTTGACTCTAGGGATATCCTCTTTCTTCCTCTTGATTTCAGGCTAGGCTTTTTTTCTTTCTACACCTCTCTGTACAAACCCTCTTCTGTTTGCTTCTCTGATTTCATACATAAGAAAGGGAAATAATGCCTTTTTTATCAATAGGAATTCATCACTTGCACTTTTTGATAAAAATAGCTACTCTGACTATCTTATATTTCCACTCATGTATCACTGGCATCCAAAAACACCTATCATCTGAGCCTTGGCACTGTGAAAAGATGATCTTACACAAGAATAAGATGCAAAATTTTCCCCTAGAGTGGTAAGAACCTTCCCTGGAAACCTCCTCTTTTGCTGCAAACACAGAGCTGGCCCATTGCTCACTTGTAATCTTCTGCAGTAGCCACAGTCTGAGGCCTTTGTGTTTCTTCAGTTTTATGATGAGTTTACTACCAAGCTATCTTCAGTGTGCTACTCCTCACTTGGATGTGACAGCAAATGAAATTTCATTCACAGCAGGATTATTATTATTATTATTATTATTATTATTATTATTATTATTATTATTATTATTATTATTGAGCTGGCTACATCTGAAAGAGCACAAATGTCATACCATTGCTCCCATACATCACTTCCCCTTCTTTGCCATCTGCTCCTAGAGTTGTCAGTCAAAACAGTTTCAGCATTCTCCGTTACTGTCTTCAAGTTTGCTTCTGCTGACCCAGTTTAATTTCATATTTGCATCTTCATGTTGCATGCATCCCTGCATGCAAGTTAGTGAAGTTTATGTGTGTCATTTATCTCACTCCTCCCTGCTCCCCCCAAAAATGTGTACTTTTGGAAATTTGATATTCATTACTCTTTTTGACAGATCCTGGTACAGCTTGAAAATGCTCCACAAGACTTGTCTGCATTGGCCACATTGATTTATCAGATTAATTTAACTTCTTTGAAGAGGCTTTCAGTAATAATCAGCTCTATTATGTTCACAAAAGTAATTCTAAATGCAGAAATGTTAATTAAGATTCAGGGTTCTGATTTGCCTTATTGTTAAGATAAGGACAGCTCTGAAATTCAGTTCTGTTTGGCTTCCAAAACCTCAAAGAAGTTCAGAGGTCCCAGAAGCAGAAGGCCATCTCAAACTCTTCTCTTTCCGAAATAAATATATGCAGCTTGTTCAGACCTCTGCCCTTGGTCTTCCCCTGCATTATCATAAGGACAAAGCAACAGGCAGTGACAGCATCAATAAGATAAGACGCCTTATTTCTTGACACAGGTAATATAATAGAGATGAAGGCTTCCAAACGACAGGAAAATGTACAGATAGAAGAGACTAAAACATACAGATAGAAAAGGCTAAAAGTAAACTAGAAGATACTAGAAATTGTATTAAAATGTGTATAACATTTCATTTTTCAAAGTTTTCCCCCTGTTCTCAGTTAGTACCACCATCACTTGATGAATAACACCTCGCTGTTTTCCAAGTAAAAATGTGTTGGTGTAAAATGGAGTGCTCTCCTAGAGACTTATCCTAATGCAAGTGGTGGTAGCAAAACTGTACCTAAATGTCTACAGATAGTGAGTGTCCTTTCAGGGGTTTTCTAGCCCCTAGTGGGGAGAAAGGGCTTGGATACTGTACTTGTTGCTATGGTAGCTACTAAAACTGCTGCTTACAAGGATTTTTGAATTGCTCTCTGTATTCAAACATGCTTTGAAATAAGGTTAAAAATCAACAGTTACAGCACTATTAAAGAGCCAATTACTGACTTCTTTATGTTTTCCAAAATAAAAAAAAAAATAGAAGCAGCACTTAATGTCCCCTCTGCATGTCAGTTGTGTTAATACTAAATCACATGCAGTCTGTAAAGATTTTTCAGAACAGGGATTTGAAGCAGCCCTTATAAATAATTTAAATGATTTATATAATTAAATTAAAATGCACTATACTTTTTCTTGATAATTTCAGACATGAGCGCCTGCTATAAATGTGATCCCTAGTTGGAGACAAGCTGCATATCAAACAATACGTGCAAAAAATGGTATGAAAACAGATTTCTAGGCATTGTGTGTATTTCTGGGTTTGAAGAGGTGCTTTTCCCAGCTTGTCTCACTGCGCACATTTCACACTGGCTGCCGGACCAGAATGCTGCACTGAGGCTCCAGATTTGCCACTTGCTCATCCTGATCTTGCCGTCCGAACACAAGGAGAGACTTTCCCACGCCATCTCTGTTTGCTGTTTCAGAGTCATCTAATTGCATTTTCAGAGACAGCCTCCATAGTCACGCTGCTCTCATGAGACAGGACGTTGGACCACACAAGTGCAGTTGTCACAGCCAAGGGTGACAACGGGGCTGAATGAGTCTTTGGATAGGCAGCCACATCTCCCTGGGTTTGCTGAAGCATCTCTGAAGCATTTTTGTGCCCTCATTGTGGTATTCATTTCATTATTATAACTGATAATTAAAGAAGAAACATTGAAATTGGTGTACTAGCTCAGACGGAAGGGCTGTCTATCCAGGATCCTGCCCACTTTAGCCAAGACCAGCACATGCAGTTTTGAGATCCAAATGAAAAGGGAATGGTTGATGCTCAGATAAGACCAAGAGAGAGTGAGATGAACATGCACTAAGGAGTTTTCCTCTACAACTAGCCCCGCAGAAAAGAGATAAAGAAGAGGGCATGGAACAAAGGCTGTGGTGTTCAAGGAACAGCTTTGTTTCGCATTACTCTCAGAGGTTTTTGTCTGAATTAATAAACAATGCCCTAAGGGAAGAGGCTGGAAGAGACTTTGGCAGATGTTAGCCCTTCCTTAGTTGGGGAGACAACCCAGCAGCCATACAGCAGTTATGGAATAATCTGCCCATAGGGAAGCTGCTTCTTAGCTCTCATTAGTTAGAGGTGGGGTTATACCCTCAAGCATGAAGCACAAATCTAGGAATTTTAAAAGCATTAGTAATAAGAAATCCACTACTAGCATTGTTTCAGCTCCTTTTAATTGACCATAATGCAAATAAATTAAAACTGTTTAAAAGATACTTGAAAGGAATTCCAGAAAACAGTCCTCTCTGCTGGTATCATGTTTAAATCTGCTACAATGCCCAAAGAAAATTAACTCACGTCTTAAATAATTCATGCATTTATTGGGTCAGAGGCTTTTTCAGATCTGATGCTCTGCCAATAGAAATGGCAGAGATATAAAGAGAAATCAGACAGGAGCATTATCCGTAAAGTTTGAAACTGGATCTAATCCCAGTCTTCCTGAAGTAAGATGTGTTCTGATGAAAAGCTGTTTTTCAGGCTTGCTCCTTCTGAAAGCAGTGAAGGTTCTCCCAACAGGTGCACTGCATTCAGGTCATATTACTTATAAGCAGAGCCACACAGTTTACAATAGCAATAACAGAGAGATTGTATAAGTTATCTGAATGCAGACCTAGCCACAGTCATATTCATTCTTTCTGCAACAGAGTAAACAGCCAGCACTGGCTTCTAGAGCTACAGAGATGATAATATGAACAGTTTAAAGGTGGACATACTGCTGTACCTTTATAAAAATCAGCATAGCAACTACGGTGTGCACAGTACTATAGGTGCACTAAACCCCTAAAACTTCAGCAACATATATGAGTGACATTTTTCTTATTTCAGCTCCCTTTAATAGACTGGTAAGTGCTTAATATTCATTATAATGAATTGCTACAGGTCTGAGTGGAACCAAATGAGGCATGCCCAGGAAACAAGCTTTTGACATGACTCTGCTAATTCACCTCAGCTGTGGCCTTTAGCGCCACCTGATAGTCCTTCCCCAGATCTCATATAGAAAGGGACTGCCACCATGACCACCATGAGCCGTGCCAATCCGTGTGGTTAGTTTATATTGCAGACAAATGTCCACTAGAGATGAGGTCAGGGCCACCAAACTCATTTTACTCTTGACCGTAAGTCTGTTGAGACCTTTGTTTTCAGAGATGAAAAATGACTGCATTAACCCATATGCTGCAAAGTGCGATACAGCTTTCTGTTATCCTGCACCTGTAAGTCAGCACGACATACCCCAGGATGAGCAAAAAATGCAAAGACTGAGTTAAAATTCTGGAAGGGAAACTTTTAGATCAGTTGTTACCAGTGAACTGTCTCTGTTGGAAGCACTCCAGGGATAGTTGAATTAATTCAGCCAGGGTGTTGCAGAAGGCATGGATAAGCAATCCAACATCCATTTGGGAGAGGTGGTAATGCGGCACTACACTGTTCGGAGATAATCAAATGTCAGTCTGGCAACTCTGCTGATACGATCATTAAAAGATGGGCTCAATTCCACGAACACTCCCAGGTTTTTCATCCCTTGAGATGGAAACAGCTTTACCCCACTTAGAAGAAAAATTAATATTTTGCATATATAAAGCTCTTTTATCCCCAAGGACTTCACTTAATATGGACTAGATTTATAAATAGACTTCCAGCAGGTATCTTTGGAGTTGTGATCAATTACTGATAGTCTGGCCCTTCATGTACAGTGGAACTTGCTTGTAGATGATCTCAATATAATTGTGAACACACAAAGGGCAAAAGGATTAGGGTCCCATTGCTCGTCATGTGCAAGTGTTAGGTAGGCAAAAGAGAATGCTGCTTAAAAAGTTGAACAGACTGATGGAAGACAAATTTTCACCAGGGGCTGAATTCTGCATATCATTTACTTGCCTGTCACTGAGCAAAAGAAGACAAAAGAAGACGTGTTCAAGTAATATTAGAGGTCCAAATAAAAGGTCACACAATTCTGACGCTCCTAGTAAGATTCTTAAAGTATCTTAAATAGAGTCTTTGTGCAATGCGTAGCTTTTTCCAAATAAAAACCGAGTTCAATTAGATGACTAATTGCTCCAAAGAGAAGCATGAAGCCTACCAGAAAACTCTTCACATCTGGGGTCTGACCCTGTCATCATATGTAATACAGTCACTACCATCCAATTAGTATTTCCCATCAGGAATAAGTACACCTGAGGTGACCTGACTCTAGTGTTTATCATTCTTGTGGACCTACCGAAGCTGATGCTGTGTTAATTTTAGCTCTTCAAGAAAGCATCAGCACCAAGTCAGGAGGTTGTAAGAGCACTAAGAGAACACCTACATTTCTTAAAAAAGGTCCAAAAGACAAAACCCTGGGATTAAACTTATTAAAAACAACAGAAAGAGCTAATTCTGTACCTGGTATGGTTATTTCTTCTTACAAAAAGATTTCTTTAACCCAACCACTTGAACTAATCCACCTGCATATTAAATGTATTATTACTTTAAAGGGGGACAGGACAGCTTGTTTCTCACTACTGTGCTAGTAGATAGCAAATGGTAAGTTGTTTTGCCATGAAGCGAGAAAGGCATATCTATTTGACATGCATGACCTATGCTAACTGAGAGCACATTGGACAGCAGCTACATTACCATTAACCAGCATTTACAAATGAAGGTTCATAGCAAGAGAAATGAATGGCAGAGCATTTCTTTTAACATATTCTCCCATTATATATCTATCCAATAACCTTCCAGGAAAATGAGGAGGTCAAGGGAACAGTCCGAGTTGACAATGCTGAATCTCAAAACTACTATTATTAAACACAGCAATTCGGAAACTGAGAATTGCCGATTGAACGACGATGTGCCAGTTAGACCAAAGGTGACCGTAAGGCCAACAAACTCCTTGAGCAGGACCATCAGCCAGGGCAAAAGAGCAAAGAAAGTAAAAATTGGTCTGAGGCAATCTACACCGATGGTGTATTTACAGAAAGGAAGAAATGAGTAATATGCCAAGTGAAAATAAGTATATAAAACAAAAAGCAAAGTAAAATGAAATGTTGCATCACACACATTCTCTAGCTCATAAATACAGATGCTGGAATCACAGAAGGCTGCTGGTCTGAGTCATTTCGCAGTCTCTTGGGAGAGAAAATTGATGTACAAAACATTGAGGTTTCACACAGAAACTTATAAATAAGGACTTCTAAGAAAGGTGTAAACAATTTACAAAAACCACAGATGCAGCGGATAAGTGGAAAGATGTGATTTTTACAAGACAGAACTCTGCTGCAAGAATTTTCCAGAAGCATATGACTATAGCATACAAGCGGTTCTTCTGGGAACTTCTCTCCAATGCAGCTTCTGATGACTGCACCTCCAGAAGGTGGCATTTTTGGTAGGCACTACTTAGTACTGTCAAGGATGGTTCCTGACAATGTTTTGATCCACTCAAGAGCACACACACACACATCCATAAAGGTCAGCAACAATGCTCTGCTCTAGGCAAAAGAGAAAGGGGGTTAGCAGCTCCCTGTTCACATTGTATCAACTTGTCAAATAAAACTTTCTTAGCCACTGATTTCTTCCTTGGCTGTCATTTGTGGCAACTTACCATGACAATTTTACGTAAGCAAAACCAAGTAAAATACGTCTAATGCTCCTTCCACAGCTTGCAGCCCACTGCGTAACCCATCCAGTTTCCCCTCCTTTTGCAAATCCTCAGAGCAAAAGGAAAAGAGAATACAATTTATTGAAGCAGGTCCAGAAGCCCCCAGATGGCAGGCGATTGCAACAGTCATAAGAAAGAAATAAGACAGCTAAGGAAAAATAAAGCTTACACAGCTACTGCTAAACTTACCAAATAACCCTCCCTCCCAGGCTTGAACCAAAAAAGGAAGAACTATTCAGCAGTAAGCCAAATGAAATGAAAACCCTAAAGACAAACTCAAAGCAAGGTCCTTCTTCACATATGATACAGTCTTAATGTATATTCACAGTGGGAGCAGGGCAACGTGAACTCAGTGTATTCTGAATTTCAGGATCTTTCCAGAAATGCAAGTGATCTGTTAAGACAGAGTAGAGGCTCAGATGTGCTCTACCTCTCATCTAGAATAATGATAAAGAAAGAAATGCTGAATATCTCAAGCAAGGCCAGATCTTCAGCTTAACACAGCAACTTTGCTCCTACAGAGCCAGTAGCTTCTAATGTCCACATCTGGAGAAGGAAAAATGTCAGGGGGAGGGAAGAGGCTCCCAGGTAGGGTCACCAAGGGATGTTTTTTTTTATTGGGATGTAGATTAGTTCATGTTGGCAGGGACCTTAAAAGGTCATGTAGTCCAGCACGCCGCTCAAAGCAGGGTCAGTTATGAAAGCTACGTATGCTGCTCTTCCAGCTCCTACTCCTTCTCTAGACAGGAAAAAACTCCATCAGCCGAAACTCTCTTTCTCAGCCCACAGCAGGGAGAGAGATGCTGAGGCACCCTCTAATCAGGGTGCTTTGCTGGCAGCCAGGGAGTGTCTCCTCCCTGTTCTGGCACCTCAGGAAAATGCCTTTTCCCAGCTGGGACAGATCCAGTCAAGCTTCCAGTCGCTGGCACCTCTGAACAGAGAGAAGGGAGCTACCTGGATTTGGGGTCTCCACACATGCTCCCACAAGGTAGCCTCTGGCTCAAGGACCAAGCACTGACCAATAGCATTTGATGTTTTACAAGGCAGTGTGGAAACAGTTTCAATATTTTAGATTCTTCAGACATGCCCCAGAAAATTCACTCCTTAATTGCCTTTAAAAAGAAGGACAGGATTCACCACTGGAGATATAAACATGTCTGTACTTCTGTAACAGCAGGTAGACATTGGAATAGTATATCCTAAAATGCAAACCTTTCATTTCCCATTCCTTTCGATAGAAAGGCACAGGGGTTTTACAGCGTAGCATGAAAGATAAACAAATGCTGACTTCTCTAATCTTCAGAGGAAAGGCAATTTCCCTTTCTCAGTGTTTGCTAAACCCCTTTGTTCAAGCAAACATAAAAAAAGACTTCTCAAAGAAAATTTCACTCCCTTCTCCCCCCAACCAGTATCTTCTAGCCTGTATTTACAGCACAGAAACATATCATGCAAGATATATGAAAGCAGTTACTACTATTAGGCATGGATCTATATTTTGAGTGGTGGTTGTGGCAGCATAATATGTGATTGCCTAGATAGTTCAAAGCATTAGCCACGCTGCATACAGTGACTGTTGCGATAATGACACACCGAGGAAGACATGAGATTAACGTTACACATCTCTGCTACGAGATTCCCCAGATCAGTGCTTTTACCCTTTGCAAATCAACCACCAGAGTGGTTCATACCATAGCATACTTGTGAAGCTAGGAGCTTTATAATCTTTTCAAATTAGTAATTTCATCCCATCTCCCCCAACCCTTCAACAGAAAAAAATCAAATCCAAATAAATTCTGTTATCCCAACAGTTAGTCAGGATATTACCTGTTATGGGACAGGAATGGGAGGAGGTTCCAAGTATCTGGGAATTTGGTTGATTTTTTTCTATTTCCCACACAAACCAAAGAAATTCTAAACCCTTCAGTGCCAATGATGCACCAGCACTGGAAGTCTGAAATTCTGAAGTCTTCAAGGACAGAAAAGCTGTTTGGCTCCCAGGCCTGTTCTGAAGATATGATATCAGGTTAGGAGAGCAGCTAACCTGCATAGGTATTATTCAGAAGATCTTTCAGAGCTTTCACATATTCACGCAACTGATACCACTGAATAAGCACTATAAGTACTAACATAGCATATCTGAGCTTACATCTGCTCCTTATTCAGCCTATTATTGGCATTAACTAAGTGAAAGGCAGAAATGAGATGTCACTTAAGATGGATTCTCCTACACTTATTCACTTGTAGCATTATCTAGGATTCACACATATTCAAAGCCAGAAGATATGTGCTTGCTTTAGTAGGTCTGACATCCTGATAAGAGATGTAACACTTAACACATTAGCCAGAATGTTATACTGTCCTGAGTTCAAGGCAATATCAGGAGAAAATTCCTTCTGCAGATTTTGAAATCTCAGTTCAAAACAACTCATCCTAATACCTCTCATAATTATCATTTGAGAATGGTAAAACGAAAAAAATAAAAACACAGCCAAATCTTAAGTACGGGATACAAAGCCAACCCATATAGGTCTTCTTTCCCTTGAACACTTCCTTACCTCCAAGTACAAATGCAAACAGCCAGCTTTGTTTAACCACCATCATACATTTCTGCCTTTCTCCCATGTAGTATCTTCATTTATACCATTCATTCTATTGATAATGATTTCACTATTTCCAAACATTCATTTCTTTATTCTAACATACTATCAAGAGCCAATCAACATTGAAAATACGGGTGAATCCAACATTTATAAATGCAAGTGATTCTCTGTGTTGTTTCATGTATTTCTAGCTCAGTTAACAAACACAGTTAACTCTTTCTCAGCCTGATGCTCACCTGCAAGTCAACAGCGATAAGCAAAGTATCAAAATAAACTAAACTTTGAAGGAGGTCATTTCTGTCATCCAGTAGCAAATTGTTACCAAAGATATGACATCATAGCAATTTGTTCACACTTCCTGCATTTATGTGGGGTAGCTGAAATCTCTGAATAACCAGAGCAGTGACTTATTTTTTAGAAAGTTTGAATTTGACATATTGACATGAAGGCTTAAAATTTGATGTTTCTTTCAGAGATGAGGATAGGCAGATAATGTAAGCATTTTTTTTGTTTGGGTTTGGTTTTTTTTAATCTAAATTCATGGTCCCTCCCCTTCTATTTACCTCCCATCATAAAACTCAGCTCCCTCCCATCTGCCCCAGATTTGAGTGGGAGGCCAGCTGGTTCAAGACTAAGATACTTTTCCTAAAACACAGAACCAAATACAAGAAGTCCATGAAGGAGGAATATGTTGGTGTCTCACATTTTTTCATATTAATATATCAAACTAAGGGAGGATCAGATAAGGCTCTATCTCAAGTTCGGGTTCCAGTTTGGCTCCTACATGTGCATGCTCTCAGGTGTGGACAGTGTTTCCTGCACTCCAAGCCTGGAGAGGCAGACCAGCCCCAAAGATGCGTATCAGTGGTGATACAAGCCTGCAGAGGAGACACAGGACTGACTGGTACAGGGGTTGTTTGTGGTCTCCTGTCTCTGAACAAGCAGCACTGATTCATGGCCACCTAGCTCAGGGAATTAGCAGAGACAGCAGACATCTGCCTTTACAGACATAGCAGCTGCAGCTTCACAAGAAGTGAGGTTGCATAGTTATACCAAGTCAGATCAGAAGTCAGTCCAATTTCTCCATGCTTCTAACCAAGTTCTTTCCTATAGATGAATTATCCCTTTCTCGCCAGTGCTTTAGTGGAGTAACATGAGCTAATGAACACAGCAAGGATAATGCTCGGCATCTAGTTTATCGCTGTTACCACACAAACTTCACACAAACAATGGGTGCAGTTCTCTGTACAGCTGTAGGTGGTTTGTATCTAGAAGAAGCAGTTAAAACTAAAGCTGATCACTTGATTTGCTAATATTCCACCAAGGTATCATTTATTATGGATACGCTGTTTATTATGCAAGGCCTTGGCAAAAATGCAGAAGAGTTTGAAGAACGGCTTCAAAAACAAACATCGCTTTGTAGGATCCTTTAAAGCACTTGCCCCCAGTTCTCTTTAGGAAGCAGTAGTGACAGAATGATTTCTTTATGTCTATGTCTACTTTCACACCTCTTAAGTCATTTCTCCCCACTTCATAGTGAAGAAATAAGTACAATCATATGCTCCTCTCAGCAGGACTTTTCTGACTCCAGTTATGATGCTCTGGACTTCTCTAGGGCCAAGGGAGTAAGGAATAAACACAGGCTTATTTCCCTCCCTCTTCTCTAACTACAAGCCTTCATGCTCCCTTTTCGCATGGGGCCATAAAAACCTCACAGGTTCAGAGCATGTCCTCAATAAGAAAAATATCCCACAATCTTAACATCTTCTTTACCAGGTGAAGAGTAAAGGCAGAGCATGCAACACAGGAATCGAGGCTACCTGAGTGTGATAGGAGCAGATCTGCAGAGCCCAGCAGCTGTGCTGAGGGCCCTGCATTTTGGGGAAGTTATTTCAGACTAGCCTGAGCTCGATTTAAGTGGTCTAGGTGTTCATTAGCAAACAAATTTGGTGCACTCCTAGAGCATCTCTCCTGACTTAGTTTCATACTAAAGAAATCCACTTTGTGCACTCCAAGAACCACAGTGCAGTGAATGAGAGATTACCTTAAAAGCTTACCACTGACCTGAATTAAAACATCAGGGTAATACCCGCCTGACAAGCACAATTTCTTTTCTGTATCTAAGTACTGGTTTGACCTGATTTACAGCACTATGTAATACAATCCGAGCAGTTCCAGTTCCCCGATGTTAGTCACTATTCACTAATTAAAGAAATATTACATTTAGATAGCTGATGAAATGAGGTCGACAGGTAAGCAAGAAGAAAAGGATGGAATCAACTTACAAATTCAAGATCTTAGGGGACTTAAATTACTTTCATTAAAACACATTTTACTAAGAAAAAAAGAAAATCACCATTTGAAACAAGTTTTCAAAGTCAAAACCCTCTATTCTTTTTTAAACTTTATACTGGCTTTTAACTCAGTTTTTAAGGAATTAGTGCTTCAGTGATAGCTGTGATCAAAGCTTCTCTTTCTGCAGTCAGGAAATAAGGTTGCTACAGCTACCCTGATGACAGATGTGTTTCTAGCACTTCCACACTCCGTTCCAACCTACTGGCTGCAACTGATTTATAGCCTTTCTAGAATACCTTTAATATCTGTCTTTGAGTTTTGTTTAGTTATTTAGCATTCAAAATTTCATTTTATTTGTATGCATTAATAATCCCTGTAGAGGTGATTCTTAGCACCTTTCAGATGTGGTTTGCAAAGTAATTTACAGATGCTAAGTCTAATTACTGCCCATGAGGTTCTGCTCTGCCAGAACATACTACCTTCTCTGTTTAGAGATTGCACAAAGCAGTAATTCATTCAAGCTGATGCTGGATGAACCTGGAAGACACCAGTGAGGCCTTGACCCCAAAAAGACTTGTGCATACAAAGATGCACATGCTGCAAACAGAATATTGAAAACAGGGAAGAGAACGGTCCCAACCATTTCTTTGTGTCATTCCTGGCATAGGTTAGAACAATTCTATGAAGGTCTTAAGAATATGCAGTCTAATCATGGTAGCTGTACAGCTGGAAAAATAAGGGAGCTTGAGAGTGACTGATCAACAGCCGCAGGACAGGCTAACAAGGTGAACATCAGCTGTCCAAGGACGAACAAAGGTCTGTACAAGGCATTGTGATGTTGTGTGGGTGATGAAATACAGACTGGGAAGTGTACAACCGCAGCATATAAAGACATATAGCATGCACTGAACACACAGTGCATGCAATATAAATGAAGCCTGCATGCACACTTTGCAAATAAATAAAATATTCAACCACTTAGTGAGATAAGAAATAGGTGGACGCATAAGAGGATTAGGCTGTATAAAGGGGAACTCTAGCTGGAACTGTTCTGGGGTTAAACTCTTTTCCACCCGCTTGATCCCAAGTCCCTAGGGTTATGTTTGCTCTCTATCACATGGACTTCAATAAAGGTTTGTTAAGCCAGTTTCAAGCCGAGCTGAGTGTCTGCACAAGTCTAAGCACGACTGCTCCCCACTATTAGTCCTTGGACAAACAGCATCACCCAAGAGCGCCAGCAGCGACCAGCAGGACCAAGCAGCCCATGAGGGAGACACCCTTGGAAGAGCTGGCAATGCCAAGCACATGCATCCCTGGTAGGTGTGACAGTACAAGCAAGCATCAGCAAAGTCACAGGTAACTTAGTGTTTCCTTGGCTACCCAATAAATTCAAGCTTTAGAAGCAAAAATCAACCTGGAGTTAGAATATTTGCTGTAAGTATAAAAAATTGGAAGTTTCCATTAATCTATATGTATAAATTTCCATTCAATCTATATGTATTTTTAATAAATGACAACTGTGGCACTGACATAACTGAGTAGACACGTTTTTAGCTGCAGATGCTAAAAATAAGAACCTTCAAAATAAACAGTTCCTGTTTCCACTAACCACAAAGAAAGCATGAAAACATCTACAGAAGTCTTAACTATCAAAGGCGCAGCTAGTGAAATGCCAGATTTTGCTTGGGTATAGAAATAGGCAGTTATAAATCTATTTTAAATGTATATGTAATTTTAATAAGCAAAAAGAAAGCGATCCTGACAATAGTAGTGTTATTGGATTACATCCATTACACTCATTTACAACACAAATATATGCATTTTATAAACAGCAAGCAATTTGTTTTTGTGTTGAGATCTAAATTTGTCTATTGAAATTTATACTGGGGAGGTCATAGACGGAAAAACCCCTGAGATACAGAGGACTATTTATATAGTTGGTACAGCATCTAAGAAATCAGGAATTTTACCAGGTTTTGGTGGGTTGTTTTTTTTCTTTTTTCTTTTTTATTCCAAACAATGTTCAAATATTTCAACAAATATAAGGAAGACTCTGTCAAAAACACAGTAAAATGTATTATGATTGGAGCTAACAAATACTGTATAGACTAATAAACAACGGTTACTGAGATGCATGATTTTAATATAAGTACTTAGATCACGAAAATGTCACTCTGAAATGGCAAAGTACAGAGCAAAATACTCAGCCTGCATGCATGGTTGTTCAGACAGCTGTAATTCTTCCCAAGGTACAGCCTGAGCTCAATTTATCACTCTCTTCAGTTTCAAGGTGTGCTAAAACAGGGATGCATGAGAAAGAAAAGGTCTCATTTTATAGAGCACAGCTAGGCTAGGGATCATTGCAGTCAAGGCATTAGCAGGGCAGCCTAATGGCCAGAGCTAGATACCAGGGGAACGGAGAGAGAACCAAGGTTAGACCAAAACAAAACCCAAGGTCCAAGAAGAAACTGAGAGGGAACGCAGTGGTCTCAGTTGCTTGTCAGCTGAGGAGTAGTTATAACATTTCCCAGAGGCCAGGTGCAGTGCGAAGCCTCAGGCCTGACAAAACCCTTTGCATTTCCAGAGACTATTAAGAAGCCACAGCTGGAAAATAGCTCCTGTCCACACCTGCATATCCTAGACATTCACCTCAACCCTGTTGCAAGAGATTGTCCTGAAGATGTCCTATTGATGCCACATACCACAGGGCTTATTAGAGAATAAGGATAAAACTCCAGCTAGCTCCAGCTTTCCGTCTCATTTCATATCAGCAGTTACCCTTGCTTCCTATTCATTATGTTGATCTTTTTGCTGGCAGAGCCATAGATCCATCCTACTTCACCACTCATTTTCATGGGGAAGGCATGCATGTTGGTGTCTGTTAATTAATTTCCACCTCATCCAAAATCAACTAAATCAGACTCTCAGAATACGCCATGATAGTCAGCACATGGTGCATGTCAAGTCACAGGGCTCTCTTTCTCATCTGGAATTACTACCCAAATGTAAATGCAGAACACAGACAACTTTATCATATAATTTCTGTTGCTTATCCACTTATCTAACACTTCATGAAATGAAAGCCAAAAAAAATAAAATCAAGGCACACTTTAACAGTAGACACTTTGTGCTGATTTCTTCCCATGAATGCATTTTTAACTGGTTTTCCCCCTTAATTTAAAATGATACCTTGCAATCAATTTAAGTTAAGCAGAGGAATGCTCAATGCTCACATACTGCCTATAGTCAGTTTAGGCTCCTTTATTGATACATCTTAGGTTATAGGCATTTTAACATTGTGTTGTCCAGCGTGTAGCTTATAACTCATCAGACAGCTGGTTTTCGGACTAAGTGTAGGAAAACCACTTTAAGCTCTTCCACACACAGAAAATGTTGGACTGTCTCATTTGATAGCAATGTACTCTGAGGACATGGGAGGGTTAATGAGGCTAGGACTAGGGTACGGCTACATGAACAAATTGCTGCAGGGTAGAGGAGTGCAGCTCTACAGCACGTTAGCTGCTCCACAGCCAGCTCTTACCTTGCAGTATAACTCTTCTCCATCTTTCCCTGTAGTAACTTGTTCTCATAGCCATAACCCTAGGAATACGCTGGCATGTTAGCAACAATGCATGCTTATTGAAAGGAGCAGATGTTAAGAATACTTTGAAAGGTTAAGAATCCCAGCATGCCTGAAAAGGGAAAAGAAATACACTGTTTAGCCTTTTAGTTAGCAAGATGAATGCTTGGTCCCCTCTGAAGCAACAGTTGTACCCCCAGCCTCGTTACTGGTGCATGTGTGTGCTGGAGAACCAAGGCTGCAGCTGGGAGACACTGGGGTAAGGAAGTGATGTAGTGACAGAAGGAAACAAATTGTTGGGATCTTGAGGCAATCCTTCACAGAGTGACAAGAGCAGGATCAGACCCTCTGAGATCCACCTCCAGATCTCAGCAGGAGATGTTAAAGGCAGATGGACGGTGCAAGAGGACATGTCTGCTCTTATAGCAGTATTTACTTCTTCTTTGGGGAAAAGGTCGTAAATCACAGAAATATTCGTCAGGCTGGTCCTGGCCCACAAGCTATAGTCAAGATATGCCATGTAAAGTATACCTGCACACCTAGCTGCTGTCAGTAGCAAAACACTCCAAGCATAGCAAAGTACCAAGCACAAGAACTTGCCCTCAAGCAGAACAGAGCAAAGGTCTCTGAACAGGAACAAATGACAGATGAAGCCTTCTTTCCTGCCATGTTACCTCTGTACCTCAGCTTCCCTTGCCAGACCCACCTCTGGCATGGCTCACTGAGGACCAGGGGCGAGCTGAAATGGAGCCCTGGGCAGCAGGTACCTGCAGGGAGGCCCCTGGTCAGGGCAAGTAAGACCTGTTGGTGCACTTGGGCCCGGCCACACTGGCGATGGGTGAGCAAACATTTCCCTTACTGCCCTCCTGCAAGGAAGAGTTAAGCATCATCTCACTGAAGCACTGTGAGAAGCTAAAGTTTTTAAGATTTCTAAAACTTTTTCAAGAATGAGGGTGACATACAAGTGCCAATTAGCATAAATCCCACTCATCTAAATAAATGTTTTAATTAAAATAATTTTAAAAACCCTTCAAAATAATTTTTTCCTGAGGTCAATCAACATAACAGCTCTTCACCCTGACCCTACTGAGACTGGTATATTCTTTATGCTCTGTTTGCAGTCCCACTGACTTTAACACTACTACTGCTAGAAGAAATTACTCTGAAGGCAATGAAGCACCATCACTTTGCAGTGCTGTAAAAGAGATCAGGTGCATCTTCCTCATTGCACACTGAATAATAAAGCAAGCTCTGTGCACTTAAGCAATCATCAGCAATATGGCTAAACGGATGCCCATCCCTCTGTGCTCATTCCAGCCTCTAAGCCAACTCCTTTGTTGTACCAATTTCCCCTCCCATGTTATTTTTCACCTGGGCTGATCCCCAATGAGGATCACTGCACAGCTGTGCCACTGTCTGTGCTGAAATACGAAGAGGGACAAGGTCAAGTGGAAAGGTTAAGGGCTGCTTAATCCTCACTGGATGCTGAGGGAAAGCTCTCTGTAGCTGTGGCCTGGGTTGCTGTATTTCACATGCTGGCCTTGCTTTCTCATGCAACTGAAGTCTAAAATGTTCTGTTTTTAGAGAAGCTAAACAAAACAAAAGCCCACCTTTAACCATAGGTGTCCATTACAGACTTGATTTTGTAATGTCAATCAGTTAATTAAACTGGCTAGCTAAATTTTCTTAGGTAACATATTCTGCTGGTTTTACTACATTACTATATATGTATTTACATATTGTTATAGTGGGGCTTCTCAGGAGGTGTTACTGTGGTAGCAAATGGTAGCAGGGTAATTGGTCTTTACTTTCAAAAGAAAGAAAAAGAGCCTAACACAAAAATAATACTCTTTCCTTACACAGTAAGCTTCAGTAATGAAATTAAGACTTCTAACACAAAGCTATAAAAAGTGACAAATCTCTCTTGCAATTCTTAATTTGTGTTAACCCCTTGACTCTAGCAGGTCTGGAGCTCCTGACATTAAGTGCTAATGCATTTAGCATTAAACATACACGCTAAATGCATTGGAATTATACCATGCTAATGGAAGCATTCATGGCCTGTCAGATAGGTCGAGTATTTGCTTCACTTGGGTGTTTACTATGAGCGAGGCAGCGTTTCAGCATCAAAGCCTTGTCAGAAACTTCAGTGATCTTTATTTGGAGAAATTGCATGGCACTATCCTGCATTTCATTGTTTTTTCTCCTATTCTTATCAGCTGAAGACTGGAGTTTGAAAGGTTACTCTAATTAACGTCTTACCACTAGCTCATTGATATGTAATTTATGAAAAACAAAAACTTTTGTTTTGTTACATCTCTAAAGAGGTATCTTTTGGATTTAAAATACAAGGAGCTTACTGAATATTGAATACAACCAATCATCTTAAGCACAGTGAGAGAGTCCTGTGGTGAATCTGCTCCTTTTGGTATTTGAGTTCAGAGGTTTAAAAGAGAAACAGAAGCAGAAGAAATTAGTATCATTGAGTATTTGGTTGGTAAAATATTTCTCCTATAATATATTATGAAGTGCACTGTCAAGCAAAACCGTGGTAGACTTTTTAATATGCAGTGATACAAGCCTAAGTGTATTGCAGCATGCAACACATAAACCTCTAAGTATTTTTATTCCAATGAATAGATCTATATATTGTCACATATATCAGTATATCAAACAAACATCCTAAAATATCCAGGCTAATTAATTCCAGATCATATATAAACATACATATACATACACAAACACACACATACCTGAGTAACATATGTTTAGACCATTGCTCACAGACCGTACTGGAAATGACGCTGGACTGAAAAAGGGACAAGTTATCCATTATACGCACCAAGACTTCACGGCCATTAGGGGGGGAGGTCACTACCAAGCTCTGACTAACTGCCGCAGGTCTCCTCTACTGTTTGTTTATTTATCAGCATCACTATGCAAAAACATAATGCTCTAGAGAGTTTGTGTTTCCTTTTTAACTTGATGCAATTAGTCACCTAAATTGTTAAGAATTAAGCACAAATCATCCTGGTAGCCACAGAACATGTTCAATTTTGTCCTCTGGATTTCAGGTTACAAGGGCAATAGAGATTTCATTCCAGAAGGAAGCTGACACCCAATTTAGAGTTGCCTTACAGACAGATTAGGCAAATGTCTGGGGGAGCAAAATACACGGCACAGCAAACGTTCTGCCCATGACATATTATGATGTTTGCCCAGGGCAGCAGAATCTGAGAGCTGACAATGGATGGCATCTGGATTTTCAGAACAAACCCCCAAACATTTCTTGTTATTCACAGCTGACAAAGCATCACTAAGACATGCTGCTTTTGATTTCTACCTGTCAGGCTACATTCCAGCCCCTGTGATGCATCCACCTGGAAAACTCAGAGAGACAATTTTATGACAGGAGAAAGAAGACAGCAACTGAATCTTTGCAAATGAGAAAGCCCATGGACTAGTCCGTGTTGTTTCCTCCCAACAGCTTTCCCCATAACCCATCCAATGGCAATGCCCTGAGTAACCTAACTCGGCACTTTCTTCTCTAAAATGCTCTGTTTAAGGTGACATGCATGTCCAGATTCAAATGCTCAATAATTCAGCATTAAAAGACTGTGACAAACTTGAAAAACACAGAGCTGCACTTGCATGGTACCTCTCACTGCCTTTGTTTCCCCACCATCCCTCACCCCACAAGCCTGTGACACCTGAGGGAACTCCACAGAGAGCAAACAGCACTGCAGCTAGTAGGAGCAGACCAAGCAAGCATTAAGATATCTGGTGGGAGGACTCTACCCCACACCACTCAAATCCAGAGCAGTACAGGGGAGAGATGCTCTCCTTTCCTCAGACAAACCAGAGTATCAGGAGGAAAAATATGTCAGTCTTTCTTATATTCTTTAGCAGAAAAGTATATCTGCTGTGTGAAATCACCCTGTTTGTACGCCTTATCCCTGACCCCACCCTAAATACATCTTTTTAGACAGACACTCACTGGGGCAGAGAGCATCTCGGATACAGTGCTTGGCACAAC
This sequence comes from Nipponia nippon, assembly GCF_047370975.1. Lineage (NCBI taxonomy): Eukaryota > Metazoa > Chordata > Aves > Pelecaniformes > Threskiornithidae > Nipponia > Nipponia nippon. Next base: position 25,031,805 of record NW_028262369.1, on the reverse strand, counting down.
GGGGCTCCATTCTTGGTGGGCTCTTAAGAACAACCATAAACACGATCAGCAATAATAATCCCCACTTAAGTTACTGGAGGTATTTTTAGGCTAATGCCCAGCTTAAAAGCATAATTCATTCACAACAATGAATAGAGCCAGCAGAGCATCAGTAATAATCCTCTCACATTACAGTAAGCATACTGAGACGTTAGAATAGCACAGTGACGATAACTCCTCCTCATTACCAACTGTGAGCTGCAATCTGTGTGAGATATCTTTTTCAACATCAAAAAGCACACAGTTCAGTGCAGGCAGGGGTAAAAGATGGAGACGGATGCCTTACACTACTGAATTTAAAACTAGGACATTTACTATAAGCAAAGAAAGCCAGCCTTTGGAAATGGATGGTTAAAAAAAAAAGGAAAGAAAGAAAGAAAAAAAATCACCTGCTAGTTTCATACCATGGGAAAGAGTAACTCTGCAAACTCCATGAGTCAGCGTATCATCAAGTAATCTGAATATAAAAGCAGGAGCTCTGCAAAGAAGTGCGAATGCTTCAGTAATAATCCCCCTTCACACTCCCTCATCCTTATTTTCCCTTTCATTAGCAGGCACAGTGTTTCCCATTAGCTTATTGCTTCTATACCTGCTTTAGTTTCCACCAGGAATTTCCACTGACTGCCTATCAAGCAGCTCCTCTATTACCCAGTTTCATGGCCTTAGCTTCATTTCTGCAAGTCAATTGCATTACTAAATACTGGGTGTGCAGGAAAAGGAGGCTCCATGTTTAAAGAACCCACTAAGATTCACTCCAAATAGTCATGCCATAACTGTAACATGCAACACGCCTGCTCCTTCTCCTAAGGCACCTCCCCAGGCTCCACACAACACTTCTGCTCTGGTGCTTACCTCAAAATGACTTTGTGCTATAAGTGCAAGCAGATGATTCACATGTTCTGGAGAAATATAAAATGCTAATAGAAACAAAGCAGCTGGAGAAGACTGTTTTTTTCTCCCAGTCACAGGTGCTTCCTACCTGCTCCCTTTCGAAATTCTATTTCTAAATAATTCATATTTTTCATGATAGACTCTTCACCCAGCCAGAAAACCCAGAAATGTATAGACTAATGGCTAAATTCAGCCACAAGTAAGTGGGTTTCAATAATGGCGTGGCACAGTGAGATAAGTTACATCTGATGATGAGGTCTGAGGAGTGGGACATGCTAATAGAGCACTAGGTAACCACGGGAAACACCCTGCGCCCAAAGTAGCCCATGGCTGTACAAGAAGAGTAGAAGAAGATAAAACAAATTGACCTCCCTGTTTGTAATGCCTAGAAATTTACACTGCACTATTCCACCACACACGGTAGCAGTTCCTTATTTTTTCAAATTGAGCTTCATCTCCATTAATTTCTCTTCTTCCTCACTTCCCCTGGGACTCAAAAGGAGGACAGAAGTAGGAGGTCATTAGAAACTGCAGAGCTCCGAGGATGCTGTGAGGGAAGGGACCAGGAAGGATAATGGGATGCAGATCTGGTCACCAGCCTGGCAAATGAGGTGGCAACTCCAGCAGCACTCAGACACACAGCTGAAAATGCCCTGCAGCACTGAGAAATTCTGCAGACACTATGGAGAAAAGGCAGGAGGGATATCCAGCTATATCCAGGGAGGAGGGAGCCTATGCCCTACCTTTACAAACTCTTGTCCCACAAGTGAGGCAAATCCCAGCAATCGAGAATACCTGATTTATAACAATTCTAGGCAAGAAACATTTGTGTCAGGAAGAAATTAGAAAAAAATGCAAACAGAACTGCTGCTCTGCGTAAGAGAGCATTGTGGTTGTCCATGGCAGGCCACCCATGCTATAGAATAATTGGAAAAATCTTGTTAATTGATTTGTATCATTTCATTAGGTCGATTTTCATATTGGATCAAACTACTGAATCTGGGACTTCTGTTAATGGCATCTTCTTGGATATGACACATAAATGAGTATCGTCCTGTCTGCAAAAGCAGCAACAATAGATAACACAGCCAGCACTGTCACAGAATCAAACATCTTTTAAGAGTAATGAATAGCTTTTGAAAAATGTCATGTAAGCTAGTAACTGATTAAACTTCATGATGAAAAGGAGCATGGGCTGCTTTGGCTAATCACTGTTCACTCTCTCTGTCCAAACCCCAGTCCTTCTTTGGGCCAATGAAGATATATCTGAACGTATACCTGAAATTAAAGTGATCTAATGCATACCAGTAATTGCTTCCCCTCACTTTCAGCAAGAAGCTATAGATTAACTTGTTAATTCAAAATGTAGCACATTGAACAGTCTTCTTTCTGCAAGGATGGTTTCAGAAAGCTCAGAAATAAACTAGGACAACACTTGTTATTAAATCTTTAAGGTTTTCTAAAGTAAACAAGAATCTGTGCAGGTGCTCCATGACTTTCTGTTTTAACTTCCTAAAGGCTGTGGACTGAATTTGATGAGGTCAGTTCAACAATACATACATTCTCAGCTGTTTTTTTCTCAAAGAGCAAAGAGAGATGCATCAGGAAGGGAAAATTTACAAAACTATGTGGATTCACAGACACAAAATAAAAAGCAAATGCAAAAAGATAACAGACTTAGATGCTATCGGAACTTAATCCTGGATTCTATGTGTCTGCATTCCTCCCTCAATATGTTACAGACCACTATTACGATTTTATTTCTTCTAGACCTAAGAAATGTAATGGGAAGAAGGTCATTTAGATCCCTGCACTTGGAGGTTCCTGCAGAGGTGTCTCATAGAATAAGGAACATCCTTATGTGAAAAAGTTATTTGTTAGGTGGAGAAGAAACATAATTCTAGACCATCATTCCCATAGGCAACAACTTGAGTCCACACCACCGTCTGTAACTCATTTGTGCTGTCATACAGAAACCAAACACTGCAGTAGACCACACACTCCTATCTGTTGAAGGTAGTTTTCAGGGTAGAGCTGAAGTGAAGAAGCTTTCCTCACACGTTGCTGCAGTTTATCATTCCCATTCATCAACTCTTTCTTTAGGGAGAGATCCAGCCACCTCTAAGTTATGCTTATAATTTGCTGGGATGTATAGTTTAAAGAGCAGAACAGAAAGAATTTCTTTTTGCTAATAAACCAAAGTGATCTGATGACTTAAGGCATGTCAGTAACATAAGAATTAACAAACCCCAAAATTTCAAACTGCCTAACAACTGCTCCCCTCTCCACTACTCAGGGAATTTATCCCTCAGCCTGCACACCTATGCTGAGAATTCTCTAGGCAGAAATTTAGCTCGTTTCTGTCCTTTGTGTTGGAAAAAGCAAGCAGGAAGAAACAGCCTGTAGTTTATCCATGCATAATCAAAAAAATAAGAAGAGCACTGGCATCTTCTGATTTTGTGTCTAAACTTGCAACTGTTGTACATACCAGATAGGACTGAAATCAGCATTTACAAAAGAAAATGAAAAAGATTAAATGTAGGGCTCTCACTGGGTTACTTGCTGTCTGCTATTTGTGAAGGAAAGAAGAGGGTTATCTGACTGCGGGTACCACTGTAAAATTAATCCAGACATAATGTAGTTAGGCTTTGGTTGTTCAATTAAGAGCCTATTTTACATTTAAAGAATACTCACTGTTTCCTCTACAAAATTGTCCTTTCTCAGAGCATATAACATTTTTAAGGCATAAAACAGGGTGCAGAAAGATGGTATGCAAAGTTATTTTTTCATAAGTGATTCAAAGGAACAAAATCATCTTCTTTTTCTCCTCTGATCTTCATGTTTCAAGTAAAAACACATCAAAGAATGTCGCTCCAAGCTCTTTCTTTCTCCTTCTCTGACCACCTCTTCTTCTGCCCCTAAATACAAGGTCCAGAAGTCCCTGCTAAATCTTGGTTTCTTGATTATCTTCTTGGTTTCTTGTTTATCATTTATGATCATCATGATGTAGTAGAGTAACAAGTGCAGCTTCAGTAAATATCAAAGCTCCACCATGCTTGCACTGAGCAAGCATGAGTTTTGAGTCTAATCTAAATAACCAGGTGGACAGTGAATAGCAGAAAACATTTGTGGTAGAAATAACCAAGACCCAGACATGTGGTTTCCCCCAGTGTTCCTGTGCCCTTCGGTGCCTCTCTAAGCCAGCATTCCTCCTCCTCTTCCACTCGTGCAGTCCTGGCGCTACCTTTGCTCCTTCACAAGGGTAGGAGGCTGAGCAAGTGAAGCATAAACTACCACAAGCAGAATCAACCAGCACACAATATCCACCCATCTGGGCTTGCCAGTAGCCCACTGCTGTTAGGGTTGAATTTTTATCTCAGTTCTAGAAAAAAAATCAGTGGAACTGCCCCAGATTTGTCTTGATTTGGTTGGAATAATAATCCAGCACTTTCCTGTGACCCCCCTCTGTTTCTATTCACCTTCTCATTGAATTTATATCCACACAATGGATATTTAAGCCTAGCACCAGTCACCACATTCTTTCCACCAGAGACACAGAGAACAGATTATTTTCTTTCTCTGTGCACCAGTAACTTATCATGGCCCTCGTAAATTTAAAACTACTCTTTTGAAAATAGCATCATCGGTTCCTTGGGTCTCCACAGCTTTAGGGTGCATGGCTGTATCCAGTGGTCTCCACAACAGGGCACATCTCCATGATTTTAGGAAGCATCAGCGTTATCTCTGAAGCTTTTGAGACTACCTCTAACATCTCAGGCTTTAGCAACATGATCAGCAAATTTTGGAATTCTGTTCAGAATTTAGAAAGCAAAACCTGATCAAATCCAAGTCAGATGCTGCCAAAATAATTGTCCCAGTGGAGACATTAAGAATGTTGCCTCTATATCCCTTCAGTTAAGAAGAAGATTCAAGCATAACTGTCTATTACATCTTGTACTCTCTGAGCTGGGTGGTTTAGAGCTATAAAAATTTTTGGCTGGGTTTTTCTTCCACAAAGATTCAAATGCTTATTTAGAGCAAAATTAAATTAAAGTTAATAGAAAGATAGTGTTTAGTTAAAGACAGTGGTAGTTAAACAGTGTTTAATTAACCTGCTGAATTGGAACCCGTGGGACGTTGAGAGCAGAGCACGGTACTTAGAAAAGCTCAGCGAGATGTTTAGTATCGACTTCGTATACAAATACATGAGCTAGAACAGCATTACAATAGTGACTGATTAGTATTTATATTTTAGGGGCAGAAGGCAAACACTAGCTGGAAGCAATCTCATCTCTGTAGTTTTAAACTGTTAAATGCATCATCAAGGATTTCTGCCTTTCTCTCCAGCATTAGCCAGTGATGGAGACTAAATGGATCATTGATCTGTTTCAATATTGAAAATTGGCCCAGGATATGAAGACTGCCCTTTTGCTGAGGGAAACATCTCATCACCTTATCTGCACAAGAACATAAGTGAATTTCAAGCCCTGCTTGGTAACCACATACACTGAGACAAAACTTAATTTTCCACCCCCCTTTTTCATATATCTTGATTTTCTCCCCCATTTGTCTCTGGAAATTTCTGAATTCATCTCTTCAGCTTTATGAATCAGACCTTAGAGGGCAAGAAGATGAAACCTTGATGATATAAATTAACCCCTTTGATATTGCAGCTGCTGCTAGAAAGTAGAGCAGACCTCATCTCTAGAGTTGCCAGTCATTTTGTGATATTTGCCTAGAATTAAAAACAAAGACTGCCAATAACAGTAGAATCCAATTAAAAATTCATTTATAAATTCATTGCAAACAGGAAGATGACAGGGAAATGGTTAAGCAGATCAGTGTTGGCCGCACGAACTGGAACATTCTTAGAATTTCTCCATGAATATCTAAAAATGAACATTTTCTCTGCATCTTCTCCCTGAAATATGTCCTGAGGGTTTCTAATTGATTGATAAGCCAGTGCCAGCTTTCTTCCCAAACAGGCAAGATCACTTACCTCAAAATTTAGGAAGTGTAAAATCATTATCTACACCATTTAAGAATATACTTTTCTTTCCCTGCTTTTACACCTTACTCCTCCTCTCCTCATCTCTTGCTCTTTTGCAGGGTAACAGCAATCAGGTATCCAGAAAAACTGTTCTAAACCCTTTCCTTTGTTTTGTGCATCCCCTTCTCCCCTCCATGGTTTAACATTCTGCACTTGGAGCAGAATTCTCCCCTAGCTACAAATTCTAATATGCCCTGATCTTTCCATTTCTAAATCTGATCCCAACTGGAAACAAAAGCAATTTTATGAATAATAGGAAAGCCTGAGGTTTGGTATAGAAAAACTGAAATGGGCAAGGGGAAGATGTGATCTTTCTGTGATGCAAATAATGTTCTGCATTAAATGTGCAACCAAAAATAAAGCTCCCTGAGGTATATTTGCTAGTTCAGACAAGAAGAAACATCTTTAGCATATAAACACAAAGGGTAGATTGAAATATTTCTCTGTGTGAAAATAGCCAAGGATATAATTAGCATGGTTCTTGGGCTCAATTGTATTTTTCTAAATAGTTCGACTTTCTGCTGTTTGCATTGAAAATATTGGCATATTGGGGTATTTGCACAAAGGTAGCACTGTGTACAATCAATCAACCATAAAATGTAACTGGGAGAAATGTTAAGCCTTTTAAATGCCTTAAACATACAAACGTAAGAAAGTTATGGTAAAAACGGAAAATCAAGGCCCATTCTCCTCTCATCCAGTTCGCATCTAATAATGCAGATGTCCAGAACTAGCATGAGATTTCAGTAATAGGTGGGCTGAGATTCACAAAATGTGCAATGCACATTAAACCTAAGCTCATATTTTTAGCCCTTTGCTAGATATCCTGGACTTTTAAAGTAAAAGTCAACAATTTAATGTAACTAAATTTTAATAGAGAGAATTCATTGACTGATTTAGGGGAAGGGCAGGTTTAATAAATAAATATCTTTTCGTGTTTATCTTACTATAAGGCCAAGGTTACTAGATTTGATGACTACAGATGAATCATGTGAAGTTACGTGACTTGCTGGACTGAAGCACAAAAGAGAACAAGGTGGCTGTACTGTCATGTCGACTTTGTTTGATTCTGTAGGCAACTGAACTTCACAGGCAAGGCTTGGAGAAAGCTAATAGGACTTCCAGCACCTCTCAGATGAGTCAGTCAGGACCTTTGGAATCTCAGTCTATAACTGCATTTCTCAGGGCTGGAGAATCAGTGTAGCCGGTTACCTACAGATCTTGGACATCTACCAAAGCAATGAGCCCATACTGCTGTGTTTTCCTCAGAGGCAATCTGGTTCTATGAGATCTGAGAGAACTTAGTGGTCAGTCAGATTTGGCTGAAATTAGTTGAGGGCTTCAAAAGTTTTCAAAGAAAGACTAATAGATCATGCATACAGATACAGAGATCCAACATGCCTCATTTTCTTGTAACACTAGACTAAAAATTAAAGTCTCTACCCTTTCTGATCACCGTCAGCCCTAGACCAGTCAGATCTAGGAAGGAAGTATAACCCAGAAAAACAGACTACAAAAAAAGCCAAAACAACAGCTCGGAAGTATGACTTGTCACAGTCAACTCATTCAGAGTTTCACCCAGACAGCCGGAGGTTATCTGGGGACATGAAATTTTGCTGATTGACTCAGGGATCTTATAGGGAACTGTATGCACATGCTCACCTTCAATTTTGCAGCTTTCTTTTTTTTCTAAACAAAGTTACTGACGGTACACATAAGTGAGGCTGCAGTACTGTCTCATATATTTATATTAGATAGGTGCAATGTTCAGCCTGTCGATGCATTATGGTAAGAAAGAGGCTTTTATCTTAACCACGTTACTTATAAAATATCAGTGTTGTCAAAGACAGCATATAGATCGTGAAGGACATGAATATTATTAAAACTACTTTTTAAAGAAAACTAGAGTGTGGGTAGTGGTATCTAAATTAAAATGATTGCTGCTAGGTAAATATATAGAAGAGACTTCTATCAGTTTTGCTGTAAGAGAGACAGCTATTACAGAACTGATGGAATTTCTTACACCATTTCTAGCTGCCTGGTGCTGGCTGCTGCCAGGGAGAGGATTCTGGGTGAGAATGAGCACTGAGCTGAGCAAGTACTGACAGTTCCTGTACTCCAGCACTCAGACTTCAGAGTTTAAAAAAAAAATTCTCCTTAAACCACTTGGTTTTCTTTGATGCATATTCCCCACTCAAAATACCTGTCTTATCATCTGTCTCACACCAAAGGATATCCTGCCATTTCCTCATTAAAATAAAGTAGAAATGTGAACGAGTAAATTCAATTAATACATACTCATCCCATTTGTTCAAGAAGGCCCCTAGATTCTGACATTATATCAATTTAATTCAGCTATGGGTCAGATGCATGGGACTCAGATGTGTATCTCTATTTTAATTCAGATGTAGTGAGCATCCTTTGCTGAAAGAAACTCCTTTTGCAACATGTCAGCAGGAGACAATGTATTCAGCTCCATAATTATGTACTCGGTACAATCACATAGCATTATATACAAAATCACCACACTGCTGAAAAAAAAGCCTGAAATGCTAATTAGTTCACAAATTAACATTGATTTGATTTAATGTTGAATAAGGGTTTGCAGCTTATACTTATGATAGAACTTCACTTTCAGGCATGCTCAGACACTTACGTTTTAAATAATACTGTGCAGCTTGTACCAGGTGCACAGTGGGTTCATTATCTATGTATAAAGAGGTATGACTTACTCAAAATAAAATCAAGCATAGAGACTCTAGCACAATGTCATCCAGCAATACAATACCCTTTGGGACTGAGCTACCAAGTAAAAGCACAGTGTAACAATCACCTGTCTTTGTGCTGCATCATGTTGGGGAAAAGTGAGCAGATCGTATTACCAGTATAGTGCCCTTTCCTGTCACTGATGTCAATACTGACAGGCGAAAATCAAAATAATAATGCATATTCTAATAACATTTTGCACTCCTAAGGCATCTTCATGGAAATAACTCAGCTTTCAAAGAGCACCGATGATTTCAGTCCCAAACCACTCCCATGTAGGCAGGGAAATAATGCCCTCCCCATTCTGTCCTTATTCTGTTCATTCAAGGGGTGTTTTGACATTGACTGAAACACAGTGATGGCTTCACCCAGGGAAAATGAAGCAGAGGGGAGTTCAAAGGAAAAGTTTTAAAAAGGGAGCTGTTCAAGCTGGGACAGAGAATATGAACGTTAACACTGGCTGCTCCAGCATCTGAACAGAGGCAATGCTGTTGATCTCAGCTCCTGCTGCTGGAGTTCTGAATCTGGCCATGCACACAGGTCACCTCAATTCAGAACGGGGCTGTGAGCGGAGTTAATGGGGCTGGCAGCTGCCAGTCCTTCAGTCCTGCTAGTACCAAATGCAAGAGTGCCCCTTTGGATCCAGTGCACACAAGCACTGAAAGAGAAGTCAAGCAGGCTGTGTGCAGTTCATTAAGTGGGTGACCACCGTTCAACAAGAAGAACGCACTCTGATCCAGGAAGGGGTAAGACATCAGAAGTGCCACTTTCTGTCCATGGGGAAGGAAGGTCCCTCCATGTGCTAGTTACTGCAATTGCTCTGGCTAGAGCTAGAACAAGGAAAATATTGCAGAAGAACAAGCTGCAGTTAAGGAGTAACTCCCTTATACTTTGGACATGCCTATGCTGCCAAAGGGAGCAAGAAGCTGCTTTCTTAAAGGTGGTGGCCTGGGGAGGCCAAGACAATTGGGATGTGGAGATAAGAGTAAAAACAGACCAGTCAGTTGAATTGTTCACTCTGGTGAAGGCTGTGGCAGGAGTAAAAGATGGCATGGCTAAAGACGAAGCAGAAGATGGAGACTGGCTGGCAGAGCTGGGCAAAGCAGCATCAACTTGTTTGAAAAGTTCCAACTTCCAATACAACTGGTGTTAGAGAAAATACTCCTTTAGGACACTTTGGTAGGGGAGTGAGAAACTGATGTTTTTATCTTGTAGATCAGAGAATGGGCATAGCTGTAGAGGAGGAAATGAATCTAACTCAAATGATCAGTTCCTAAGATTTCAAGAGCTCCTTATCATTTCCTCTGCAGGCTTTTGTTGGTATTTGCATTATCTTGTTTTGTGCAGCTTATAAGCATGAACACCTATAAGCTTATCCCAGTCAGGTCCATTTCCAAAGCTATGACAGCAACCAAAACAAACTGCAGACAGAAGTTTTGACAAGCATCAGGGAATGGGGAACTAGAACAGGTCCATGTCCCAAAGGAATGAGCCACAGGGTAAGCAATACACTAAGCACATGGCAGCGAAGGCACACTGCCTTCCGTTCTCAGCACTACAGAGAAGACCCACAGACCCCAGAGGATCAATAGCAAGCTTTCTAATAACTGTTGTCTTCACCCAAGCCTTAGGGGCCCTGCTCTCCTGAAGGACTGAAAGTTTTTAGTCTGCATGGCTTGAGAAGACTCATACATTCTGTAGTCTGGGCACAGAGAACAAGTATCACCCACTGACCAGCAAGCTGCATCCCTCCCTCTGTTTCTTATCCATTGTAGGTGCTCCCTCCACAACACCAGCAGCCCAGTGGAAAACACAAGATTGTGCCGACAAGTAAAAGAAAGCAAATATCAGATTTATAAGGATATATAATGAAATTATTTGGCTTACACCTGAAAATATATCTAAACACAAAGATTGTGGTTTTAAATCCTACTTGAAAACATGCTTCCTTATTTCTTTATGCTAACTTGACACTTATTAAGAAAACATGGACTGGGTATAAAACTATATTCAGTACAACAGAGCAAATGTTAAAATCAGGACAAAAGAATCCAGGGATAAATTTATATTTGCTAGGATGAAAATGTAGATGCAAGTCTGATATTTTTGCTATTCACAGTTGAGGATTAATTTTATTAAATAATTTCGCAGTTTTCTGGTTCACTGAGTGCATATTTTCTGATAACTTCCCAAGAAGGAAAGTATTTTGTATCTAGCAACTTACACCAATATATTGCTTCATTCAAGCAGCGCTTGACCTGCAACACTCTTATTCTGTTATAGTTCATTTTTTTCAGCCTGTTTGATTTGATCTTTTCTGCATTTGCTTGACCTAGTTCACATATACCATACTGCATATAATGTAATTGTTGAGTGTCACAAATGAATACTTACAAGAGACCACCCCCAAAAATACATAAAAGAGGGGAAGTCATTATTAAAAAGGTTAATCTTCTCAACTGCTGCTATCAGTTTGCATAGATAAACTCAGGATCTCTTTTTGTTTCTTTTATGCAAAATGTCAGCTTGTGTAGACTGTTGCCCTCTATGCCCCACACTAAACATGTTACAATTGCATTATCATAAAGCATTATGTAAAATAAAGTGAGATTAACTTTCAATTATTTGGGTCAAAATTTATTCCAAATTGAAACTCATGCCCCTGCAGTGAATCAGGTCAAAGAATAAAAGCTCTCAAAAGCAGGATTTAAGACCTTGCGCTAACCCACAGACAGTGTCTTCACAATTTGTGGCCAGCACCCATGGCTTACAGATGGCTCAGCCTATGTGAGGCTGGCTGCCACCTTAATGCATGCATAACCTCTTACCCTGAGCTAATTTCATATACCCCTCCCATTTTCAACAAAAAGCATCTCCATACCAATGGCAGGAACTGGAAGGCATCTGATTTTTTCATTTGCTACCCACTAAATATAATTGCTAATGCAGTAGTAGCTGTTGCATTAATAAACCCAATCAACTGACTAGAGAAACCTCTTCACTCTCTTCTCTCCTAACCTTACTGCAATGAGTCATTCCTTTAAGAGTGATCTACAGTTGTATTTTCTGCCAATAGACTCAGGACTTCAAGAGCTGTCATTTACTGGATGGTCACTGGAGATTTAGAAGTGAAGCAACCTTGGCACTGATTCTATATGTGCAGCACATGGCTAGACTTACATCCAACAAAACAATATACTTACCAACCACTGAGAATGATTTTCAATACAGAATAACAAATTTGACATCGAAATACATGTACATCTGGCACAGAGCAAACACGCACGATCCCAGTCACTTTAACTGGCACGGAAAAACAGCAGTCTCTGAATCACCGCCCCGGCACCAAGCTCTCCTCAAGATAAAGGAGGAACAATAAGCTGGCAGCAGCATATGCCAGAGTTATCTATTGAAGCAGCCATTAGAAGGGGAACGTGCTGTATTCTCTGAACTGCATTGTCAGTCCAGCTTAGGACCAAATTCTGCTCGGCAGCTCTCAGTAAAGGCAGTGGGAGCTGTACAAAGGCAGCTCACAAAATAATTCATCCACTGGAAACTACCTCCCTTTGCCTCCACTGCAGAGAAAATAACTGCCACTCAGCACATAGCTAACAATAAAGGTGGGGTGAGGGAAAGGTTGCATTTTTTTTCTGGCAGATGCTTAACTGAACCCAGATGTCCTCAGACAAGTGCTACAGCTTTTCTGGAGTGCCAGTTACCACAAACTGGGAAGTGTAAAGAGGAAACAGGCATTTTAATGTGTTTGGCCTTTCTATCCTCCAATAGAGAAAAGCCCTGACACGTACTGTCCTCTGGTTTGAATTTAACTTGTGATCCTGGAATAAGGGCAATACATTAGCAATGCTGTTCGAATTACTGGTGGACAGTAATCTGTATTAGTGCACTCTGCTTACAAGGAAGAGCAGCAGCATGTCTCTGTGCTAGCGGGAAGACAGACCAGCCTTTAATTCCTGCAGAAGAGGCTCTTCTCAAGGCAGAAGGAGGTCAATCACGGGTCAGAGCACCAAAGAGTTTGTATTCACACAGCTGTAACTCTCAGGGGCACTAGGTGCCTTAACCTTCACAGGTGCGTTTCTCAGTTAGTCAGTAGCTACACGGTAAACACAATTTTAAAGAAGTAAGACTTAAAGGAGTCCAGTATTTGTGTAAAGAGCTTGGTTCTGTCAGTGTGCCTGCATCGCCCTTCTGTCCTCCAACTGGCATTCCACATACAAAGCCCCGAGAAACACTTCTTGAACTGAAGAATTAATAAGATTGCTGGCATTTTTAAATGTCAGTCAGTTTTTACACAAGCTCTCTGCCTGTGGAAAAATGGGAAAGTCACAATCCATAATTGTCCAGCAGGAGTGTCTCTTTTTAATGAAAATGTTGAGGATTCATTTAGAGGATCCTCTGGAACAGACATCTCTTGCACTGCTGTCTGGAGGTTGCCCCCAGAGCTCCTCTCCAGCATCAGCAGGGATGTCAGCTGAGACAGATGATAAGATTAAATGCTATCCTCCTCCCAGGGTAGGCATCAGCACCCCCACTTCCCTGGGGAGACTCAGCAATGAGAGTGCAAGGCTCTCCAGGGCTAAGGAAACAAGGAGGTCAGTGGCTTCTCCCTGACAGATACCTGCTTTGGAGACAGCACTACATGTACGCACTGCTGCCCCTTGTTCCAGTGCTGGGCAGGGCAGGTGCTGAGAGGACAAGGCGGAGGCAGGGGGATGCGGAAGCAAAAGTGCTTTTACTACTTACCCAAATGTTGTGGGAATGGTGAAAAGGTGAGAGTGAATTTTGCCTGGCCTTTAAGTCTCAACTTGAAATTTGTGTACCAAAATTCTAGATACAATCCAAGGGGGTCAGATGTACAGCTCCTCTTAACGCCAACCAAAGTCATGCCTCTAAAACGCCAACTATTGTAGAAAATTTCACTCATATTTTAAAAAAAATCTGATAATTGCAGACGCTTACTATTAGTTTTCTTGTAGAATTCTTCTTGAAGTCACACCATCAGCAAAGCTCTCAAAGTAGCCTGTCAGATTATACCTCACTCCTGCAGGGAGGCATGTTATCAAAACAATCTACCCTTTTAATTCCTCCTGTTTTCATTTTTCAAAACCCCAGCAAGGATGAAAACCAGCCAAACTGCAAGAAACTGCTGTTTGTCCAAGTTCATGGCAAATGTTTGTCCATTGTGTGTCCAAGTTCATGGCAAATACGGACACAGATTAATGAATCCAAAAATGCCTATAATGGAGTCAGGGTATTTAACAGTCAATATGTATTCAAAGTCAGCTCAGACTCCGCAGCTAATCCTACAGCCACAGGGGGTCCCTACCTGAGCAGGGATATGCTGATCTTGATTGCTCGTGTGACCTTTCCTGCCTGTGCTCCAGTGCCACATGGTGAGCAGAACAAGCTGCTTTTGAGCTGCATGAAAGCTGCAGGGTTAACCCTGGAGGCAATCAACACATTTCATCCCTGGCATGACTGCGATGGAGTATATCACATGCTACCACTGGTTATCACGAAACCCTCTCCAGTTCCTAATTTACATATGCACGAATTAATGATCCTTATAATTTTTATTCCGATAAATGGGCAAGCTCTTATAATACATGAGAATTTAAATTTTCACACTCATTTTAGGCTTAAATCCTACCCAAATGGGCACAGTGAAGCAGTTTGGCTGCATGTGTATAAGGCACAACAGCCTTCATCCCCAGGCTCTCAGAGAAGCCAGGGCAAGGGATGGAAATCAAATGGCTTCCCTTTGAGACACAGAGAAACTTATAGCCAAACCTGCATTTTATCAATTAAGTTAACTGCTCTCAATAGAAATACTCAATAGGAAAAGGAAATTTGATCAGTGGTTCCTGCAGCCACCTGGGAATGTAACACCATACACCCTTACTCCACAGAATTCCTTCATGGGATCTGGGAAATTACTTAGGTTGCATTGTTACACTATAAACAAGTTGCTTGTTTGTCTTTAACACAAACTAGTTCTTTAGCTGTAAACTTCGGGCCGTCAAAATTTCTATAGAAATAGAACTAGATGAAGTCTGCCCTAAGGACAGCTCCGCTTAGCTTAGCCATGATAAATCTGCAGCACTTTGTCTCTGTTGGGATTTTACACCATGAAAGCTGTGTCTGTCTTCGTATGGTGAAAACGATTATTTTCTTCTCCATTGGCAGGCAGCATAAAAACTAAGTGTCCGTGTCTCATTTAATAAAACTAATATTTGTACTCTGTTCCTGTACACATATATAGGAGGAGGTTGTGCAAGGCTTCCACAATAGCAGTGACATTAGATTTAGCTTTTTCCTATTCATTATGATTTGAGCTTTTTCAATATCCTCAGCAGCATCTCCCCATCTGACAGCCAGCTACAGCATCTAGGGAAAAAAAGAAAACACAAAAAGCCCCAAAAGAGGCTGGCCAGAGACAAGCCAAGGCAATAATATTTTATAGAAAATACAAAACATTTCTGGGTTTGAATTTAGGAATACGCTTATCCCCATTTATAGCCCAAGATTGCAGCAATGATTGCTAATAGACCTCTGTGAAGAGTAAAAAATTACGTTGATTAGTTTCCAGCAGTGCCATTTGCCTTTGCAAAAAAGCCTGAAGTAAAATGAGTGTGAGAGCTTGTCCATGCTGTGTGAAGGGAAGAATTCAAATTCCACAGCACGCTGGGGAACCAGGTACAAAACCAGTACCTGTGACAAGGGCACCCAGCTGAGTACATGTGCACTGGGCAGCCTGTTTCCTCTGTGCAAACTCTTACCTATATTTATCGTCCATTTTAACCTGCGAGGGTTTTTAATGATGTTCACCTCTTTTTAAATGATGGCAGCAAAATCTGCTGGTCAAATGGTCAAATGCTTAATGCAAAAACACTTCTTGCCAACAGTGAAATGCTGAATGCAAATAAACCTACTGTTCCTGCAATCCTGCCTGAGAGAGAGAGATTGATATTATTTTTTTCCTAAGATACAGGGGAAATTGATAAAAGAGATCTCTTCTGTTTGTCCCAGACATGTTTTTACTTCAGTCACATGTTTATGGACTGCTCACTGGCAGAACTGGAACAGAAGCACTGGTGGAACTGGAATAGAAACTCTGCCAGACCGATGTCAGGGAAAAGGATGCTGAATGTTTCCAGAAGAGAATGCTCTCCTCTAAAACTTCAGCAAGAAGTAAAGAAATTGACCACATGGTTTGGGAGCTGAAGGGTACTTGCAAGATACAGAGACAGGACAATCGCATGTGGCTCTGGACCTACAACTTTGGACTTTCCTTCAGAAGTCTTAAATTATCAATGTTCCTACCTCGACACTTTTGCAGAACCTGCTCTTTGGCCTGTCTGTGACGAAAATCTTACCCCAATAGAATAGCTATACACTATCTCAGAATAATATACAAGAATACGCTTATTAATGTCTGAGAAGCACTCAGGTACCGTGGTGATAAACAGTATTGAAATGCTTAGGTAGGCAAGTGAGTATCAAATACTAACAGAATTCAGAACAATCTCACCAAACATGACCTTTTTTTAACTTGCCTTTGCTTTCATTGCAACCTGCTGCCATGCACTGATGGCCTCAGCCACTTATTCAGCAAAAAAGTAAAATCAAGACTTACTTCTCAAATGTCAAAAAGTGGAAAATATAAACCTTTTTCAAAATTTCCAGGAGTGCTTTATCCACTGTGTATAAATGATGTAAAAGGCTTTTTTGCTTTACTGTTCATTTTTAAAAGAAAAGCAAGCTTCTTAAAAAGATGTATTCACCATATCAAATCAAAAGCACAAAAGGTCCAACAACTGCTGTAAGTGTGAAATATTTGAAGAATTAAAGCTGCTGTGCAAACACTGCCAGCAACTGGAAGTACTAATGTCCAACCTCAGTTGTGTAACAGACACTGGAAGGAACCTTTGCAATAATGAATAGCTGAGGAGTGATTTTCATTCTTATTGTACAGCTCCCATGCACTGGGATATGTTAATTCAGCCAATCTCAGTCATATGTAGTTTAATGATAAAATGTTTTATTTCTCAGCCTCTCCATAGAGCACAGTGAGACTCTGACAACCCTGAATCACCTGAGAGGCCACACACATCAGCAATGCCACCACGGCATCATGTCCCATCCAAGAGCTTGTGCTTATCAGACAATCTTCCTGTGATGTGACTCCTGTTGTCCTTGTCACCCTGCTCAAGAGGAATATTAGTTTGACACAAAAGAGAAGTGATATTCACAAGCGTCAGGGAAAACCAAGTGGTCTCTGTCCAAAAGCTGGTATAGCTGCAGGATTTCCCTTTCCTATCCCTCTCTTGTCCTTCAGCAATGTGAGGGTGGATGGAAAATAAACAGCATCCTGCTCTAGCTCTCTTCTCCCTTGCCTGTTATTGTTATTTTTATCTTTCTTTTACTTTCAGCTGTCCTGCACCAAGAGCACAGACTGAAGCAAGGAATCGAGCATGGAGGACATTCCCTTCCATGAATAAAGGCACTCCCATGGAAGGGTTCAAGCACAGTTGAGAATGGAAAGAACAAATCTCTCAGCACTAGCAGCTCTGGCTTAAGAATGTGGTCTAACTATCTCTTTCCTCTTTGTATTGCCATGTGTATGGTTCTCTATCTATCTTAACCCTGTACATTTAATTTCTGGCACTACCAAGTACATTTTTGTAATAAGCCCTTTCTAAGAATTGTTCCCTTCACACATACACACAAAAAGAAGCTAAATATTGGTCTATTTTCCATCCTACTGTCCCTGCCTAACAAGGTAGTTTGACAGGCAGACTGAAAATAAAAGTGATGCAGGGTTTTTCCTTCATGCCTGCCTACACACCAGCCACTTCCATGCTCTGGAAAAAGACATTTGCTACCTGCTGTGCTGGTCTGTCTCCTTCCACAGGGTAACTGCCTTGGAGATAGGTGATGCATCTGTTCTTGCTCTTACCTTGCCCTTCATATCGATGAGGTACGATTTTAGGTGTATTTCTGAAATGCCTCTGGACAGGGCGTGCGCACACATGCGCGTGCACATGCACATACATATATTAACACACACATATTCATGTGCTGGTGTTGAGCTGAATTCTCCTCAACTTTTCAGGATAAATGTGTACTTTGAGTCTGATTTTCAAAGGTAACTTGTCTTTAAACACATATTGGCACTCACAAACAGTTAAACACAACATAATAGTGTTCATGTTTATAGCCACTTCACCAGACTTAGACGCTAATGCTATGGCAGAGAATTGGGTTCCGTCAGTAGTTCACTACATGGAAAATCCAACAAAGCAGCAGTTACACGTGAAGTCAGCTAAAAGAAAGCAGAGTCTGAATATGCATCACACAATCTAAACTGCACAACCAGGGACAAGAACTTTTAAAAATCTTTATGTAAAGATTACAACAGAGTGCTTTTCAGGGAAATTTAGGGCTTAAGGTTCCCCATTTCTAGAGAGAGCAAAAGAAAAGCCATTTATCTTGACTGGTCAGGACTACGTAGGGACACAGAGATCAAGATGACAGGGAAGCATGTGGAGACAGAAAGCTGAGAAATCTATGGGAGAAGAAAGTGGAACAGGGGATCTGCATGCTGCCTGGAACTGGTATTCCTGTTATCTTTGCAGATATGTTTGTTCAGCAGATAAGCATCCAACTGAATCTCCCTTTAAGAATGACACTAGTATGTTTTCACATCTGACTGCCTGAACCCAAGCAGCCAGGCCGTAATTTTGAACTTAAATGTGACTGGCCTCCCTTTAGGACACCAGAAGTGCTGGGCAAGAAAGATAGCCAGGGTGTCGGGAGGTCAAACCCATAAAGCTCATAGAGTTAAACACATATGTGACTTAGACAACCTGTGTTGGAGTCCTGTCACTGAACCATTTTTGGTAAGGATATGAGTTATTTATTTTTAGAGGGATACGTGTTTATAGGGAAGGCCTCTGCTGCTATGGGGACTGCCATCAGTTGTTGGGCAGTCGGATGCCCGCAGAAGAGCTGGCTCTGATAAGCAGTAGCCAAAATAAATAACCTCTCCTACAACACCCACAGTCGCGCACAGAACTGACACCAGGACATGCTTGCACTCTAACCCTTGCTCTACTCTTGACCCTTCTCATGGCCTCATTTTACTAGTTAAAAATTTGGCTTTTTTAATAATCTCTGAGATTATTATAAATCGAGGCCTGATGTAAGTGGTGGCTTTCGCAAATGTTGGTCTTTGCTCTTCTGGTTCACTTTTCCTATCTGTTAAATGGGAATAACACTCATTTCACAGAGAGAGAGATGACGCATCTGATGCATGAAGATAAACACTGCAGTTACCTCACGTAGGAGGCCACTCCAAGGGTGAAATATGTCTGAGTGTAAACACTACTTTCTGAAAACATTCATTAGCAATGTTTAGTCTAAGGAAATCTCTGTGGCCATATGGGCTCCAATAGCCTTATTAATCTGCTTCATTAGTGCCAAGCAGAAAGTTGCATTTGTTAGACTAGTATTATTTTTTTAAACAGCAGGGGCTTCCCCTTTTCGGTCTGTGCTTCTGTTTGCAGGATTCTCTTTCTCATGTCCCATGTACCTGCACCTCTTGCTGTGTACCTTCCCAAGCACACTGATTGTATACTGACACCTAATTTTGTTCACCTCTCCTTTCCTAATGCATGTTGTCAAACCTGTTTTTCCCTGCAGCAAGGCTTAGTCATAAAATCATTTGGAACTTTTTACAGTGCTGTTGCATTTGCATGCTAATCAGGAAAGTCTTCATCTCCCAGTCCAGAAGAATGATCAAGCTGCAGGCTTACAGAAACCCTTTGCTGGCAGGGTTAGGAATCCCTTATTACTCCCCGAGTCCCTCTCTGAGTTTCATTTAATCTATCAGGATTCAAATCTGGCCTTTAACCTTGTTCACCCCCTCTCCCCCAGTCCTGGCCAGTATCACAGTTTGACCTCCCCAGGTCAATGCCATGGATTTTCTGCCTCCAGATGTTCCTTTCTATTCCCCTGTGCTAATGCTGGTTACTACAAGGATAAGCCTGGATTTCTCAACTCATGGGTGAAGCACTGAAAAGAAATGACCATTTTAACAACTGCTGCTCACTGATGTTGAAGCGATGATATCATTTTACCATCATTCAGGCCTATTTTAGATCTTGGCACTGACTAAGCTAAACAAAACCCACTTTGATCAGTTCTAACGAGATGATAAATACATATATATACAGGTGATGCAAAATCCATTTCTTTCCATGAGATTAATAAACACTTTGTTGAAATGTTGTCCAATTTAATCTTTTTGCTGATAGAAATAATTCAAAATGTTTAAAGGGAAAGGGAAAGTTTCCATGTCCCTAATATAAATCTTGCCTGATTTCAGTGCAGTAGCAAATGTTTGTGTTTTTCTAAATGTTTTTGCTGGTTACATTCAGCCATCATTTAACAGCACTTTTAAAATATTTCTGAAGCAGTCATTTCTGGCCTTAAGTTTCACAACTGCTGAGTTCAGCTTATAAGA
Organism: Nipponia nippon; assembly: GCF_047370975.1. NCBI lineage: Eukaryota > Metazoa > Chordata > Aves > Pelecaniformes > Threskiornithidae > Nipponia > Nipponia nippon. The sequence continues at coordinate 25,011,514 of NW_028262369.1, read as the reverse complement.
TTTGAACAGAGATCTGAATTTTCCAAAGATCTCCAGTATGATAGCTCAGGCTCATCTCCAGCACAATCTCATGTAAAAAAAAAAAAGCAGTACCTGCTCCCTACAGCACAGAAAAACTGGCAAGGTCCAAGTTTCTGCTACTTTGGGCTCCTTCCAGGTTGCAGAACATGCACCTTGCCCTACATGCTGCCCTGTTGGCTTTAGCTAGAGCCGCTGTGGGTTATCCAGTTGAACACCATCTGCATTCCCAGGTTCCCCAGACTAATAACATGCATGAAGCTATGTGCACATCTTTGTTTCATTAATAAATCAGGAATTTAAATAAGGGAAGATGGTCTAGCAATCAGGCTGTGGACTTGGGATTCTTGAGTTCCTGTCTTTCCCCTGCTAAAGATTTCTGTCAGGCAGGGTGCCATTCACATGGCCTAACTGTAGGTATCTAAAAGTTAGTTGCCACAGGCTCTGAAAGAAAATTCATCTGCCACTGATTCACCCTCTGGAGAAACCAGTTCTTTCTCATTAACTGTAAAGGGTACCTACAGCTAACTTCTAGCTGCTTAAATTCAGTGGGATGAATCCCACGTTTGTAATCCACTCAATAAAACAATATTGTCCTACTACTAGCATGCTGCATAGGATCTGAAGTTGAATGAAAAAGGTGGTTTTAGACATTTCTTCGCTGCGGACTTCCACTTCATCCAGTCTCTCATCTAAAATGAAAGTAATTTTTGGAAATAGCACCGGAGAAAGGACCAAGCACTGTAAGCACTAATGTAAATTTTCCTTCTTTTCTGCTGGAGGAAAAATCTTTGCTGACAAGAAAGCCTCTCGCTCCCCTGGGTGAATGTAGCTCTGGCTCTGTCTGTTGAGACTGACATAAAGATTATTGCTTGAGATCCTGCTCTTTGTGCTGTGGACATCTGGGACAGGGATTAAAGCCACTGAGCTCATTTGACATATAAGAGACCACTACCACCCTGGAAAAGGGTAACAGACACCATCTGATTGCTTTCAAGCCAGCTGCCTTAAGGGTGAAAGTTAGTGTAACCAGTTTATCATTATTTAACAAACATGGTCATTTAACAAACAGATTTGTAATTTCAGTAGGACTGAACTGACACATAGAAGTTTCCTGTACACAAAATAAAATTTTCAAAACGCTATGATTTTACACCAGAAATGTTAAAATTAAAACAGATGATACATCTTAACAGACGTTTTCCCTTGGTGCATGTTGAAAATAGCTTTTGCCTTTAATATATTTTTGTAAGACTTTAAAGGTGACTTCCATAGTAGCTGTCCTAGATCATTTCTCCCTCTTTCCCAATTTCTGAGAACTGAACCAGATGTCGTATTAAGGATGGATAAGCAATACTTGTAAACAACAACTCACCACACAAAAGAGCCCAAACTCTGGAAAGACTTAGACCGGACCAGGCACAGGTCCTAAAAAATGTTAATGGCCCAGCAACAGACCAGGAAACCCACCGACTCCCAGCTTTGAAAGCAGCTATCGCCTTCCTCTCTTCTGGGATAAGAACTCCTGTCTTCAGCCTTCTCAACAGGCAAATTCATTTGAAAATGGCTGCTTGAGGTTTGAAAGCTGGTAACCTTAGGGAAGCACAGTATTTTTAAGTAATCCTAAGTATTTCTTCACGTATTTTCAATCCCAGCAATTGACAACCTTAACTGGTGTGTAAAAGCTAATGGACCTCAGTAGGCACCCAGCTGAAATAATAACCATCCCTTGAATATAAAAAAGCAGGAACTCAGAGCATCTATAAGAAGCGATTTACCTTGAAAATTAGGATTCATGTAATTAGCATGCTTTTTTCCCACACAGCAGACCCCCATCTCTAAACACATTGGGCCCAATTCTGCTTTCACTCACTCTGTCAAGCTCAGTGGATTTATACAGGTGGAGATACAGGGAGAATCATACTTGCTGCATTTAGCTTTAATTTTAAAATAAATGAATTTTCCAGAACAGTGACAGTATTGACCTTACATATTATCCAAATAGAAATTTTAATGAAACAAGTATAACACTGAGTATAGCTGTAATAGATATGCAAATATTGGTCTTTTCTTAAAGGTCTCCCTATCTGGTCACATGGATTTTTCTTGCCTATGTGGGGGTGAAGGCAGAGAGCATTTATTAGAAGCAGAGAAGGAAAGGATGGCTGCATAGCCATGGAGAATCAGGCCATCAATTAGATTTTCATTCTTATTTCATGAGAATTCTCCCTTGAACAATGATCACAGGAGAGCTGTAAAATTTGCTCCCTTCTTAATTTCCTCTTGCTATGTGACAGCATCCACCTTTGCTTTCCATTGGCACTCAATAGCAAGCCCTGCTCCAAGCCAGGCAAAAAAACCCCATGCACATTTTATTTTAATTGTGCTTGACTAAACAAGGTGTAGGTGTAGGGAACAATTCACATGGATGGTGACTCATCCAAATGTATACAAGCCAATTAAAAAAACCAAAACACCAAACCACAACAATGGTGTCTCCCAAGGTTCCCAGCCCCAGCAGACCAAAATTGCATTTTGCTTACTTTAAAGCTCAAAGACACTGGAAAGTGAACAGAAGGCGGTAACTTGGCCTAGATTCATGTATAAGAGTACAAAGGTTACAAAATAGGAGGTTTGAAAAGCAATCAGAGTCACCAGCTGAGAGAGGTTTAAAATAACAGCCTAAAATCAGGAGCTTCAAAATAAAAGTCAAATAATAAAGACCTACTGAAAAGAGCTAAAAAATACATGATCCGTAATCACATTGTCTGTCTACTAGCCAAAATGAAACTACCTACCCACTACATCTGCCTAACATTTTATTAGACCTTCTTGCCTAAGGCCAGATGCTTAAAGGTATTTAGGTACCTAAAGATGCAGAGAGCTGCCTACTGGGATTTTTCACTCTTTCTAGACATCTAGTTCCCACTTAGAGGATTTCCATGCACTGTTCTGACTGCATGCAGAGCAGTTGCATCACTAGGTACCTCTTAAAATCAGGACCTGTGAATGAGTTTCAACAAAAACTTCCTTCCCCAGCTTTCACTTTCCACAAAAAATCTGGGTGTACATTTCCTGGTGGAACCTGTGAAGGCTAGAATGCTCCTGAAAACTTGCCTTTTAACTCCCTGAAGTGGTACCTGAGCTGTCTTGAAAACCATCTTCTCCCAGTCATACAAGTGGGGCACTTAAAATCTTTCTCTTCAAAAGAGGGGTGCTACTTTGTGCTAAAAGATGGCTATATCAAAAAATCCAGTGGTTATTTGTACACATTTATATGTAGCAGGTGCATGGAGTGAATCAGAGCAATAACATTATCTGTTATTCACAACTCACAATTGATTATCATTTGAAAATGATTCTCAGGGTGCAGATCTTAAGATTTTAGACTTGTGCTACGGAAAGATGCTTGGGTTAGAGAAGAGTTTACACAGGAGTCCATTAGTAGGACAACATCGTCATAGGCTGAGCCCTTAAAGCTTCTTAGAGCTTGTCTGAAACCCAGCGAAAGACACATAAATCAGGGTAAGACCCCTGTCTGGGAGCAAGTTGAGGTCAGGTCCCGAGAGCCCTGTCTCCTTCATTCCTTGCCCAGTTCACAGGACCGTTGCCTGTGCTGCTCATTTATGAAGTATGAGCATTGAAAGGGTCATAGCCCCGCCACTCCCATTCAGGCACTGGAGCTGAAAGCCTACAACAAAGCAGAGCTGCACCCCAACAGTGTAGCAGCCAGAAACCCTGGACAGACCTCACTCAAAGAAGAACACCCTCTGGTCACTGTGCAGCTTAACACCCCTGGGTCTGAAAAGGACACCAAGACATGCTCCATGACTCAAAGAGCACAGACTCTATAATGCATTTTTTAACACCTGCCTTAACCTAAGCACGTGGCATATCCCTCACTTGCATGGACAAAGGAGAGATTCCGTGGTGTCAAGAAAAGGTTGGGCAGATGCCCACAGAAAACAGGGCTAGGAGAACTGCATTTGGAGTTGGTGCCCTGCAAGAGCCAATAGGCTGAGCTGTGAAACTGTTTACTCTGCACTCCTGAGATGTGACTAATAAACTCTGCCAGCCAGTTTGGTTGCCTGGTTGTCATGTGCATAGCTCTGCGCTAGGTGATGACTCTTCAGGCCTAGGAGAGGACAAGGTACCCATAACTTACTGCAAACACCTTATGGATGTATGTATTTCAGACAGTCAGCAAATATCAATCACTGTCGTGGCTAAATGTCACTGCCATTAGAAATGGAGGAGACCTGCAGTGAGAGGCCATAGTTTGTTTTTTCCCGGGTTTTTATTCATGCCGACTCTGCCCTCCCTCCTTTTTGGCCTCTTTGGCATGAGGTACAGCTTTCCTCTGGGTTACTCCAGCCTAGACAGCAACTGATGAACTCCAACTACTACCCGAAGTCTCTTAAACCCTTGTCATAAACCTAATCAGTAATAACTACAACACTGATTCATTCTCCCAAAATTAAATTCTAAATGCTCATGCTCCCTCCATACACCCAGCTCACCAGCCATTTCTTAACTAGGCTCTGAGTCCCTCCTGCTGTTTGCTTCCTAGTGAGCATCCTGCTCTCTGGTGACTTTTCTGGTGATGTTGCTCATTCCTCCTCTTTGGAAATCTCCCAGGGTCTGGCCTGGGCTCATTTCTCTTCCCTTCTGTGCTCAGTCTCATGGCTCTCTCTTGCTGTTCCACTATCAACTCTATGCTGACAACTCACAAATCTGCCTTTCCAACTCTACCCCATACACATAAATCTCTTCAGCACATCATCCAGCATAACCCCCCTGCCAGCTCAAGGGCAACTTGGACAAAATTGAGCACCTTATTTCTTATATCCTCCACCCTCCCCCTTCCTGCCTTTCTCCATTATTTTCTTAATTTCTCCTCCCTCCCTGCTTCCCTCCCCTTCTCCCAGGCTAGCAATGTCAGCACTACCTTTTATTCTTCTGCCACCTCCTTCTCACATGCAAGCTGACAAGATTTAGTGAACTCTCTTCTCCATAATATTTGACCCTTTCTTTCAGTCGTATCAACTCAAACTTTGCCTATGCCCTTTTCATCTTCACAACTTTTCTCTTCTACAACTACAGCCTCCCTCCTTCCCTCCAGGCTGTTTAAGATCCATGATGTTTCCCCTCCAGCCCATCAGTCAGAACTTGGTGCTCCTTCTGTATATTGTTTCATGGACTTCTATTGTAACAACTTTCTAGTTGCGTGTCTACAGCTCTGCCTACACAGAGAGCCTCCCTTCTCCTATATTCCTTTTTGTTCCTTCAGTTTGCCAGCTGGGGCAATCTTGGCATCCATGCCTCATGCTATACAGAGCACATTCTCTGTGCTTCACAGATTCCAAATAACAATGTGCCTTTGTCTGTCCAAAATAGAAAAACCACAACAAAAGACATTTTGTTATATTTTCGAAGTGTGTGTTAGATGGAGCTATTTACTATCTATCTCCAGAAATCCTTCCTTGAAGTACGACAGCCCATGTTGTTTGGAAGCAAATGTAATGCTGGCAGGTAAGTTTTATGGCAAGAATTGTTCTTCACTCCTGCAAAATGAAGGTAACAATGCACTGAGACTTTTCTAGCTGTAGATCTGCAGGTGCTTGGTTCAATTCCAATGTGTATCCAAATTTGTGTTTAAACATGAGTGTTCTGTCATGGCATTCTTGCCTGGGAAAGGGGAGGGGAAACATTTAGGGTGCATCTGAGTCAAAAGAAGGGCTCTAGCATCATCCTTGGGAATGTTAGCATCAACAAAAGCCACACGAGGCATCCCTTCCAAGAGCAGATTGCTAGCGCGAGGCAAGGTATACAGAATGACACCCCTTTATTTCTCGGAGCAGACAGACAAAGGACCGGGCCTCAAAAATGTGGGTTAAAAGGGACAAGCCCTAGCTCCTCCTGTTTGGTCAATCAAACCTCTCATTTCTTTGGCTATTTTTACAAGATCCTGAAAAGAAAACATTTCACTCCAAGGTCAAAGAGAATGCTTTGAATTGTACTAATTAACTTCCTGGTTTTCATTTCAAGACGAAAAACATTAGATCTGCTTTGGTTTGACCCACACCAAATTTATTTCCTCCAGATTTACTCTTTGGTTGCCAAATTGAAAAGCAAATCCTCAGCCCATTAGATGAAAGCTGATGTGATTTGCTCCCATTCCTCACTAAAAGTAGTATCAGTTGGGCCTTTTCATCTCAATGGTAAGAAAAAGACTTTTTTCTCACTTCTATCTGGATCCCTTCCAAGTGTCTCTCATTTTTCAGTCTTTCTCTGAAAAATAAAAAAGGACCCTCTGCAGAAAACTATTCTTTAACCTCTCCTTTGAGTCCCTTCCCAACACAGTCAGTTCACTGGATTCTCTGCGCTCTTTGTATTTCCCAGTAGGAAATGGCTTGGAGTCTCACATTCCCCTCAAGTGCCCTATGAATTCCTTCTCCTTATTCAGGGCATTGAGCTGAGTCCTGTGCAAACTATCCCATCCTACACCCTAGAAAAGGGCCTGTTTTGCCCTTTACAGTTCCTCAAGACTTTTCGAAAATAGAGTAAAAGGAAAAAAAATCTGTTGCATTTGCTCAAAAAGGAAAACCAGTCAAAGCCACAGTTCTGCATATCCCTATAAGCCTGCAGCAATTCCAGACCTATGAGGTTTCCTGGTGTACTTAATGGTTTTCAAAAGACAAAGGCATTTTGTCCATATCTAGGGGAAATCCTGTGAACCTTCCCACTGATGTAACTGGGGTTGATGGGAACCCATTTCTGTGGAAGGAATGGCGTGTAAAAATTAACTCTTAATGCAATCAGGTTTTAGCCCTTTTCAGTTCCCGAGAAAAGCTTCCAAGTGCACACCAGCCTCTCCAGAAACATCAGCAAAGGAAGAAGCCCCCCATTCCAGCAAAACAGGAATCATTTGTTCTGGTCAGAACAGGAGCAGAACTAACAGCAGGGAAGAAAACAAAGCTGGGTGCTTCCACAGCCATTGTTGCATGCATTCCCAGATCCTGCACGGGTCACAAAGCAAAAATGAAGATGTTTTGCACAGACAGGTGCAGGCACTGCTGTGATTAATCAAGCCATAATTAGGGACCTGTCGGCAGGCACTAAATATATGTTCTAGGGCTTCAACCCTCTTAGAAATCTGTGGATGGAAAACTTGCCAGGCAGGAAATTTATAAAAACAGTGAGTCTTTAGATGATGAATGCATACAAGAAAAGAAACTTCCACTAGACTATGATAATGACAAGTCTTTCTATTGCTTCACATCTATAATTTTTTTTCTTTCTATTTCTCTGAGTTTATTCAAGTATTTTAGTATTAATTGACTACATAGTTTAACAGATAAATCCTACCTTCCAGTAAAACAGTCACAATTTCAGCATCTGCAGAGGAGCAGTGGCTTTACTGTTTTGCATTGAGCCATGTACCTGCAACAGTCTGTGGAAGCATCAGGGGTTTCAAATACACTCTGAGAACAAAATAGGTCCCCTCTTCCACTGCCCTCATCTTACATATTCATTTGCACCGAGGCAAAGGTAAAATATCTCCATTTCACAGTGAGCAGAGGGTAGAAGTTCAGTGGCATTTTATAATCTACACATGAATTAGTGCAAAGTCAAGGCTTGAGATATTGTACTTATTTCTATGCAAATGTAAGACGGGGGCCTCCCTTCACACAGAGCAGACATGAGCACTACGTCAACCTGTGGCTGAATGATTAGTACTCTCTGCTGGAGAAACTCATGTGGTTGGTAAACATAGAGGGAAGAAAGACAGGCAACTAAATCTCGATCAGACTTGAGAAGTACCATGAGATACGTCCAGGGGAAGCCCAGAAAATGAAACAAGGTTATCTGGGGAGTCTGTGCCAGTTAATGCTGCCCTGTTCAGGATAAAGCAGCTGTAGGGCTGATGCCACTGGTTTACAGCCACCCCTCTGACAGATTTTAAGTCTTCACATGGATATTCTCCTCTCTCTGTTCCATACAACACATTTCTGTCCCTATATGAACTAGTTCCTTTACATTATAAGACATTTCTTTTGGACTGCTCTGAGATCCATACACTTCTCAGTGAGAGCAGCTCACAGATGAACTCTCAATAGCACAAAGGTGCAAAATGATGAAAGTCAGTGCTTAACAAAATGTTCAACCCTCGAGCTTCTCAGCAGGGTTTTGTAGCAGGTGCTGATTTTCCCACTAATGCATGTTGCTAATTGGAGAAGACTAGTTAGTTAGTTTGAAGCTAGCTCAAGCATGTCTTTATGAGCTGAAGTCACTTTTGCATAGACTTTTGATATTAAAATATGTGCTGTCATGTGTGCTGACACCATGATTTGCAAATACAGAGGCTGTGGGTGATGTGATTAATATCGTGATTGTATTATACAATGCTATACTATGTAATACTACAATATTAAATAAAAAGGGATTCCAAGAACTAAAATGCTGCTTTGGACCGAAACCTAACCTACAGACTCATTTTCTGTAGTCTGGATCTTTGTGTATTTCTTCCTCTCAATGATCAATTGCTCTACCAAATTTACAGCATTTTATTTCAACTGGATATTGGTTAAAATTTTTTGAGGAAGGCAAAGTGTTAGGTGTCTGATTGAGCTCAGTGTTATTAAATGCGAGGGGAAGTCATCTAATGTCTGTTTAATTGTAGCTGCCTTTGGTGAGTAATACTGATGATTAATCAATTGACCAAAGGGGACAAGCTGAGAAGGGGAATAAGGGTGAATCGATGTGCAGGAGAGGATGTGAAGTAAGATGGACTCTGAATCAATGGTGTTGCTACTTGCTCAGTTAGGCTGGCGATAGGGATGTGCCCTCTGCATGAGCTCACGAGCAATGCAAAGAGGTTGCTTCACAACAAAGACATTTCACTGCTTTTTATTTATATTGATTTCCCAGTGAAGTGTGTCTTGGCATTAGGGATTCCCACAGAGCTGGAAAGAAAGATCAGCTTCTTTCCTCAGAGGGTCAAGAAATCCTGAGTGATGAATCTTGTCTTCTCAGGAAAAGAGACAGCAGAAGAGGTTTGGCTCTAAGTTGCCTACTAGAAAGCAAGAACTCAAACTGTGTCATTACAAGGGAGGAAAATATAAAAGTATCTGAAACTGAAAAGCTGTCATTAGGAGGGAGGAATACGTAAAAAAAGCCTGAGCAAAAGAAAGACAGACTGATGAGGTCAGTGCTGTTAAAAGTATTATCCGATACGGTGAAATTTATTTTTGTATTTATTTAGGGCTTTTGTAGTTAAGACAGGTGCTTTCTGTAGACATCAAAACCTCACAGGCATACAAGCTTTCTTCACACCCCACGCCCAGGTAAGCAGTAAACCGATGAGCACAGCTGGAAGAAGTGCTGTCCTCTGCTGGAAGGAATTCACACGGCTCAGCTGTGTCAGCCTCCTGAGTTAATGCTTGAAAGAGAAAGTCCTGTCACTTAGCGCCCTGTAGCTTAGTGCCAAAGCCGGAGGGAAGGGCGCTCCGTTGGGCAGCACTTCAATTCTGAACTACTACTAACTCTGAAACATGTGAAGCAGTACGTGGCTATGAAGTTGTTTCAAGACTTTTCTCTCTTTCTTACTGATGGGGAAATTGGATTAAACACAGAATAAATGGCAAAACAGAGAGTAGCCCAGACATCCAAGTTCCTAGACGGTATCAAAACAGCCAGACACCACCAATCCCTGCAGCATCAGATTGGAAAGAGCCTCACTGATACTGATAAATCATTTAGATACTGTTAGAAATGAAGACACTGTTAACACTGAACTCTGCCTTGCTGCTTTCCTGTACTTACTCTAAGACTTGGTTGGTTTAAAAGAACATGTGTGTTATACTGCAGGTAAAACAGGCTTGTGAGTAAATACGCTTCCCAGAGGAGCTTATGAGAACAAGCAGAAAGGGCTTGGGACTTTTCCTAGTTTCTATTGCCAGGTGATACTCAAACTCTGGATAATCCTGAGGACTCGCATGTAACTTAAATCTTGCAGAGTTTGTGTGTTCACGCCTCATTAGTACCACATGGAATATTTCCCCATATCAGGATGTGGTAATAGACAATAAACTTCACCCTTTAAGCTGCTCCTGAATGTCATAACATAGCCACCTATCTTACAAACTAGACCAAATGAATATGTATATTTTTCTCTCTTTTCTATTTCCCATCTGCATGAAACATATGCCATGTACAGTGATTCCAAGAGATCAGAACAGGGTCTATAGTCCACATGCTAAAATTCGTAATAAAATATGCATGATAGAACCTTGCAGAGGAAATCACATTTCAAACCAGGAAAAAAGCCCTCCTTTTTAATGAGGGTTTAATTAATGTCAGATGGGCTCAGTTGGTAACATTCTTGCCTCTGGTGTAGAAGGTCATGGTTTTGAGCCCTACATTAGGCTCTGGGCTCATAACCAATGCTGACACTGCAATGTACTTCTGCTACACTGTTAGAGGTTCTGACCTTCAAATGAGGTGTTTAAACTAAGATTCCTCCTGCTAGTCTCCGGTGGTTCTTCCAGCTGGAAGCTAAAGATGTCCTGGCATTTTTTAAGCAGCACAGGGAATAGCCCTTGCATCCTAACTTACCCTTGCTGAATAAAGTGGGTTATAATATACAAAGCTGCAACTGTCAGCCATTACTGACAGTTGACAATACACACTAATGAGACTGCTCTGTTTATTTATGTGCTGACTCCACTTACCATACAGGAAATACTCACTGCTTTGTCGTAAAACGGTGAAGGACTTTTTCTCAATGTTTGAAGAGGAGAAATACAAGGAAGATGTTAAAATAACAATAAAGGGTTGATTTCCAAAATGAGAATGCTCTGTGTATTTTCCAAGAAAAATGGTACCACTTAGAATAGGCTAATATTGTAGGCAAGGAGAGACAGAGGAGATGATAAGAAAAATGTGAGGCTTATGAAGTAGGTAACAGCCATTTCAAGACTTCTTGCAAACTATAAGCTGCATTAAAATCAAGACTGACCTTCAGCAGCAATAGGGTTAAAAATCTCAGGAAAATTATTCATGAAATAGCAGTCAGATTGGTATCAATCTATGTGATCTTGTTAATCAGCTGAGTCATCACAAAAGACATCATATGAACCTGTCTGGAAATTACGATCTTTATGATCTGTCCATTTAGACCATCACATATGATTTAGAACTAAATATTAGAACTGCTCCATTTCCAGCCTTGCCAATCCTCCTAGCCCCTGCCCTCCTCTCCTCCCCCCACCACACACATTATTTTAGAACCAAAAAGGTTCTCATTTCAGCTCCAAGCTAACGCTTTTACTTAAAGCAGAATTAAATTTGCACCTTAAGGGAGAAGGCACAAAACTTAAACACGAAGTCTCTTTATGCAAAGTATTAAACTAGCAAGGGAGAAAAAGCAACAGCAAAGCCCAGAACTTCATCTTGGTGTTTCTCACGTGCCCCTCTGAGAACTTTTGCTATACCCACTTAAAAATATTAGATATCTAAGCTACTGAACATTCAAACCTAATAGAGGCTTCCTAACATGAACCATACTCTTTGTGCTTCTGCAGTACCCTGGTGTCCCCCGAATGGCAGTCACAATGGTGTGCTGTAGGACAAATAATCCTAGCAGAATACCTTTCAGCAACATCAAACTTTATCTATTTACTCTAGCTTGGCTTGGGAGGAAAACAAAATGTGTTACAAAATAAGGTCGTGTACACTGTGCCTCCCACAATACAACTCGCTGAGAATAACCGAATATAGTGCAGCAAGCCAAAGCTTTGATTATCTAGAATCTGGTTTATGTTTGGGTAAATAAAATACAATCAATTCACATATAGAAATTTAATTGGATTTATTTGTAAGACATCCTATCTACTCCCTTTTGTTCGCTCTGCTGGGCCTACTGCCCCTTCAGCAAAGAAAAATTGAAATGATGCCATCTACCTTTATGAAATTAAATCTAAGATATTTACGGAGGCTCACTTCATGAAGATGGACTTTTTTATTCTTCAGTAAATAATTTCCGGTCTTCAAGTAACAATTTTAATGTTAGAAAGGCCTGAAAAGTAATTTATGGCTCTGAAAATCAGAGAAACATGAAAAGAACATATGTTTTCAAAGAAGAAGGTAAGCTATAGTCCTATGGAGCCCAGCCGAGCTCCCAGCCAGCCTCCCATGGGCATTCAGTCACAACGCTTTTGTATGGTTGTGTTATTCGAGACTCTGAGTAGTGATAGTATTCTAACTTCTTACTTGACTGATAGCATCTATATAATTCTAGGTATAGTTGGTCTTTTCTTGGAGCAGGAAAAAGGGCTTTCATGGTTCCTTCCAACTATATTTCCTGTGATTTTATATGCAGTGTAATGTTGAATCAGCTTCTAAAAAGGTACAAGGTTCAAGCACAGAGCTGTACTGCATGAACAAGCAACTTAAATGTCCAATTACAGAAGAAAAATTAATCCTTGACTATTTAAGCTAAACTGATCAAGTGCAAATGGCATTATTGCTGTCAGAGAGGAAACTAAAAAGCAGGTTGCCAAAGCCACACACTGGCCCTCTGAGAAGGCATGCACCTAACAGCATGGGGAAGAATTTGGCCCCTGTCGATGAAACCGCTGACTGGCCAGCTAGCATGAGCACCTTGTGTAGGATTTCTCTCACCTAGTATTTTTAGTCTAACTTCAGCAGGGCATCAAGTCTAAATTAGTTGTCCAGGGTCTCACTATAGTGAGTTAGTGAAGAGAGGATAGGCTCCTCCCCCAAAGGCTTCACAGTCTTAAAATGAGTGGGATGAATCATTCTACATAGCTATTTCCACCTCTGACTCTAGAGGGAATTAAAAAAAGTGAATGAAGACCTTAATGATAAGTCTGAAAACAGCACGTCCTTGGTCCCATATTAAAGAAATGCTATTGAAGATAAGGCAGGAAATGATCAGTAGAAAATGTTGCCCTTTCCTTGTACTCTTTATCGCATAATTAATTAAATGTAAAAATTAAAATGACACACAGGAAACTTATAGGATACTCAGAGTTGGACACTTGCCCCTTTCAACAGTGACTCTCAGACTAAAGCTGATGGGATCACTAGGGGTTCCCAGATCTACTTTAATCCTTACAATGAAGTCACTTTTAAGCAAACTCCAGCCAGTGTTTCCCAAGGCTTTTTAGACATCGTAGCTATAGCAACGGGAACCCAAACAACTCTGTTCCCTACACGACATGACTTTGTTGGGTGTTTCTTACAGTTGGAATTCAACTGTGATCAAATGTACAGGTGACAGCTCTGCTGAGGGGGTATAACACACACGCAGCAGGACCTAATCAAGCTGCAAAGTAACCTGAAGAGATGAGAGCAGTGGGAGCTGTAGGCAATACAGGCGAATTCAGGAGCAATGCCAGCCCCACACCACACAGTGAAGAAATCAATCACACTGTCACAAAATGAAGATTAGAATTAGGAGTTTCTTCCTCCATCAAAGTGAGTAACATTAATTCTTTTTATTGTGTTCTTTCATTGAAATGTGCTCTGGTTTTTAATGCGGGTAGATGCCATGCTTGTTACAAAGGACATCTGGAAGTGCAAAATAATATTTCTTTGGTGAAAATGTATAAATGGTTCAAGAATCTCTGCTTTGGTGACTTTTTCTGAAGGCCACCGTCCTCGCCCTGCTGTCATGGCTCACTGGCACAACTTCCAGCAATGAACAAGGCAGTGTCTTGTGTTCATCTCTTGGGAAAAGATATTCATACAAATATTGATTGAGAAGACTGAAGGGCAGGCAGACTGATAGCTGGCTGCAGTAGCAAGACTGCTTTTATAGTATGGCCCACAAGCATGACAGTGAAATCTTTTTTATTCCTTATCATCACCTCTGTCAGTGCATTTTAAAGCAAATTTACAAGATTTAGCATTTGATTGCCACAGTGCATTTAACATCTATACGCCAAAATAAAAATATATTCAAAAGCATTTAGAGTAAAAATGACAAAATCTCAAGTTACTTAATCATTCAGCCATTCATTGGCATCCCTCTAACAAACCTACAGTGCCTTTTGCTTAGAAATTCTTCTTAAATGGAAGCTCATATTGCAGCTAAGCAGTTCTTCCCAGGCTGTGGGAGCACGGCCAAAGGCTGAAGAGACTCCTTTCTGGAAGATGTAGTCACCTCTAGATAGAATATGGTGCAAACAAATGAAAGATAGTGTTCCTTTTTTGTGAGCAGAAGAATCTGTTTTCTAAGGTTTCCATTTAAAGCTCTTTGTTTAGAATCAAATGGCCACACATTCAAACACTCAGGCCCGACAAGAAGTCTGAAAAAGAGTGATTTCATTGTTTGCCCATGGCTGTGAAGAAAAGTCAGACATACATCCTTGGAAATAGGAAAAAAATGGAAAGAAGGTATTATCTCCAGAAGGAAAGGAGAAGCACCACAGAAAAATCTTGTAACAGCAAGATGGCTTGCTAACATTTTCTGAAGATGGCTTTCCAGTCCCAGGAGAACTATTTTAGCCACTTCTTGAGAGAAGAGAACACCTTTTCTCCCTGTAGGTGTAGAAAAGAGGCCTTTGGAAAAGTGCATGTGGTAGAGCTAGGAAGCTGATTCATGCTAGTAATGGGAGTGTACTACCAGAGGTAAAGGCTGCAGCACTTGGAAGATCTCTTACCACTGTGATCAGCTGTGAACCATACCTTTCAAAATACAGAAATAAGAAATTTATTGGTATTCAGCTACAGTGTGAAGCAACAGGAGACAGAGGCTCACTCCACAAACTCCCCACATGCCTTTTGCCTCTGTTCTTCTCATAATGCAAGTTGATCACAACCACCAAGGTCCAGGATTAAATTCTAAATTGTACTAATCATCCTCATCAAAATGACATTTTTTAATTTTAATTTTAAAACTGCATTTTCAAGAACAAATTTATCTATGTTTCAGTTTAAAAAGTGTAAATCATTTGGCTAACCTGACAATTGCTTTTAACTCATTTTTCCTTTCTTCTCTTCAGGGGAAACCTGAAAATTCAATTATTTATCTGGTTCTAGCTTTCAGAACAACAGTTCCCAAACAGCAAAAAAGCTCATCACTCAGGGGCTTTAATCTGGAGTCTGGTGTCAGAACAGACACATACAAAAGTTCAAAAGATTGAGTCAAATTATAATTTTTTAAGCCCTTTTTTAGAAATCTGGATCCTGAACAGTAGGCAAAGAAGGGCTGCAGAACAGAGCAGCTGATACACTACACAACATCCTAGAGTACTTCTAGTCCTTCCCAAATTACAAATAAAGATATGCTAGTGTCTGACATCACCATTGCACAAAAACTACTGACCAAATCTCAATGCATTCAATTACATAGCTTCAATATAATGTCTCAATATAGATTCCACAATACAATGGCATGAACCCCCTCATTAAGTATAAGCACTACCCAACCTGACTCTAATGCAGCAAATAATACCAAATTGGTCATAATTACAACATAAAACTCCTGTTATGTTGTGATTAATTTATTCTTCATTCATATTTGTATCTAATGAAAATAACTTACACTGATAAATAATTCCTCAAAAGTTCACTCCAGTGAAGAACAGAACAGGTGTGGCCCATGTCCCTGGTATCTAAATTGTCCTGGAGATGAGTTTTAATTTGCCATAAATACTTTATGCTGCATCCTTTACTACTGCATTATTCATTTCCTAGCAAAATGTGAGGCAAATAATCTCACATGGGAAAAGACCATAGACGGATATTAGCAAGGAATTTTTTCCTTTTCCAATCAGCCTTCAGGGTTTTCTGGAAAAGCAGGAAAGACTGCTGTTACTGAGAGAAAGGGGCAAGATCTCCAAGAAGTACATAGAACACATTTTTTCTCTATTGGGAAATACTTCAAGATGTTTTAGTTTTGCCAATCCACATAAGAATAGAAAGTCAAAATGTGAATTACATACGAAAATAAATTCCCTTTCAGCCCTGTGAAACATTTCATTTGGATTTCACACATTCTTAAAGTTACTTCAATAAAAATGTCAAAAGGAGTCATCATTTCACACTAAAGAACCCAAAAACCTATTCATTTTCAAAAGTATTCTATATTAACAGTTTGGAGTTTCTCCTCAAAACTTTACCATAAAACCAACTATGGTCTAATAAACCGCCACTTCAAAAACTTTCCATCATGCTAAATTTTTGTCATATTGTGAAAATACAGAAGCCTTTAGGGTGATTTGTTAATGCCAATTGTTCCTTAAAGTACCACGAAACTCAACAACAGTTTGAACCTCTCACTCTATTCTTCCTCAAATATTTAACTCTTCAATCTTTCGGCAGCTCACAGCAGAACAGTACTTCCTGGTGAACACCCCCTGGGCAAGAAAGTGATCCACTTTCTCCAGGAGAAAGTTCTTGACTTAATATTAATTTATCCTGACAAAAAGCACATTAGACCTAGCTCAAAGCACACTGACGTTACTTAGAATTTTTTTCTATCTGATTATCGGGATCTAAACAGACTTCCTGAAAAAATAAAATAAGATAAGATAAGATAAGATAAGACAAGACAAGACAAGACAAAATAAAATAAAATAAAATAAAATAAAATAAAATAAAATAAAATAAAATAAAATAAAATAAAAAACCCCTGCTGTTTCCTAACAAACAAGGAACCTTCAGCGATGGGGCTCAGAAAATGTATTACAGTTTAGACCTTACAAAGCACTCTCAAATCTCCTGGTCTTTCTCCTAGCCTGCTCAGATCCTTCTCCTTCCCCCACTCTGAAAAATATGTGTAAACAACCTTGCCTACCCTTAGCAGGGTATCACAGAGTCCATCCTTGTAGCCAGTCTGCAAATCTGTGCATCTCAGCCGTGCTGCCTTTGGAGGCAGCTAGGAAATAAACTACAACAAAAAAAATGGAGTCCAGAATCCTGCTCCAGTCCTACTGAAATTTGTTCCTTTTGAGCTAAGGGTACAGGTCTCCTGTATGATCTTTTGCAGAATAACTGACAAGAACAAAGCCCACCATTATTAACCTTTCCACTTGTTCCCATAGTTTATTGTGACAAGACAATGCAATAAGCTTGAAGGTAATCAAAAAGCAATTTTGTAGTAGTGAGCTTAAAATGACAAACCTTTCCTTTTCTAAATAAATCACCATTATTCCCACATGGTCCATGCTTGACAAGTTTGTTTCCTTAGTAACAGAGTACTTAAACAGGGTTTGTGTGCAAAGATTATACCTTTAGCCACAGAAGTGAAAGAGGAGACAATAGGACAAAAAGTGGTCCACCCACCTAAGTCTGTGATTTAAATATTTATCAGCTGGGTAATGACAGAAGACAAGGATGTGCAGAAGCCCAGGTATGCCTATTACCTCCATGCATTTTGTGCTCTTAGTGGAGTCTATGGACTCTGAGGCATTTTCAGACTACAGTGCCTAAACTGAATTTAACACTCCCTGATGTTTGTTCAATAGCTCACCTAATGTTGAGGTCAGCTGTCTTATAAATTATTGAGCAGATTAACAGTGTTAGGACTACAATATAAATAAAGGGTATGCACCAGACAAAGAAGACATACAGTCTGTCTGGCTCAAAGACAAAAGAGTGAACAGACAGAAGAAAAGATTAATACGCTGTAGATACATTTAAGAGCTTTCTGCTTTGTTTCATCAGTAATTAAATGACTGATTGCTTTGTAATAGTAAATGTATTTGACTCTGGATACACAAAACCTGATGTTATGCAGTACTGAGCTCAGTCCACTGTTGGAGAAAATCCTTCAGCCCACTCCCTTTGTCGATGCCTAATAAATTCCTAGTTCTCTTCCATCAAATGTGGACAAGTCAAGTAAACACTGAATGGGCAGGCCTTTGAAAAATTTAGCTTGCTCTCTAATTAAACAAGGACAGCTTTTCTAGCAACAAGTTAAATTGGTGCAAAGCAGATTGATTTTCAGTCTTTCAGCAGTTTTTTTAATATATTTTCCCCCTTGTCAGCTGATGGGTTTCAAATTCCTCTTGATAAGCAAATGCCATAAAAGGCTCTACACAGCCAGCATGTTGATAACTCTAAACCAGATATTAATTATATAACCTATCATTTTTACAGTCCTAGGTTCAGCTACCAGCCACTGATATACAAAAAACACTGAGCCAATGTCTATAAAAAATCCCCTGTGTATCCAAAATACAATGCCCACTCCCCTTCTGACCTGACCATTTCAGCAGCTGTCCCGAAGAACCAAATCACAGTAGTTTGTCAAGTGCCAAGTAACTTAATGTGTTGGAAGACAAAGAAAAGAAAATGTAATGTTTCTACTTCTTGCGTCAACATCAACACTTGGAAGGCAGTGTTGCTTGCTAACTCTAAGTAGCAGAGGCCAAGATCGTTTCTGCAGAGAAATTATGTGAATGAATTTAAGCCCAGATTCAAAACTTAATTTCAAATAAAGCTGGTGAGATTGTAATGGTGATGAATTATATCTGTTGTTTACAAGTAAATTTTTTCAGCATATGTAAAGGGATGTTTACAAATTAGTATTAAACTTGTGATTTATAAAAAAGTAAGGTAGTATATATTCTGGTAGACATAGCTTGTTTTAAATTTCAATCAGAAGCAACGGACTCCAACACTCTTTATGACTTAAAGTATTATTCATCAACACTTCTAAATTACCAGGACAAACAGAAGTATTCACCCATTTCCTTACACCTTCCAGCAGCCACACAGCTTGCTCACAGGTTTGATAGGCTACTCAAGGTTACAAAACATGCTGCTACTACCAGAAATATTGCAAAACGCTACTGGCCAAGAAATAACAAGATGGGTGACCTGTTGAAGGTCACCGGATAGCTTATTGTAATGAATGAGGGGATGAATATTGATAATTAAGCTACTTTTGAGGAGAGATGTCTTCTCTTCATCAAAGTCATCTGAAGTGTAGAGACGAGAAGGATTTATGCATTTCACTTTTGTTCGATCAGGAGTTTTCTCAAAGTGGCCCAGAAAACAAGGCTCATATGCTGAAATGTAAGAGCTCCAGATGAAATCTGAGGAGCTGGTAGTTTCATTAGTTACTGAGAATTACCAAGCACAGTTGAGACAAACCAATTTACTTTGTTTGTTACTGGCTTTCAAATAGTGACCACAACAACTGTGAGTCAGTATCAGAGATATCAGTAGCGTAGGAGTGTTAGTCCTACAATCAAAAAGCTCTTTTCCTATATCTCCTTCCTCCTGAGCACCCACTCTCCCTCTAGCATCTTTTAGTGTAAACAACATTCAATATTGAGATGTAGGATGAAAATGAATACAGAGTTTTGCTAGTAAAACAATTTACCTCTATGCATGGGAAATAATGAGCCCTATTCCTTTAACTCTGGAAATTAGGCTGTCTTTTTTTAAATGTACTGAAATATAAAACTTGCTAAATCTAAATTACCAGCTTAATAACATATTTGCCCAAACATTCTTGGATGAAATATCAATTTGGAAGAGGTGCCAGATTAGATTCATCAGAAAACATGTTGCAGAGTAATTTAGAAAATATTAAAATGTCAACTTCTCTCCAACCCTCCCTCTGAAATGCAAGAGAGGAATTGTTCAGCTCAATAATTCTATAGTGTTGTTTTCTTTTCCCTTCCCCCATGTTATGTTCTCTTCTAATTGTCTCCTGCTACAGGAGAGGAGCAAAATGATCCATTATTAAATGTTTTTGCTGAGTGCTTTGTCTTTACCCTCTCTGATCAGGAGCGAAACTTTACCCCCAAGTACAACTTCCATCTTCCCAAACCATGTATAGAGATTAAATTCTGTTGTTCTACACACTCAGTGAGAACCTAGCAAAATGAAAAACGGTTGCACAATTTTTAAGAAATAACATTTTGATCTTCCATCTGTGACAACCCAATGTC
Source organism: Nipponia nippon (assembly GCF_047370975.1). Classification (NCBI taxonomy): domain Eukaryota; kingdom Metazoa; phylum Chordata; class Aves; order Pelecaniformes; family Threskiornithidae; genus Nipponia; species Nipponia nippon. The sequence goes on along the minus strand of NW_028262369.1, from coordinate 24,991,559 downwards.
TATCAGGTCTTTCAGTAAGAAAGCGGCATTCTGCATTACAGGACTGAAGTGGATTTTGCAAAAAAATTTACTGTTTGCACCAATTTCAAGAACTGCAGTGCAGATTTATGCATTCCCTACTGGTAATTTGCATTAGCAATAATCAGATGAAAAAGCATGAGCCTGCAAGAATGACATTTCCTTCTGCACTTAAGAAATCAAGTGTGCAAAGCTGTTTCCTAACATTTTTTAAAAGATTTTTTTTATCCCATCTATGATAGTCAAAGGTACCTGCAAACTACAAATTAAACCTGTGGTTTAGAATGCTTTTTCATTAACAGCTAGTAAGTTGACTTGGTTTACTTATTTACAGTATTTCAGGGAACAGGATAAAGTGAATCTTGCTGCTAAGCAAAGACTCCATGTTACCATTCCTGACTCTTCTATAGTTTTCCTGCGTGATCTTTAGTAGATTACTTACCTTATCTTTAAATGTGAATATTTATACCAAGTAACTGTACAAAGTATTCAGTAAGGGGAATGACCAGACCACCAAAGTAAATTTTTAAGCATGGAAAGGATAACCCACATTCAGAGGCCAAGGTTATCAGAAAGCCTCTGAACTACACTGGCAGGATTTAACCTCTGACAGGTAGATCCTGAAACAGCTGGGAAAATAATAAATGCATTAAAATAGTACGCTTGAATCTCTGATCCTTTGACTGCAAACTATTGATGCCAGTAACTCATAAGTGTCAGGAGAGATCTCTCATCCACATATTGACTGAGTCTATTCTCACTTTGCTTATAAATCCTGGAAAGATTCTGACTCTGGGAATAAGGTACCTTTCTACCACAACCCATTTGTGCCACTCTGCCTTCTGGCACTGGCAGTGCCCCTCCTTACTCTGGACTCCAAAACTTAGTCTGTACCAGACTGTACTAAACTTGTACCGCATGATGGACACCCCACCCATCCCAGCATCACCCCCACCCACCTCTCAGCAGGTCTGTCTGATTGCCATATTGAGTCCAGCCCCAGAGCAGGAACACAGGGCTACTGAGGGCTTCATCTGCTCTGTGGCAGGCATACCTTTGCCCTAAGCAAGTTCTGCTGCAGAAGAGGCAGCAGCCTAGTTTTAGGTCACTTTTCAGGGTGCCAAAAGGTCTGTGCTGAAAACCACTCACACAGAAGGAAGAGTCAGTATCCGTATTTGGGCCTTTGAACACTCAGTTGCCAAGTAGCAACTTCACTGTCCCACGCTGGGTTTTGTAGGCTCCTGTGGTAGGAGCCTGTCCCTCTTCAGGCAGCGGAGAATAAACTGCTTATGACAGATATCACTCAAAGACAGAAAAACTACTAAGGAGCATTCCCTTTGCTTACTGGCCAGAGAGAGGATAATGACTTGAAGCTTGGGTGTCTGGCTCCAGACCACAATCAAAGTCTTCTATTTACCCACAGAGACACCTGAGATCTTCTGCAAACTTGTGCTTTAGATCTCAACCATCATAACTGTACTTCCCAAGAAATAAGGTCTGTGACAGGAACTGAAGTTTATAGACACATCAGTGGCATCAGGCTATTAATTACCTACTGTCTGTAAGTCTCTTTGAAATGCAATGTGTAAGCTCTAAGCATTATTAATAAATTCTCAGTTACCACGCTGATGTGCAGTTCAAATGGTTAGAATAAACTGTTATTCAAGTCATTATTCAGATGACTAGAATAAACTGTAAAATCCTGGAACAGCATCACTGAGTGTCTGGCTGGAATCTAATATCTTTTAAAACTGAAAATAAAGTCCTGATAATATATTCTAAATGCAACTGATACGGTGGTGTCCATCTGAATTTGCAGATACCTTGAGACAATAATTCTAAGAGATGTGAATATCCACGGCTTCAAGACTTGTTACTTCGAAGGTTCATCAAGAGGACTAGCATACACATGGGAGACCATACCGACAACAGTGCAGCCAGCCCAATCCGAATGGACAATTTTCAGCTAGTGGGGTAAGTCCTGGGTGTCCCTGCTGCCCTGAAGTCAGCTCAGTGAGCGTAAACTAGAGGAGGACGCTGCAACACCACCTCTGTTAGGGAGCACTGCAGCAGGGAAGAATCAGACAGACTTACGAGGGCTGAATCATTGCAGAGACCTATATTCTATAGAGTCCCTGATGCCCTGAATTGCTTTAGTAATCACTTTAGGCCCAGCTGCTTTTAGTGAGTACTTCACCCTTCCGTGCCAGCATTTCTTACGCAGATATACAATTTTAGATGAATTTCTTGATTAGAAGCTCGTAGTTATCCAAGTCCTTTGCTCATCAGTAGTGTGACATTCACAATCTGCCAACACACCACTCTGGGAGATTAAGTAGAATAGATTTTAAATGGTACGTTATTGACATTTCAATTATTTAAGCTTCAGTAGAAAGTGACCAGATGAGGTTTAGATTATATGATCCGTCTCACAAAAAAGTTCTGCCGGAAAGGAGCAGATGAAAAGAAAGGGTAAGGGGTGGCTCAGATGACTATAGATCATAGCTGAGGAGAAGAGGTAGGCAAGTTGGATAGATTTGCTAGGGGGATAGATCCAAAAGTGCTTTATAAAATAGTCAAAGTGATACAAACGCTTTTTCTAAATACCTCAGGAAGACAAAATACCTCAAGGAAGAAGCATGAAGCAAAAGGGCAGCAAGCATGAAATGAAAGGGCATTATCAGCCAAAAACTATCAGTATAAATCAGCCAGAAGCAAAATTAGGAAGCTAGTTAGGTGGTTTATAATCATGGGAAGACCAAGATTCTAGAAGACTTCCAGCGGAGGCAAGACAACCTAACTATTTGTGACTGAGATTATAGCACATGCTTGCCAGAGCCAGCAACAGGCAGGACTCAGAGACTCAGGAAATCTTTCCTAGGCCCGTTTTCCCAAGGAGCACAGCACTCCATTAGAACCAATCGTCATATTAGCATTACGGAAGTGTAAGATATAAAAGCATAAGACGTAAGTGATGTAAAAGCCTAACATTCCAGCTCATAGAAATTAACAGAGGGTATTTCAGGGTTACACAATGTTCTGTGTGACAGTACCTGCATCCTGGATGGAAGGCCCTGACCACAAAATATCAAAATCACTGAAAGTCTGTCATTATATGAATCTCTTATATAACAGTCTGCCTCAGTTTGCTTAAATCCTTGTTGTAAATGTTCTGTGTTGCAGATGGTCAAAACAGCTGGCCAGTAACATTTGTATTCTTATTACTACTTTTATTTTCATAATAGCCAGACAGAATCAGGTGGACCCTCTACACAGGAATAAAATGTATGAGGTTTTTGATTTTCATCTACTAGGGTAATCGTTCCATTTCCAAATAAGTACAGACACACTGAACCTCTTGATAATGACTGCAGAGTGGGGAAGAAGCAGTCAAGTATTCGTTTTTTTGTATTAATAATTATAATAATTAAAACTGTCACTAGTAAGCACTGAAAACATGATGGCCAAAATGTTCAGCCATGGATGTCTTAATCCAGACATCTAAATTCAAATCCAGCCAGATAAATAGGGGACTCTTTTCTAGCTAAGCATTTCTGGCTTCTAAGGGGCTGATCTACTCAAGAACTTTGATAATCACCTCATTTATGAACAACCGCAAAATCACTTGCCTTTTCAAGAAAACACTTCAGCACATGCTAAAGTGCTGATGTAAACTGGGACATTATTTGGGAAATTAAGCAGAGTTAGGTGCCTAATTTAAGCAAACAAGTTAAAACACTTTGGCATAAATTATGCATTTCTGTAAAGATACTCTCTCTCACATAAACAACAAATCAGACATTTTTCTTACACTGTAAAACCTCTAGCCAAAGTGTGAAGATGAGGATATTCTCTTTGATTTTTAGAGAATATCTGAGGCACATTAACTGCCAGACTAGGAAGAATGCTCTGGCAAGAAAAAGCAAAAGATTTTCCAAATTTTATTCCTAGGGAAAAAGTTTGTCATGCTACCTGAAGACATGAAAAGAAAACAGTAAATATAATGAAGCATTAACATCCATCAGGCAGCATGTTTATAGGCAACTGTCTGCTTCACACACCTTGAATTGTATAATGAGACCAAGCGAGTTTTACTACCTATGAATTAGAGTAATCATCCTCAAATGAGCTGCCTGGAAAGTATTATTGTTGCTATGAAATGGAATTTAAATGTAAAAATAACACAACAGATTTGAGTATTAAGTAGGTCCTTATTGACATGACTGGAAACAATGGAAGCCAACCAGAAATTGCCTGTCTCTTTTCGCCATACAAAAGAGAATGGGATCTAGGAAACCACTTTTTCACTCTTCTACAGACCTTGAAACAAATTTTTTTTAACTTGAACCTTCCTGGATTCATCACCCTCAGGGCACCATGAAGTTTTCATTAGTAGCTAATTGCAAACTTGTCCCTACCTCAAAATTAGTAAATTCCTCTTTGGTCTTAGCTCAAACTGAATTCTTAGAAGCCTTAAAACAGGGTTCATAAAGCAAACGTGAATTGACTGCCAACTAGAGAGGCTCAAGCTCAAAGGAGTGCAGAAAGCTCACCTAATATCCGCATCTGGAGAGCCAGAAGCAGGCCACAGCCAACAACTCAACAACAATCCAAAAATGGCAGCATTACAGGATAATGAAAGAAGAGTGTAAAACAGGCATCAGGCATGAATATAAGATTTTAGCAACAAGACCAGACATCACTTTTACAGCTTTCTCCAGAAGGAGGACTGTGATGCAGGGGTGAATAAATGAAGGGGTTTGTGTGTGACAAGCTCAGATGTTGAAACCATTCTTCTCCTCCCCCTTTTCCCTTGGTCTTTCTCTCCTGAGGCTCAGCCAGTTCACTGTTCATCTGGTTGGCTCAACAAAACAGACCTCCTTTCCATTTTATAGAGAGCCACAGACTTCTGGGTATGAAGATTTTCAAAGGCAGTAAAAAAACCCCAACCATTATTGCTCACTGTAAAGACGGATGGTTGCAGCTCTGAGAGGAAGTAATGAATCTGGAGCTAAGTGACATACCCCTTATGATCCACAAGAACGCAGGCTTTCCAGACCTAAGTTCTTCAACTCTACACTAGTCCCTTTCCCATCAGACTCTGGAAGAAGAACTCTTGGCTTGCACCACTGGAAAAAGACACTGCTAGGTTTACTCTACTGTAACAGAAAGGCCAGACACAGATAACCATGAAATGATTAACCAGTGGTTAATTATGGTGTAAAGATGGTAAGTTATTTTCCTGCAATATCTTCCCTTTGTAAGCATAAAGAAATAAAATTTTGTGTTGGACTAGATAACAGACATATGATTCCATCTCCTCTTTGGTGGGTGCACTCCAGAGAGCATAACTAAGAAGGGCATCTCTACATGGAGAGAACCAGGCTGGTAAATATCAAGATGTGGGTAAAGGACAACATTTTGCCCTACATGTGGCACTCTGCACAATTACAAATTTTCTTTACAGGGACAGAAAAGGAGGAACCTGAGTGTTTTGTGAGTTGAGCCAGCTGCCACATGTAAAGATCTCATACGTGCAGCCCAGAGGATTTGTTTTCCTAAACAAACTTGCAGTCATCTGTCTTTTTAAATATAACTTCTGTGACATACAGAGGAAAATCAGAAAGCGATGCTGAAAGTTTTCCATGCTCTATTAATTTTATTATGTAAATCCACTCCCCAATTGATATTTTCATTCAAAACTAGCACAAGATCCGTCATTATTCCTCGATGTAGAGGGAAGCAAAACAAGAAGTATTCAAGCAAGTACTCTCATTTGGATTATTATTTTAATACAGCAGTATTGTCTGTAGGTAATTTTTAAAGCATGTTTGCATAGCAATTCTAGGCTGCTCCTTCCTAGAGGCTGTTTAGCTTTGTCAATATTTATTACTGTTGCTTTTGTAAATACAATAGAAAGTAGAAATGTTTGACTTTAACCTAATAAGCAGATTTTGAGAAATGGACAACAAAATCACTTTTCTGCTTTTTGAGTTATCTGTCTCCATACCTAATAATACAGAAACAAAGGGAAAGCGAAAACTCACAAAGACTGAAACCCATGGAAATACGTGCAAAGCATCCTCAATGTTTTAACATCAGTTCTACTGCCATAGTTGAGTATTAAATAGTTGGTTAAAAACTGCTGTTAAGGTAGTTAATGTAACACACACTCACCTATTCCTGTGGACATACAGACAAATGTACATATTTCATTTAACTGCTACGTTCCTTAAATATTTCAAAGAAGTGTTCCACAATGGCATGGTCTATGAATTATACTTGGTCTAAAGGCCAAACACAGGGTTTGACTCCACTGTGAATACTGTAGCTCAATTGCTCAGACCTAAACAAGCATACAGAAGAAGTTAATTGGAATAGCCAATACATCAAAGCAATAGAAACGTTTTTTTCCCTACAGAAACGTATTAGTCATGTTTTCTGCAAAATATTATCAAATTATGACTTATAGTACAGAGCACCTAGCATTTTCAGGTAAAATTTTTGACTAAACACTCCAAATACACAGCAAGAATTAATCCCCAAAGCAAAGAACTTCCAAGCAAAAAAGATGACAACAGTGGGGAAATGAAAGCAACATAAAGGAGATGTGATTTGCTCTAGCCAGGAATAGACCCACGCACCAGTTCTGTGCGCTGTGACAACTGTGGGAATCAAAGTACAACTTCTGAATCACATTTGACAGTTTAAAACTCTTGCAGATTTATTGAACAGGTTTATAGTACAGGTTTACCATTTCCTAGTGGAAGTTACCACTACCTGGCAGAGACCATATCATATATCTGCCAGACTGTCAGGGCTCTGAGGGCACTAAAATCCTTAATGGCCCTGACCAGCTTCATCTGGGGCTTCCACCCACACCCATGAGATCACAAACTCTAATCTCCTTCCTGAGGTGTGCTGGAGCAGTACTGGTTTCCAGTGTAATTGTAGCCATGCCTGTTTCTGGGCTTGGTGCTCCTTGATCTCGACATCAACCTGCAGACTAACTTCCTGGCTTGACTTTGGCCCTGTCCTATTTGCCCGGCATAGGTACTGTGGGATGTGGCTCTGGCTGGTGAAGCCCCTGCTCTGCTGGTTGTTATTGCTCTTGGCTCCCCATCCCTTGGGGAGCTGTTGGCTTTTGCTGTTCCCTGACAGAGCAGGTAAAGATGCTGTAATAAAGCATTAATGATGATATTAATGATGTATATTTAAGTGGAAGTATTTTCTGATAACAGATTGGCTGACGCTAAGACAGGAGGGTTTTGTTAATATCCTCACAGGTAAGAGGAGTTTGGAGAATGGAAAACTTCAATCCTGGAGCCAAGCAAACAAAATACGCTGCCTCCAATATTGGCATTGCCACTTAGAAACCTTATAGGACAAGTATTCAGAGCTGCTGAGACAAGCAGGAGGTGTTTGAGGCCAAACCTGAAAAGCTTCCTATTGTATGTGGGAAGGGAAAGGTTGTGTCTCTATAGAACCTGTCAAGGCTGAGTTAAACTAATCAGGAGAGCAAAAAAAGAGCTAGGATTCAGAAAAAGTCAAAAGCCTGCACCCAACTTGACATTCACACTCTTGACACGGTCGTTCACTTTTCAAGGTTCACTACACATTTTCTGACACTGAACAAAATTCCAGTTGGGGGTGGAGGAAGAGTTTTTGAAAAATCGCATGCAAAAGCATATGCCCCTATTTGGCACTGGGGAACTCAACACTATCGTATTTTTCACAGTTCTGCTTTCAACCAGTTTTGAGTAGGGTTTAGTAGCTTATAGCTTCATTTTGCTTATCCTTAAATGCTATGAGCATGTTTTGGGCGTCTGGATTTTATGGCTCAATTATTTTACTATGGAACAACTACAACAGTATCCATGTTTTACCAAAGGAAAAAGGCAAGTAAATTTTCCAATTATAAAGGCAACGTAGCACTTGGTGTATATCATTATGAAGCCGTTAACAAAAATGCTACATTTTCATTAGCTAAAAGGCTATTTATCCCTAATGAGTTGTTAAAGACTAAGGGCAAAATTCTGCTTTCAGTTACACCAGCGTAAATCTGTAATCCATTTCAGTGCCTCTGGATTTATATTGGTGTCAGTGAAAGCAGAATTTGGCCTGAATGCTCTTGGATTTAACTTTGTAATCTGTTTCCACTTTAAGAAAGTCATTATTCACCAGTAAGGACCAATCAATAACAGTAATACTGGGGGGAAGGAGAACTCAAAGGGACTTCTTTTTTTTCCCCCTATGGATACTTTAGAACACAACACATTTATTGAAATACAAACTATAGCCTCAAACGTGTAAAGCAAGAACATATTTCAAGACTTCTTTGCAGCCTAAATGCTGGTGCAAATCTACATCTGAATGACAAACACAGAAATTGAAGCTGGCCAGTTTCTAGGGCTTCCTTTTTAAAAGAATAGTAACTGGTAAGCAGGCCATTGACCAACAGTAGGAATGTGTTCTGGGACCAATAAGAGCCCTCTGAACTGTAGCCGCCTACCTCAGCAAAACACCTTTGGCACAATACTCAGTCTTATTAAACATTTGAGATAATTTCTGAATCGTGGCCTTTAAATTGGAGAAAAGTTAGATTTGGTGAGAGTTTGCCACTGGCTTCAGTGAAGCAGGACTCTTGCCTTACAAGATTTATACTGAACTGATTGTACACGATAGATTTACACAATAAAGCAAATTACAGGTGTATAAGGGCCTTACAGGTCATAACACATCCATTAAAGTCAAATATGCTATAACAATGATGTTATATGACTAATACACTTAAATATTTCAAGTGTCAAGATTTTGAAAAATGAATAGAAATGATAAATTGGAAAAGCAAATATACAACAATAGCAAAGAACCTGTACAAATTATCTGAAAGTCATTAATGCGCTACCTCCTGTATGTGAACGTAGCTCTGCTAGCAGCTGACTACAGGAACCGTAACAACAAAGTATGTATTGATAGCTAGTGATACCGTACCATATGTGGTATGGACTAGTGATCTTCACAGCAAACATTCTGGCTCTATTTTTTCACCAAATTTCTTTATGTTGCTTCATAACTGTAGCATATTGTACCTGATTACACAAATGCTACATCTGGTCCTTAGATGAATTAATGCATCTGACTGGTAAATGAACTTCCTTAGCTATTAGTGGCACTTCTGCATTCCATGTTTTTGCTGCGACTCTTTAAAATACTTGGAGTAATAGCTAAGATTCCAGGGCAATGATTCCTTACTGATGCAATCATTTTCTCCCTTATTTAGCATTACATAAAAACAAAAAAGGTACTCTAGCCTTTATAGCTGCAAAGGTAACACGTGTGAAAACACAACAGAAGTTAATATTAAGGACTTGGAAATAATAGAGATGGGCATGCGCTGGGAGATTGATCCCAAAGTAACATTTTCATGAAGCCTAACAATTAGATTTAATAGGTCAAAATATTAAAGAGAAGCTGCAATGGCCAAGATTTTCAAAATCTGTAAAAAGATCAGCTTTCTTATGGTGTGAACACTGTATTTCACAACAACATTTGTTAGGAAGTCTGTTGACTCTACAGATTACTTCAGCCAAGGATATTTGACCACCCTAGGATTCCAGGTTGCATTTTTGGTCATCAGTGACTCTTGCAGAGGGCAACGCAGCCTTTCCTCTCCCAGTCTGACCTCCTTTCAGCTAACCTAATAGGTCTGTTCTCTCTATAAAGTTTTGGAGGTAAAGATAAGTTCTGTTTGCTATACGGTATTCTTGTACAGTAACAGTAGTAAGTGTAACCAGAAAGTATGAAGTTCTTGCTTGCCCCAGTTTTTCAAAGACAGCAGATTGTTGCTAATACACATTTTTCCTATCATCTTCCATGATTGATTCATCTATTCCTTTTATCTACTTTCATCTATGAAAGTATTTGCCATCAGTAAACAAATAATGTAAATATAATTAAATACAAAAGAGAAGGGAGATGCCTTGCATTGTATGAATATTACCCAGGAAAATATTATAATAAGCATGAATAAAACAATGTTTACTGTAAAAGAAGTAGAAACATGCAGCTGTATAAACACTTCTCAGTAAAAGTATGATTTCTCACGCTCCTTTTCTTTACTTAGTTGAATTCAACTCTATAATCCTGTAAGCCACTAAACCCTGGAGAGTATAAATAAAAGTAGAGTCACTGAGGGCTAGCATTAATTCACATTACATGGCAGATAGCTACAGGTAAAATATTAATTTACAATGAAACACAGCCTTTAGGAATCAGTGAGTCCAGTCTCAATATCTGCATGGAGCTGATGGGGAAAAAAAAAACCTTTTCAAGTATGAGTTAAGAGAGGAGGTTCTTGTAGTGACAATGACAGTATTTCAAGATTAAACGTCCCAGCATCTTCCTTCCAAAGTATTCTTACCTTCTTTTGTTTTGATCAACAAGAACAAAACATTGCAAGCAAATAGCAAGGGACAAATATCATGATACCACCAAACACACTTTGGTCTTTGTCCACATCAATCAGCTCTGCAGTTCATAACGCGTGTATTTTCACATTCTTTGGAGGTAAAGAAGCAACTATATCACTTCGCTACTACCGGACTGGAGCACAACTAAAGGAACTGATTTTCCTGGGTTATACAGGAAGCCTGTGACAAAGCAATGAAACTAACCTAGGACTTTTAGGTATAGTCCCTGGCCTCTGAACTATTTATTCTTCCACTCTTTGGGGTTAAAGGGTAGGACAGCTGATCTATTTCTTTGATATTCTCTAAAGGAGAAAAAGGAAACCCAGTACACGGGTTTATGAGGTTTTGTTATTTTGTCATTTGTGTTACTGGATGGTTTGTCCACTGCAGCACATGTTCATCTGTCACATGTTTTCAATCTTCGCTGAAATTCTCCTTTTCTTTTGTTTCCACTTGCTTGTTTCTCCATTTTTTATCCTCACTAGCTCTGCCATCTGGGGTACAGCCTCTTTTCTTCCATTTATTTGCTTTTCTCCCTTTTAGCATGTTTATCACATCTTTGTATGATGTCTCACTGCAGCAGAAGCCAGTGGAGGAACTGTGCACCTACTGCTGATGTGTAGTACACCCAGAGGATAGGATGAATCCAACTCTTGTTTGCATCTTGGGTATCTGAGTAAGGGATAAATAAGGACTCCAGCGATCTCTGGCTCTCATAGCCAGCTACCTGGTACTTGTGGATCGAGATTTAGTCCTGGGAGAATCTCAGCCACCGTAGAATTTGCTTTCAGATTCAAAGTGGAAAAAAGCAGATTCAGTATTCTGTCTATAAGGAGAATGATGATTTCAAAGCCATAGGGCATAAAGCTCAAGCCTTAACCGTTTCCAGGTTGTGATGAATATGAATGTCACGGCAAATTTGCAGATACTCTTTGGAGAGCGTAAGTGAAAAGTCAGCCTTGAAAGACAGTCCATGGAAGTGCTACTGAGGACCTTATAAGTGAGCAAAAGTACTTTAAAGTCAATATAAAATGTCAGTCATAACAAACAGATTTCAGGGCTGCACTCGTGCCTGATGTGAAAAGTGAAGCTTGGAATCAAACCACCAAACTAATTGTTATTTAAGACTTAGAAGATTTGGCCCCAGGCCTCTAAAGTCAGGCTAATGCAGTAAGTATTCAGTTCCATATATTTTTTGTCTTCATTCCCCACTCAGTTTAACTTCCAAGTCTCATCTGACCTTTAGAAAGCATTCATTTCCTCATCTCTAACCTTAAAGAACTTGCATCAGTTTGGGCTTCCAAATGCCCTCGCTGCTTTATCAATCAGAAAGACTTGTTCCAAAGCATCATCCCAATCCTGTTTAGTTTGTGTCTTTTTACACTTACTTTCCCATTAGTTCTATTGACCAGCTTAAAAAGCAGGCTCTACTGACAATTCTCCTTGCAGAAGTCCATGAAATGAAACCTACTATTTCCCACAAGGATCCTAGCATATTAATTTAAAATTTCAAAGGGAAGCTGAATCCTGTTATTGATATGCCACTGATTTCTATCAGGAAGGCTCAACACCCAGATATAATTTATCTTGGCCTAGTGTTTGGAAAATGAAGCATTCGATATTGTGTCCTTTGACAAATGTATATAGGCACTGGATCCCAGAGGTAGCTCTAACAAATGATTTTATTCTTGCATCGTTCTAGAAATGCCTAAAACCAGCAGCTTCACAGAATTGCTTTTGTAGGTTCATACTAAGTAGTCTCACTCTTTTTGGGGAGAATGAAAACCAAACCACTAACCCTCAAGCTCAAAAGCTGCAGAACTCATTTATTTTTAAACAAAATAATTAAAAGAAAAACACTAACCACAAAGACATCACTTGCAGAGTCAAACAGTCTAACTGAATTTGTCCCTGGAAATCTTATTTCACTAGGGAAAAAAATGCATATTAAAGCTAGAGTTTCCCAAGTGAATATTCTACCAAGAAGTGAGAATCTCTTTATTTGCTTTGGATGCAGTCATGTGTCTAATCTTACCATAAATACTGTATGACAGTGTTAGACTGATTTAATGGCAGCTCTATAAATAAAAACCCCCTTGACCTAAAGTACGAGCTCTGCTGCTGCCATGAAGTCAAGATGCTTGCTGGAGCTGAGGGTGTGGGGCAAAGTCCCAGAGCTGCATCCTGGAGTAGGAGACACGCTATTAACAGTTGAAACTTGGATCCTTCCTTCCCTGAGTGGCTCATGTTGAGGTGGGAGAGGGTGGTCTAGCACAAATTCTCACATGGCAGGACACAACTTGTCAGTTGTTTATGAAATGCGGACTGCAGACAGATGTACAGGGATTGCCATTAGGATGTTGACATTTACGGTTGGAAGTGCTTTGCGTTACCATGGTATTCAGGGTACTTGGGGCACTGCACTAGCTGTGTGTTTCTCAGAGGACTCTGGGCATCTGCTCATTAATGTCTAGTTGTTCTTGGCTCCAGAACAGCCGGGTGGTAGGTTAAAGTCACCCATATTCCATGGCGCCTAGGGGATGGATTCACCCTTCCTTGCCCCACCATGGGATTTTCCAGCAGGTAGCTTTAATCATCACTAGGCACCATAGAAAATTCTCCACTGGCTACAGCCGTGGAGAAACACTGACATAAGAGAACCAGTCCTGCCCACATCCTGACCTGCAGATGACTAAAACTATTAGTTTTCCCAGAGACCATATTTCCCACACACATATGCTTCCTGCCAGTGAGAGTGAACTGGGCTCAAAGGATATAAAAATACATTGCATTATCAGTCCAGAGAACAGGACTGGGCTCAGAAATTGAAGTTGAGCTTACTGTGCAGCACAGCAATGCACCTAGCCAACTGGCTAGCTTGGGTAGCGCTGCTTGATTCTGCCTTGGCATTATCACTAAATTCTCCAGACAGTCTCAATACGCCTCTGTGGAGATGACATCATGATATCAAAATGAAATGAGACTATTTAAATGCAAGACTATCGTGGTGCTAGTACAATGTGAAAATGAAACTAACTCAATGTAACCCCACAGGGAGCAAGTTACAGTTTGAGAGAGAAATAAAACAATGTAAATGCATGTTACACTGGACTTAAAGAGCCCACTGAGGCCAGGGTCTGCTGCTGAATTTGTTTGGGCGTTCAGCTTAATTTGTGTCATATATCTTGAGCTCGATGCATTGTTTTACTGAATAGCTATTAACTAAAATTAACATGCAGGAAAGTATGTTAGCGTTCAGGCAGGGTTTGACCTAAGCTGTGAAAAACAAAGACACCATGGAAGTTTGGCATTTCCTTCCTAAGTGGGAAATGTCACCGAAACAACTCAGTGATACAGAATCACACAATTATGACTATTCTAGCATAGTCAAAGAAAGATGTTGACAAACTCACTGGAAACTAGAAGGGGAGAACATAAATGATGAGAGAATGTGGGGATTCAGTCTGAATTGAGGCTACCTGGCTAGGGAGGGGGAAGTGAAGATGCAATGTCATCATAAAGTATTTGAAGGGTGTGAAAGAGGAAAAAGCTAGTTTTAGTCCTTAGGGGAGCTATCAAGGTGTAATGGTGCAAAATTGAGAATAAGAACTATCAGTCTGAATACCCGAAACAGTCTTGCATTAGTGAGATCTGCTGGGCTGTGACAGGGTCTCCCTTGGAAACAGAGGCTTCAGCTGGATCTATGCTAGGTGTGCTGGGATTCCTAGTACAGAAATACATGTTCATGTGCCACTTAGCATAAAAGCGGTGACGTACTCATGAAGCACACACTGCAGCTGTCCTAAGCAATAGCAACAGACATACATGAAAAACTTGGCTTTTTGACAGCCATGCTGGAGGTGATGTTATGGACAGTTCACCAGACATCGTGAGGTCCCAAAGTCTGCCTAGGCAAAATTTCCAGTTGGAAACATGACATAAGCAGATAGGCCCAGAGGCATGGTCATCCTCCCACTGCAGCGCATCCATAGTTCACCTCTTCCATATATTTAATAACAAGAAAAATGCAAGTAGATACCATTTTCCCAGATGATCACAAACCTTAAATGAATTAATGAGTAACAGGTCTACAAGACACAAAAATATTCTATTATCATTTTTTGAAGAAGAACCTGAGATTTATCAGAAGTCTCACAGGAACAAGAAGGGACACTAAAATTTCCCCTCTACTTGCACTGACATAAGGAAGGGATGGAGAGATACACAACTGACATTACCTAGGTCACTCTAGTTCTTTTATTGACATGCATTACTGCAGTGACAGAATACAGATGCTCACAAAGAAGTATTATAGTTCACAAGGCCTAGAATGTCAACAATATTCAGGGAACCTTTAATTCAAATAACCAGAAGTATTTCAACATGTCATTAAAGAGCACTTAATCTACAGCAACTGGCCTTACTACAAAGTCCCTGGGAAATTTTGACTTAGAACTACATGCAGTCACTATACAATTCCTGCTCTGTTGAAGTTAAGTGTATCAGCTCCTCAATTAATAAAAACAATAATCTTAAAAAGACAAAAAATAAAACAGAACTCAATTAGTCTAGATTAGGGATTGAAGACATGATACATGTTAGAGGAATTTTTAGGATATAGGAGTAAAATAATGTTAAAACTGTTTGCTGTGCAGCGTCATCATTATGAAACTCCTTGACTCTCTGCAGAGAACTAAGAAGAAAAGTACAAGGAAACACAGCAGGAGCTGAAAGCACTGAACTATGGAAAAAAAGCCACCAACCCTTTAAGATCCAAAACAGTTACGGTTTCAAATTATGATCCTGACCATATTTAAGGAACTTACTAAGGACTAGAAAACAATGTAACTGAAGGCATAAACAGACTCAGGAAAAGATGTAAATTCTTAGCTTTCCAGAGAGCAGGAATATGGAAGAAAAAAAACAAATCAGACCAAACCAAAAAAAATTGACCAGCAACAAAAAAACGCACCCTGTAACTCACACAGTAGTTTGGCATCTGGAAGAGCTTGATAAAACATTCTAGAGTTGGGGTGGGGCTCAGTTCAGGTAGTGTAGCTTTCTTAGCATTTGTTTGCTGTGCCTAGATTTTGCCTAGACATTAGCCCAGGTTTGTGACATGATTCCCATACCTTTCCTGCAGCTCTTCTAAAGAAACACACCAGACTATGGTTCAAGAGAGAGAATTCCAAAAACAGTGAGTTTCAGTGATTGCCTGTGTTCTCAGACATCAGTAGAAAACGAATAGAAAAATTAAAGCTACCGTGCTGCAGGCTGGTGCCTACCATCTGACTTCAAGAGACCCAAACTTGCCAATTCCATGTCTAGGTTTCAGGTCCAGCACCCTCCCTTCTAACCAGCAAGGCCTCTTATCAGGTATAGCTAGCCTATTTCCAAGCCATCAAAGGATCGGACTCTGGGAAGATTCTGATCTCTGGGTACGTGACAGTTATAAATGGTCTGTGCAGGCCCTATGACAGGCTGCTCACTTGGTAACTGATGAGCTGGTGTCCCGGAGAGCAGAGCCCATGTATTTAGCAAATGACAGAACTGCTATGTTGATCGAATCTATGTGGATAGTAAAGAAAAGCAAATACAGGCTTTACACTAAATGCCCATGATGGATAGATTCATCTTGCTGTGTGCTACTCTGATGCCAATGTATTCATTCAAACTACACATGTAATCCAAAATTTTCCTTGAATTTATTCTTGTTTACAGGAACTCTGAAGCACTGTGCTTCCAAGTGTTTGCAAATGACAAAGTACTATACTCTGCTCCAGGGAAGGATTTGAGTCCATATCCTGAATTAAGTCTGTAGCACATTCTTGCTAGCTGCAATAAATAAAAAGTAGGCTTTGATTTGTCTATGTGACAGTGTAAATCAAAGGAAGTAGAGGGAACAAAACCCCAAGCACATGGCATCTGTGAAATGAGGTGGGGTGGAGGAGGTGGTTCTGTTTCTTCCACAAAGCTTTGGCTAAAATCTTTGGCTTTGAAAGAGCAAAAAGCTCAAACCTCCCACTTAGAGAGACCTCAAACACTTCACCTTTGTGTTCCACAAACTGCATGCAAATCCACGTTTTATTGTCAAAATTAATCACAATACTGAGATTTTAAAATAACTTTTTATACTAAAGGAGAGAATTCTGCAAGTTTCCTAGGTGCCTAGTTTTGGGTCTTTGAAGCCCACCTGTGGGGGATGAGAGATACAGATATAGATTCCCTTTTTTTAAAAAACTCTTTCCTTTATAAATCACACACAATTTTATGAGATACCTTTGTACCAGAATCTCTAAAGCCTCAGGATGCCTGAGCACGCTGTAGTTTTGCCAAGGTTTTTTGGGGTTGGATTTTTTTTTCGTATTCTCTAATTAGATAATTTTTGTAGCAGCAAAAAATCCTAATTAAATTGTCTCAGTATCGACAGTTTCTTTGTTGCATTTTTTTTTTATTACCTTTTCCCTAGGTCAGCCTGATGGACTGGAGCAGACACGTAAAAACATGATCTCATTGAGTCCAATGCGGTACTGCAGTCCAAACCGATCAGCATACTAATCTGAAAATGTTCTATTCGATATTCAATTTTATTTTAAAAGATGCAGGATTTGCTATGTTAGCCTTTTAAACTAACAAAGATACAGAGTAGCCTTGTCTTATTGAAAACATGAAATCACTCCTATCTGCTTCCAAGACTAGTTTCAGAATTCAGATTTGCACAGGCCAACCTGCCTATCAGTCTATGTGACCTGGCAAAGGTTGTTCTCTTGGTGGATGAGTTTTCTGACCTTCTAAAGATGGGGGAATCAAGTTCAATAAGCAGCTTCAACAGCAAGCCCTTCATCCCTGACCTCCAGGCTAGATTACTGCAACTTATTAGACTGTTACAGTGAAACATGCTAATAGATTGCACATTAAGAGTCATTGATGTATCAGCACCTGGGGTGAAAGTCTCTATAGGAGGAGTTCAAGATGCCACGCATTACTTGCAGCCACTGCCACAGTCCATGGGTTAAGCCACTTCATCTTGCCTAGGCTCTTAACTGTCAAGCTTTTCTGCCTCTGTTTTAAAATAACAAGAAAAGAGTAGTAGCTAGAGTAGCTATCTGGATTTACCCTTACATTTTTCACAAGCAACCAAGTTTAAAGGAGAAAAGCAGGGAATAGGAAAAAAAGGTTAGGCAAAAGAAGCCTTAGAGGAAGAGAGAGGTCGCAAAGCAGCTCTGTCTAGTGTTAGAGAGGAAGAGCTGTGCTTATGGCTCCTGCAGGAGAGGCTTGCACGCATGTCCTTTGTTCGTGTTGTGCTAGCAGGCAGAATTGTGTACACAGTCTATAAAAATGACACCAAATCCAAATGACTGTAAGGAACTGATACATGGAAACTTGTAAACCATTATAGCAAAGTGTTTCTGTGCAAAGTTACATATGGCAAAAATGCATTTTTCTTAGTATACTAAAATGAAGCAAAACTAGTATAAATGTTTGTGGGTTTTTTTCCCCTCTAAAATAGCTATGCTTTTATTATGGCATCTTGGTGTGACGACTCTGACCATCAGCAGCCATATCCCTTCACACCCATGCCTGACAGCTATACTGGCAGATGCTGGCAGTGAGTTACAGCCTGACTCCACATCAATGGCAATAAAAGGAAAAGTTGTTTCAAGACCCCCAATCTGCTATTGCTCAGGAAACTGATCAGTGTATCAGATATCAGTGCATGAGTACTTTCTGAACACTTCTCTTTGCTAATGCTGTGCTTTTTTTATCAGCTGCCCTTAATATCCCCATCAAATTCAAGGTCCTCCTTCTTAAAGTCCTAGATATATGAGCTCACGATAGCCATTAAGAGACATCCTCCAAGATGTGATGCCTCTTGACATATATGTCCCACAGGCACTATGAAACATTAGAATGGTAAAACTGAAAGTCCACAGTTAAGAGATGGAGATTTCTTCAGGGGTAGCCTGATAGATTAGGACCTGCTCACAGAGAAAAATCAAGAAGTCCATAGGTCTCAATGGCTTCCATAGTCACACAGAAAAGTCATTTCAGTGGATCCTCTCTCTTGCAATACTGACAACAAAGATAAGGAGACGTCAGCATGTCAAAAGTAAGTCAGTATTAAAAATACTTTGCCAGAATGACAAGAGAGACCAAACAGCCATGAGGAATTGAAGCTGGGACACATTTAAAGACTACACCCTGGGACAGCCATGAGAAGTTCTCTAATACCATACATGGACATGTGTAATATGTATGTTACGTTACCTATGCCCACAAACACTGGCAGTTACTAAAGCTGCAGCCAATGCAGGACGGAGCTGTAACAGAGGTGCGGGAGTAGAAGATGATGCAGGATCAGCAGCATTCATGACAGCAGTCACTACTAAAGACAGGTTAGTTCTCTCCGCACAGCCCCAGGACACACTTCCCCTAGCTTCAGCTAAAATATAAGAATTTGCCCTTTCAATACCAGAGGTCACAACCCACCATATTGTCCAAGACTTTGTCCATCATAGCTATTCACAATAATGAAGGCTTTAGAGAAAGCACTAAAGCCTTCCACAGACTTATCTGAACTCTAGCTTAAGAGTGTGTGATCAAATTGGGCCATCATGCATGACAGCCTGAATGAGTGTGCAGTATACAAGGAATACCTGATATCTATGATTCTGATGCACAGCAGCAGCAGCGTGCAGTTATTTCATCTTGGTTAAAAAAAAAAAAATAATACACAGCATTTGGGGACAAGCACGCTTCCTTGTCACCAAATCATTGTAATTAATTTAACCACTATCATTACAGCTGAACTTTCCAGCCTAGTCAAATGAAGTAAGTCAATTCCTTCTGTGTACTTTTTTTGGATGTTTTCCTTCCTCTGTGGCTAATTATTGAACATTTTTTCTAAGCCCTAATTCATGCCTCCTTCCTGCTTACTGAGGATAAAATGTCATCTGTGCAGGAGCTCATAATCAGCTGATTCTGACAAGCAGAGGATAAAGCACAAAAGGAAGAATATTGTTTTAAGGAGGGAGAAATCCAGATCTAACTACTGGGACTTTTGCCAGGGATTTCAGTGTGAACAGAATAGAGGTCTCATTGTTGACAGTGAAAATTGGACCCTGTTGCTTCTCAAGGGTGTTGTTTCCTTCTAGCTTGTTGGCTGAAAAAAATGGTGAAACACAGACCAGTATAGCCTCATCTGTATTATCAAAGTAATGGGAGGGTGATACAGCTGAGGATATAGCAAAGAAGTGGGCAAAACCCCACCGAACACAATGCTAGCTGAGGTTCTGATTGCTTTGAGAATCATTTGCCATTTTGCTAAAGTGCTTAAAGAAGACATAGAAGCCTTCTCCAGGCTCAGAATTTGAAGACACTCTTCGTATAACTGGCAGTCTATGAAATCCAGCTGACGCACGTTCAGCTCCTCCAAATACCAAGCTCAATTATTTTCCTTCACCCTTTTAGTTCACAAAATACCTCACATGGAATGGGGAGAGAGAGAGAAAACACCAAGCACTGAGAGCACAGAACAAAACCAGAGTTCTCTCATTTCACTCCCTCCTGAACAAGTAGGGCTGGCTGATGTTAAAGAACTGCTATCTCTTCCCCTCTCCATTATCCCTCATACTCTAAAAACAGAATTCTAGAGAAGAAAATAAAAACAGCCTATCCTACTATTTTCATTTTCTTCTCACCTCAGATACATATCCATCCTGATACATCCTTGCCATCCTTGAATTTATTCGCTCACATTTCTGTTTTACAGAAGAGAAACTTACACACTAAAAATCTATGTGACCCTTGCAAGATAGCATAGCAATTTGAAATTTGGAGTCTCCATTCCCTAGCTAGGAAATTCACCATTAGGCCATTCTTACATGACACAGTCAAACAGGCCCTCCTGTCCCAGGACGGTTGTGTCGGGGCCCAAATATGCCAGCAGGCCTTAACTGCCCTGACCAGCCCCAGCAGGGGCCTCCGCGCATGTGCCCACCACCCAGGGCTCCATTTTCAGCTCAGCCCCCAGGGCTCTGATGAGCTTTGCTGGAAGTAAGCCTGGACACAGCCCTGTCCCCTGCTGATCCTGACATGTTGGCTGGGCCTCCCACTCTCTTCTTGGACCAGACCTGTCACTTAGAATTTGTCTGATGATCACTGGACTGTCAATGGGACCCAATTCTATCACCAGCCTTGTGCTGCTCACCCTGCTTGTGAGATGACTAGCCAGTACTATGGTCACCCTCAGCTCCCGGCTTGCTTTCCCTGACAGAACAGCCTCACTCTCGCTGCTCCCTGACAGGTTGTAGAGGAAGAAAAAAAACAAGCCCCAGGACATCAGAAACACAGGTGGAAGCACACCTCTTATCTCCTTGGAGCAGAGATCCTGCTTTAATCATTAGACAGAAACAAGCACGCTGTCAGCACCAAAATAAAATGTTCTGTCTTCATTTGTTACCCTACAGTAGGAGGAAAGCAGACCAGATTTGCAATAGGGGCTCAAAACTGGCTACTACAAGTGTAAATCCAATGGTGCATACTTAATTTTTGCATGTACAATTTTTCATTCAGTCAGTCACTCCTTTCTGATCATTTCTGCTAAAGGAAAGTAAGGCTTGCCAGATAGCAGCTTTTCTGTAAAGTTATCTGCTATCCAGATAAAGAAGAACTGAAAACCTTCAACAGAACCACATGAGATTCACTGGCTCCCAAGGACGATGTTTCAAGTTTACTCCAGGGAAGAGTCATTGCAGTTAACACTGAAAGGAAAAATCACCTTGATAATTTACTAAAGCCAGACTAAAAATGAAGGTGTTGCAAATGCATCAGTTTCAAGACCAACTCAGGCAGCCCAACTGCCATCTTGTGGCTAACAAATCACACTGCTGCAACTTTGCTACATTATTCCTTCATCATTTACTCCATTATTTATTCTATACACATATGGAATAAATCTGACGACAACATATCCCAAGAAGGAATAAGGAGCTCTGATTCTCTAGAGTCCAAATATACAATATAGATCAATGTTGCTAGAAAGGAAAAAGAGATAAATTTAATTAACTCAAGTCTTAGATTGCAGACAGTGGTAGGAGGGGGAGCATCTGGGTTGGGCAGGAGTCATCTAAATTCAAGTACTATTCTGTACACACTGATCTGACAGAAGAAAACCAACTTCAATACCTACATGAAAAAATATCCTCTAGGAGTTTTTTGGAAAATATTTCATTTGACAATTGGGTCAAATACCCAATCCTCTGTGCAATTCTAGAAATTAGGCAGTGAGGGAGTTAAGAAATAGTACTTTTCCAGCAGATTCTTGCATCTTTTGTGGCCCCTTGGGTTGCCCTCAGCCGCCATTTGAAAAGATGAAAAGTGGTATTTGAGACTATGAAGAACCTGCAATGAAACTTGCACAAGAACTTTAGAGCTTCCTATGAGGTTTACCAAGTTTTCAGCCCATTTAGCACTTTCAGTATCTTCTGTTGCTTATGCATGGATCACCTTACACCCTCTTTTTTCACATTGACTTGATGTTGAAATGTTGGTTTGCTCACCCTACTTCTGTGGCACTTGATGAGTTTTCTACAATGGATTGTGTAGAAAAGGCCTGATAAGAACCTGAGAGAAACTGGAGGGCCTTGACCACATCACTCGTGAACAGGAAAAAAAACAGCTTGTATCATTTTGATGGAACTCACCTTGGAAAACAGTCTTTGTATTTGCCATTGCAAACAAAAGATAGAATGACCACAATGCTGTCCACAATACGTGCCAATACAGTTATAACAAACATATCTTTCCCACTGAAATCTCCATGCCAGTAAAAGCTGAAGGAAAAAGTAGGAGGGTCAGATCTTACGGCAAATGCCACAAGCAAAATTTTTACTTTCACTCGTTAAATGAACTGTTTCTAAGATGAGCTATCAGAGCTTCTTTGTAATTGTGCCTCCACTGACTTTTCACAGGAAGGCAGCAGCAAAATGACCAGATTCCAAACACTTATTACCTTTCTCTTTGCCTGTTCCCTTCAGTTCCAACTGGAACCACTGTCCTGAACTGTTACACAGAGCTGTGTGCTCTGAAACAGGTGTCATCAGCTAAAATAAATATCTGGAAGCCGAATGCTACAAAATACATTTGTTTAGCACGTATTTTGGTATCTATCACCAAAAAGTGCTGTCAGCCAGCAGTGTTTTTATCAAATCAAGATATAGAAGACAACCATATTCTTCAAATTTGTATTTTCACATCTGTTTTGTTTGTCTCCAACAATACGAAAGACTGTATTAAGGATATTATACAGGTGACTACGTTACATATCAGGTTTCTATCAACTGTTGTCCCATCAAATGTTGGTTATGATTTGCTCATTAATCCGGTATTGTCAGAATCCCATTTTAAATTGAAATATTTTAGTAAGCTGTAACAGCAGGTTTAGGAACAAAATTTTTAGAAGGTGACAGATATCAACAAATGGAAGACTGCTTAAAAAATGTTTACGCTTAAAATATAATGACTACTGCACATATCCTTTTCAACTTTTATGCTCTAGTCAATGTATTATAATTGAGCTCTACTGAATTACTTTTCTAGTGGATAAATACTGTACACGCTGTAGTGTGAAGAGACATCGTGTAATGTATACTAATTAAGCCATTATATCTGTAGAGAAGATCGTATCTGAAATATCAAATTAGCAGGAATTAAACATCTCAAAGGATTAATGAAATGTTATGGAGCCATTCACTTCCAGGTCAACAGGTTCAGTTTCAGCTTAGTTTAATAGTTATAATGAATTTATGTGCTAGAGATAACAATTCTCTGCATCCATTCATAAATCAGGATAAGAGCCCCTGGCTCGTACCAAGAACAGCAGCCTTTAACCAGCGCAGCCAGAACAAGGTAGCCAGGAATATTATGCTAGGCCTATATTTGGCATGTAGCCTTAGGCTCCATGAGATCAAACAGCACATTTACTGGATGGCTGCAATATGTGCAGGCAGCAATGAGGGACACCAGAGACATTCAGTCACTTCTCTTTACAGATCTGCCAACAATTGCCAACCCCAGCAATAAAGTTATCACAGGCAGAACATTCAACTCCATCTTTTATTTGACTTAGCTAAAAGTCCAGTCTGCTTATCCTGATTCCTCTCTCAGCAGCCCTTGCTGCTTCTAGCAGAGACACTTGCAGCACAAGAAAAAGATGGGGTGGAGGTGCAGGAAAGGAAGAATTATAGCCAACTTCTATGCGGAGTTATCTTACAGTTAATGTGACAGTATATACACAACAAACCTGATTTTCTGGTGGAATCACAAAATTGAGGTTAAACTTTTTCCGAGATTAAATAACCACCATGTCAACAGATTTAGGCATCAGCTCCTTAGTGATGATGGGCAGTAAACAAACAATAACCAGTATACACATAAGAGAAAGTAGTTAAGAAATAACTCATCAAGAACAAATAACTGTATCTTAGTCAGGTATGCATAAAGAGGTACATTCAAGCTCTTTAGATACACACTGAAAGGTGACAAACTGTATAAATGTAACAATCATCCAAAGCCTATCACTTCAGTTTGCTATGAGGACTCTGGTTTTAGACACACACACACATTATGCAGTGTGCCGCAGTAAGCTAAGGAATGATTGGAAACACTAGAGTTCTAGCCCGAGTTTTTCACTAATCTGTGAAGATTTACTAAAAATCACTATCTTACTGTGCTTCAGTATCTCCAAAACTGTTAGAAAGCCCACCTATGCAGGTATTAGGGAAAAACTTAACTAGTATTTATGAGGTGCTTCAAGTGGTCTAGAAATGCAAGTTATGGATATTAGCCCTGACTGCAGGTGACTAAACCACACTCTGCAATATGGATTGGAAACCTAGAGAAGCCACAGTGTACACTGCAGACAAAAAAGTCTTATCCTGCTACCTCTATTACCAACCACACTTTGTCATCATCCTGCTCCCGCTTCAGAAGCTCCCAAGATCTGGAAAAACAACAAGGATTTTCAGCAGAGAGAATTTTGATGGCAGTAAAATAGCTTACAACAGACTATTATATTTGAAATAGTTTTTCAACCAGGGGTATTGAGATACCAACACCACACTGAAAAGAAAAAAAAAGCTGTGGCAGCCTACATAATATATGAAAAAAGCATCAAGCTTGCAGGATTGTTCTCTTTTAATGACTACAAACAGAATTCAAGAACAAAGAGCATTCTAACAGCTGTTTGCTTTGCTTTCCTGGCATTTACGTATTTCAAGTTAAAAAAAAAAAGTAAACATGACAACCCAAAAGTTATAAGGAGCCATTTTTATTACAGGACTGCCCTGAATGCACATCTCCTGCTTATCAAATCTCTTAACGCTCTCACTACAGTAAATGCAT